>NW_026542602.1:13912148-14514419 GCF_028750875.1 Macrosteles quadrilineatus
TAAACTACAACGCCTTAAAAACGATTTACAAACAGGTAATTTCTATAAATTTACAATATTTGTTAATTACGTTCATAAAAATATGTATTCATAAAATCATGTATATAAATTCTACTCTAGAATATTGTTGAGTTTAAAGCTGCAAGAAGGAAACAGCCAACCACTATGACACAGCATTGCTTGAGACTTATGTCCTTTGGACGTGATCATAGATAGTTTATCTCATCCACTAAGGTTATGTGCCAACATTGTGTTTGTAATGGTACACTAGATTGTACAGAAATAAGAACCATTAACATTTAATTTTAAATACGATTTACTGTAAAAGTTGTACATTGATAAATAGAAAGTTATCTTTCGTTGAGTTGATATTTTTAAATGTCAAATTAGAATACACATCTTAATAGCAGAAAACGGTTCAAAATATAAAGAGAAAAAAATTACCATTTTGAATACTAGCTTGAATACAATAATTCCTAGGTACCCATTCCCAAAGAAAAAAAAGTAAAATTTACTTATATACCTTAAACAAACTGTTATTAATTTTCAAAAAAAGTAAATTATACTTATATACCTTAACAACTCAAAGACTTGATCAAAGTTAGGGTATCTAATAACACAATCTGTGAATAGCAATAATTCTTTTTCAGCTACTTGCCTGACTTGAATTGTACCCATTACCAGCAAATCATTCCCAACCATTCTTTAGTTAATTTTAATCTTTGTAAATTACATTTAAGATAGTTTTTAGTGGTGATTTAACTTATTTATTAAAACTCGCATGATGAATCTCAATAATATGCAAAGAATCGGAATGTAAACACATAAGTGCATTCGTTAACAGCTGTAGACACAGGCAAAAACGTTTAAGCAAAACTAATTTTTTCATCATAGGTAGGGAACTTTATTGATTCTTACTTTGTAGTGGTATTAAAACATATATGTATATCAATAGTTTAAACAAGAAGTAATGAAATTAATCAAATATAAAAGAGAATATTTAAGTAGTAGAACAGTTTATCTACGATTCGCAGTTAAAGATTTACACAAGTAATCAAATTTCAAATACCAACTGTTTTATAGAAAATCGGAGTTATGAATTTTCTAACAAATATAAATGAGTTGTCATTGTTGACAAATGTTTAATACCAAAAGGGGTATCATTGAAATAATCATATGTAAAAACCCTTAGCTGGACTTAAATCCTGTTTTTTAGTGGTTTCAGAACGGTTTTACATAAATCTTTACATCTTTGATGAATGCCATACTTTAATTTTAAATAAGGTTGTGGAAATTGTTTAAGTAAGAACATGTAACTGGAAAATGGTATAAAATGCTGTGTAGAAAATGTTAGATTCAATTAAATATGGATGACTCCGTATCATTGTGCTCACACAGTGACTTCCAAAACCATTTTGATGGTATATTGAATAGTTCATGAGTATTGTCAACTTCGAAATACATTGAAAAATCTAATAGTTTGTCTCATATTACTACTTTTACACTTTTTCATATCTATTATATTATTAAAGTGATACAATCAAATTTTATGTAAACGGTTAAGGCAATTTACCAAATAAAAATATAGGCATATGTCACATCAAAATAAAGCTTAGAGTGTGTACATTTGCCGAAAAGTATTGATATGGACGAATTTCCTAAGGGCTTTGCCCCACAGGCTGATTTCCAAGGGGCTACCCCTGGCATGCTTCCAAAGTTTACATGATTTAATTTAATTTTGTTAATGAAACAGCTGGTCAGTACAATGAACTGGTGTTTGTTTATTTACTCGAAAAAGATGTTTGTGGTGTTTTATGTAGATTTAGGAGGGTTATGTTTGGTTTTAAAGAAAGGTTGTATACGTTTTGTAAAGTATTGCTCAAAGTTTCATTTTGTAATTTATATAGTAAGCTACATGTAAAGAGGCTTGACTAAAGTTGAAGAATTATGGCAAAACATGTCATTCGTGAAGCATCAATGTAAGCAATTAACGCTGTTGCTACACTAAGGTATGTTGTCATATACTTTTGGATCTATTAACATAAAAAGTAGGAGTTTGAAAGTAAGTAGGTTTACACTTTTAAATCAGTTTATATTTTCAAACTAAATCATAGAATTGCCGTATTTTAAAACACACATCAGAATTACTTTAATAATAGCCCTCTAGGTCACATTTTCTTCCCGTTGAAAAGCACGGGTAGCTTGTTACTATCTATTTTGATGTTGTTATAACCGTAAAAATAAATGTTTACTAAATAATCGATTATGATCCAAAATATTATATACTCCCAAAAGTAAATAAAGCGAAACTAAAATTGAGTGGTTATATTTAACTTATTAATAAAAAATAACAATTAATTAGTCATAAAAATACAAAATATTAAATTAATTTCCACGGAAGCGATTGATGTTGTGAACCTCTCTTTTGGCTAGAGGGGTCCATCGATTACCTGTTACTTTTCATTGTTGTGTTTTATTAAAGAAACACTTTCAACCGAATGTTGTTCGATCATGTTCATTGTCAACGTATTTCATCATTGAAATTGACAGCCACTCTTATTGACGTTACTCGTTCGTTTGTCAAACGGTTATTTCTAGGGAAGTTCTATTTCATTTTCATAATTCTATGTCACAAAAACATTTAATAAATGATAACTATTTTTAAATATGGATTAACTAATTAATATTTGAATTATATTCAATCGTAGATTTAACCTGAAAGGTAAAGTAAACCTACGTTTTAGTAATATTGCAAATTTAAACCATCACCAACATTCTTCGAAAACTTTTTAAAATCCTCGCCCTTGTCTTAACATCTAGTTGACAAAAAATAGCTTCGTTAAATTAGGTTGTGCTGGAAGATTCAATTTAGTATTCAAGGTTTGGTGCGACACTACTTTTTGTTTCGTACGTCCGCAATGAGTGAAAATTACCCTATTAATGTCTATTTGGTGAAACGAGCTCTGTAACTTATTACATTACACAAAATTTAATCAATGTACAAAATACCTACGAATAATTTAATATTCATCTGGTTTGATGTTCTAAAAACTCACCAAGGCATACCATAAACAATTGATGATTTAAACGCAATTAAATGGATGTTATTAGTACTCAGTGTTACCTTGTTAAGAGATAATTTTATATTCTGTAACCTACAAGAGACATTGTTTAATTTTTACAGATCAATAACTCAAGTGACTAAGAAAGACAATGGTCTTAATTCGACCTTTATATAATCACAGTGTTACAGGAAAAACATTCACACTGCAAACATTTTTGTAATAACATCTGTGACTGCCATAAGTTGGGAAATATAATTTACGAATATTTTTTTAAAATACAGTTCTGGTTTTAAAGTCAATCGGTTGAATGGTTTTACATTATCTCTAGCACGCGCTATGGTAAAGTTAGAGTGACTATATTTCCAGTGTTACAAAATCTGTTCGCCACGAGAGCGGAACAAGTGGAGAGCCTACTACAGTGAAGGGTCAGGTAATTTGGTTGCCACTAACGAATACAGCCCAGTCCACGTCTTGCACTGCATTACTACTGGCTCTTGTATTACGCACCAAGGCTTCATATACGGATATTTGGTATATATTTTTCCAAAATATATTTTAATTACAAACATTGCTGGCTTATTAAGCAAAGCATTTGCATTTTTTCCATTTACATTTTTTTAATTATTTTTTCCACTTTGGATGTCAATCATTTGTAATCCAGATATTATTTGTTATTTGCAAAATGAATTATAATTTGACCCCACATAGTGCGTGGCTTCGGTTTAAGCCGGTTTCTAAAAGAATTGAGCTCCCTACTGTTGTTGTTCATGCACGAATTAGTCATACTAAGTAACAATACAATAGTAGAAAGGGTAATATAAACCTGACAGTTGTATTTTCTCTTAAATCTTAACACCTGCAATGACGATATGAATTAAAGAAGAATCTATTTTTATTATTATTGCTGGTGACATGAAAGCATGTATTGTTGTGTAATACGTATAATACATGTATAGGTATAAGGTGGCTATTACCAATCGGCAGACGTACTTAATATTACTTAGGTTTTATGCAGTACTACGTAGTTTTAAAGCGAGCTATATAAGGTTAAAAGAATATAGTAAGGTATATAAATGAATTTAAGGTAAAAAAATATACTATAGAAATTAAAAGTAGTTTTTACTGGATCGTCGAAGTGGAGTCAGGAATACCAACTGAAGTAAAGCTGAATAGCACAAGATTTTATGAAAGATCCTTCAACGCTGTCTGTATTCATAATATTCCAGTATTTTTGGAGATGAGTAATATTAAATAAAATACATCATAGTGAATTTAAATGTTATCATATAGCCATTAGCAATGAATAATACACAATTTTTTTACTAATTAAAACAAAACCTTTAGGTTTACATTTTATCCATATTTTATCACTCATGATTATTTCCCTCAAATTGGTATTTTTCGTAAAACTTCAGAACCGATTGATGTATTATTTTTATATTCTTCATTAATTTGATTCCTTTGTGCAACGGCCCAAACAATAATATTTTCATTATTTTATCATTATTTTTGTCGTTTTGTATTTTGTTTATTTCATCGTTGGTCGTTGGTCATTAATTACAATCACTATCTATATGTACAGAAATAATCACTGTTATATTCCACAATACTCACGATTCAAAGTATGTTTTATATTGAATATAAAGCCAAAGCTACAGAGTTTTTACACAACCATATATACTGTATATTCTAGTATACAATGTACTGCGTCACTTAACAATTATAGTATACTAATATCCGTAATGTTAAGTCTTTTAGTTATAATAATTTACTTGTTTGATTGATTATTTGATTACTATCCTATATTCTAATATAAGTTATGTCTGTTTGCCTGTCTGTCTGTAATATATATATCGAAGTCCAACGGAAGGATTTTGACTAAATTTGGGATTAGGGACTTATTGTAATATATTATTTAATATTAGAATAGCCCTAAATACTTGATTGGTGACAGCCACTACTTCAGGGAAATTCGTATTTTGCTACACAACTCATTTGAAAATATAAAACAAAAGACTTGAAACATTTGTTTATAACAAGCCATCCACAGTATAAAAAAATCCAGTACATAGTGATAATCATCGGTTGATGTAACTATTGAGCAGAGAGTACATTTACTTGACATAGGGCAAAGTTGAGCAAGTCAGTGTTGATAAGTGATGAGTGTTTCGCGCTGGGGCCGTTTGAGTGCACTGGAGTCAACTCAATGTTTCACTCTTTTAACATTTGTATGCACTCTTTTTTTACATAATTTGGACAGCTGTATTCATAATAAATTGAAATTCCACTGGAACTTAAATAATGAAAGCCATAATGAGTTGTAAAAAAGAGAGTTTCCTTTATATTGCTTTTACAATCTATATAAACTATACCGAGCCATGGGTCGGTCCCCCGTTATCTAATACTGTAGTAGCCTACTATTTAGACTCTAGGAACCCGAATGGTAAAAAAGGTAACTTCATGTATACGGTTTAATATTATAATACAGAATTTGTAGGAATAAACTGTAATATAAGGTAAACTGTTTGATGGATAAGAGTAAGAGTACCTACTGTATATTAAGGTGCGTCGAACATGTATTATTAGTTTGCTGATTGTATTTATTTGGAGAACCACACTTAACATCTGCAGAATGTACAAGAAAATAGCATGTATGTTTGATTTGTTTGCACATTGTTACGAACAGTACTTTCCCTCACTAAATTTGAGATTACGGTTTCAAAAAAGGATATACACGCCCGGGAACTAAATTGATCAGCTGTTCTCAATGACATTCAAGTACCAAGCCATTTGATTGATCTGCTTATATGTTAAAGGAAAAAAAACTGGAACCTGAAACAGGTCTGAACGAATAGCTTTAACACATTTTTAAGGTGTTTTCGATTACCTGTAAACTTTTTGTTTGATCATGTGTTTGAACTAACGTTTAACATTTCTATTTATCTTATATTTACTAGATTTGTTTTGATTAATTTGATTTGGACAAACTAAGTAACCTATAAATTGTTGGTATGATCGTATTTATTCAAGTAATTAAACATTTTTAATTTAAAATTTAGATTTGAAATTTTACAGTATCTTGAAATTCAATTAATAGCAACGAGTTTTTAAAACGAGATTTTTGTTTAAACACCCAAGAAGGAATCGTTACTGTGAATATCACAGTTGTTTAATTCAAATATTCAATATATTTTAAATTAAAAACAAATTTTTTCGTTTGTGGTTTTAAGGTTGCACAATAAGATTCCCGTTGTCCATACATAATTTCTTCCCTACACTGATATTTCGCCAACATTTATTTGTATATATATATAGAGCTCTTGAACATTTGCCATATCATAAGCATTATTGACGACACGTGACAAGGAGGTATGAGTGCCAATCAATGGCTATTGGTTTTATAAACACTTGAGTACCGTGAAATGTAATGAAGCTGTTTAACTTGGTTGATTACTCATCTAATAAAAAAAAAAAAAATACTACGCTGAATATGACTATTGATTTTTAGTATACAAAAAAGTACAATATAATTCATGGAGTGTCACATTTTGAATCTATTTATTTTACGTCAGGATATATAATAAGTCAGGGTATTTTGTTTGTTAAAAAGAATGTGTAATCAATGCCTACTCAGAAATATTTATTATGCAATGATAAATTCTAAATTGGAGTATGGTTTAGCTATCTATGGAGGATCTTACTTTTCGTCAATTAAACCATTAATTATCTTGCAAAAAACCTTTATAAGGATAATTAGTATCAAATGTAGAATAGAACATGCAGCACCACTATTTAAAAAGTTAGAAATTTAGCCTTTGAGAAATTTATATATGTATAAAGTTTTACGAATATTTTATAAAAGTAGAGATGAGGTTGAAACTATGTCTGAAGAAGAATAACATTACGAAATAGGTATAACGCAATAGTTCCAAAACCAAATTTAACAGCTTTCAAGAAATTCATTTATACCTTGCACCTAAAATGTCTAATGCTCTACCATTCAATGTCAAAACCATCTCAGAAGCAGATTATTCTAGGCAGCTGTGGCATTATTTATTAAGTTTAGAAAATGTTAAAATGCACTTTTATGGAATTTAGTATGTATAGTATAGAAGTGACGAATATAGATAATAAGTAATATAAATACTTACTCTGTTGTATCATTTTTGTTTGTAAGTGTATCGATTTTTACTCTGAGCTAAAGAAGATCACTGTGTAGAACTCACACTCACTGTATATTATAACCTAGTGATATAAGGGACCAGACAAAACCGCCGGTTATTTTTTTTTTTTTTTCTTTTGTAAATGTATTTTTGTGTTTGTTTGTTGTATGGAAAAACAATAAAGATTTCTTAAAAAAATAGTTTTTTTGAGTTATTTTGCAACTAATGTACTGAAATATTTAACAACAACTTTCAATTTAGATTAAATTTTGTAGAAATTTCTTATGGTTTGGTTTTATAACAAATTAAGTTGCTTAGCTAATGGAACAAATTAGACATTTAAATTTAAATTTTACAAAATAGCCTACTAATACAACAGTTTCCACTTACACAAAGTGCTTCCATGACTTACCAGTACTGTTAAATACTAGAAAAAATGACAAAAAATACAGTTAAATGATGTTACACTCCGTTAGAAGGAAACCACGAACCATCCGTCAAATGAAATTCGAATTGCTTCACTAAAATTCACTTTTAAAGCCATAACGCCAAGATTGATCATTAAACTTAGGACTAAGCCCCGTGATTCGAATTCCCTTTTACATTTGATGAAATCCTAATCCTAAAATTCTTAGGTTTTAACAATTCCAATATTTCCTGTTACACTGTATTTAGTAGACATGTAGTAAGTACAATTATCGAATATGTTAGTCATGCAATTTCAAAGCTTGATGACATTGTTAGTAGTCTTTTCATATTATAGTGTAACATAATACCCTCTCATTTACTGCTGATAAGCACTTGTAATTTGATCAATGTTATATCACTATTCTATATATATTATGAGTAGAGTTTGTACATTTCTTATCACATACTAATCCCTTGCAACTAGAAAACATCTTTACCTTTGCTTCAAGAATAACTTCCAAAAGGGTCTTATAGCCTGTTAAATATTGTTGTGCTTATCAAATGTATATCATCACAAACTTTTAAATGGTCGGGTCGTGTGTGTGTGTTGATTAAGAAAATTACAACAAAATATGAATATGATATAAGATTCATAACTGCTGCTTGCATAAACAATGTCAACTAATATATTACTATTTGAACTGTTACAAATAGACTGCAAAAGAGGATGTGGATAATTACATTGACCAAAGACTGCTCTTGTAGTATACTAATGAGTTTACCCGAGCAAACCTTGCTCACTACGTACTAATGATAGATTGAGCTTATTGTGTTTGATACCAAAGTAGCTATTTAATAGGGGAACTAAATTGATTCCTTACGTTAATACATCAACAGGGGGTGTGGTGCTAGGCTAGTGGTTAGTGTCTCGGGACGGGTTCAATTCACGGTTCATCTACAAAACTTAATTGGGTTTTGGACCGGTTGACCTTAAAACTGTTTAATATCAAACTAACTTTGACTAAACAAAAAAAAATCCACTGTCCTAGAAAAGAACAGTTTTCGTTTCGCATTGAAATCAACAAACAGATGGGGGAAACAACGGTCTTGGCTACTTTCAAACCTCTTTCAATACTTTCTTTTATGTTAATCAAGGATTTCGTCCCCGGATTTATGATAAGAAAACAAAATTTAATTTTAATTTTTATACACGATTTTACTGTAGGTAAAAAATGGTATCACAAATTCTTTCAGTTTTAAAGCACTTAATACAGAACTAACCTTAATCCATCCATAAACCTTAATAATAGTTAATGCAATATTTAGCCAAACTAACAAAAAAAGATGATTTAAAACAAAAAAGTATACTACGACATGAGCAAATTGTATCAACTTTGATTGTAGCCAATTGGTCAAAAACAATAGAGGGCAATTACAAGCAATTCAAGTAAAACTAATAGACAGTCTTTTTATTTTCAATAAAAAAAGTTTACCAATACAAAGTTGCATGGACAATCATAAAGTACGGGTGGTACAGGATTAGTATGGATGAAACAGCCGATTTCTAGGTTAGTCTCAAAGGTCGTATATTTCCGAGGCTCAGGATTGTTTACTACATGGTTTAGTGTAAAAGGTTCACTGTTCTGTGCCAACTGCTATTTACATTTTATGCTTTTCCAATTTGTATTGATTGATATACATTTAATTTGACAATCAATTAGTGAGTTTTGTCTACTGATATTACGTATCGTCAAAAAAGCTTTATTTGGACGAATATGAAGTTGAAAAGCTTCGTGGATCTAGTGTTTGCCTGGTAATCAAACATGTGCTTGTTCTATCCTGAGATTGGTACATATTTTTTAATTTTCAATTCATACCCAGTTTTTCTTGATTATTAGAAATTTGTTTAGCATAAATGGGTCCAGCCAATAAAATGCTGGTGATAGTCAGTAACAAAACAACACATAGTATCTTACTCAGTTGTAGGCTTACTAGATTTCTCATCCAGTTGTCAATTTTGAAGCTTGTTTTTCGTGTCTAGTTCATGTCCGGTGACATTGTCGACGCAATTTTGTTGCTTTTGCTATAGGCTTAATTTCATTATGCGCTTTACTCTTTAGTATGCTTTATCTATGGTTATACTACTCTTACCTTGCATCCACATTTATCGAAAAATATGCATGAAAAATATGCAAGCGAGGTTGCTGCGTCAAGAATAAATGATTTTTCCTACAGTCACCCGACGATTTGGCTTCCTTGTACTGTTTATAGTACAGAAATCTGCTAATTGCTGCATATTTATACTTTGTCGTACGGTTTATACTTTGGCGCACATCAGGATTCCAACGAAACAACACAAAACAGCGTGTTTCAATAGACATCTCAAAATGACTTATATTTTAAGTTTTTTCAATACAAGATATAGGCCCTACCATAGCATGAGATTTACTAGTTCAATAAAAAATCTTTCAAATACGAACATGCCATAGTTATAAATAATTATTTCAAAGCTTTTTTTCATAAAGAAAATGGTGGAATAATAATTTTTACTATTTTGATTCTTTAAAAAGTTTTGTATTTTTGTAGAAAGTTATTTTGTTTTTACCTCTAAGAAGGTCACAGTCAAGAACAGTGTCCCAACATTGCTGTGGAAATACATGTCCTTTGGACGTGATCGCTGATATTTTATCTCTTTACTGGAATTACGTGACAGCATTATGTTTGGAATGTATTCAGCAGTTTGCGAAGGCGATACAAATGCAATGGGCTTCCCTATTAGAATTAGATTAAGGAACAATATTATCATTTTTATTATATTATAGTGTTCTTTTAATGTACCACCTTTACATCCTAGGACGCCAGACACCAACCCGGAACTGTTTCACACATTAATTCATAATAGTCCTAGAGGGTTGAGGCATTATCACATATATTGAATCCATTGTTGATTGGTGGGATTTGAACCCGGGACCTCGGACAACGATGCCCCGTGATCTACCAATAGACCAGCCCACCTGGCCAAAAATAATATTTTAGTAAATACAAAATATGTTTATGGTTCAACTATTTATACTTGTTTAAATCATAATTACGATACAAATTTGTAGGGTACTTTTCCCGACTTTTACTTTAATTCCTGGATTCTGACTTTTCAGCTTTTCTTCTAGACCCTCTCATCAACTGACACTTTATGAGTGCGGGGTGCAGGTGCTGAACACGTCTCTCGACTGCACCAAGCTCGACACGCCTTTAGTACGGGTTGCCGGGGCTCAACACGCCTCTCCTTTCCACCGGGCCAAGCGCAACACTCCTTTCGGCTGTACTGTGGGCTCAAATCGGGGAGCCAGCTGGCGTAGTGGTTAGAGCGCGGGACTTAGTCCCTGAGGTCCCGGGTTCGATCCCCGCCAAGTCACCAATGGATTTTATCTAAGTGATAATGCCGCAACCCCTAGGTCTAGCCTGAAGTAATGTGAAAAACAATTCCAGGCTCGTGCCTAGCGTCCTTAGGAAAAAAAAAAAAAAAAACTGTGGGCTCAATAAGCCACCAGAGGCACCTTAAGGTTAGCCCGGAGGCCCAACCGAGTTGAGTCTCCCACGAAGAAGTAAGATACAGAGGATACCAAGTGCTACTTCTGAGACAACCGTGCACTTTTAGCTCTGGTATGGTGGGGTGGAAATGTACTAGTCTTGAGCAAGGAACAGCGATTGTCACATAGCATATTTGTACAGCAGTTGTAGCGCACAAGGTCTTCCTACAGTGTGAGCATCTGCATTCAAATATTGTATACATTCCTTTACCTTATTCTAAAAAAGTATATTGTTATGAATTTATTTGTATGCTTCGGTTATATCATAGAGGGTGACGTGTTGGCAAACCACTGATGATCAATTATTTTTAATTGGCAAATCCCCTTCTGCAATACCCTCTTTTCCCTCTAGAATACAAAATCATCAACAATTTAAAGATACAGTACTTTCATATATATACATGGTTCATTCAGTGTGTAAACCAAAATTCAAAATATTAATTTTGATTGTGTATTTTTTTTATTAAAAGATATGTTGTACATTAGGTATGTACATCGAAGGACTCCAATAATTAATGTTTGGAGTCGTTTGCAGAAGTTTTGAGTCAATTGAATACTCTCCTTCTAAATACATAGAATAATTACGGCGTATTTGAGATGTTATGATAATACAAAGTTAGTATTGCAAAAGAGTGGTATACGCTACTTTTATTTAGCTTGCTTTTGTTTTTGGAATTTGTGTCCAGTATAAAACTATCTATTTTAAATGTAAGTTTAATATTTACCTGTTATTTTAAGCAATTTTAAAGCACTTACTAAGCTTACACACTTAACTTGACGTATTTTTCTATTAGATAAATTATTAACCTCTGCAAAACGTTTTTTTGCAAATTGAAGTTTTTAAGAATGATTTTTACTTGGTTTCAGTCATTGTTACTAAAATCACCGTATAAGCTAAACATTGGTTTTCTATACAATATTGATACAGAATGAAAACCTACCTATTTGCGAAAAATGTCCGCTCAGCTTGAAACTTACGGTTCTGTTAGTTTAAATCACAAGAGAGGTATTTGAGACAGTATTTACCAACCTGATCAAACACTTGACACATAACTGAACCGTCTGTTTCTTTAACTTCGTTTGAATAATGCAGTTCTTGAATTTTAGTTTTGACATTTATATTACGTTTATATTTATTTATACTAGTGGTCGTCCTGTGGTCGAAACTCGACCAAAAATAATTAATGTACAGACTTCTCTATTTTCTCCCCACACTGTAAATAACACATGTGATTTGAATTTCTTCCATTTGTTTTGATTTTCTGTTTACATTTTGTTGTTATTTCGTCACCATCATGGCAACCCATATGCTCCATGTTAATTTTTTGAAGTTTTCAAATTAATTTTTTGTGCTTATTTGTTAGCCTATTTTAATTTATAAAGGGATTCTGCACATCTACAGGCAAATATCTTTCCAACAGTATGCGTAGATTTCCCCTGCGATGCACACGACCTGAGAAAAAAGGTTTTAAAGAAACATGCTTGCCTATTAATATATAGATAGATAGATTATATTTCACTTCCGCTGCTAAGTTCTCAAGCTGTTAAAGCAATAACAAAATAAAGTTGAGAACATTATTTTATTACGAACATCTTAAAAGAAGTTTGCACAAATATGTTCACACTTTATTTAAAATTGCCCAAATTTGAGCATATTTCTTGTAAATCTTTTATGTACAACATTAAAGGTCTCCAAAATATCCTTAATGGCAGCATTTTAAATTTGTACGTTGAAAATACTTGCAACACTTTATACGTGCCATTTTTTTCACATAACAGTCATATTTTTCTCTGACAAAGAGCACACATGTATCTTATTAAAAACAAATCTCAATTATTGAATATGATTGTTTTTGAGAATTGTATTTTCATACGGGCACACTGCTTTAATAATGAATTCTCTAGCGTCACTTTATAAACCCGAAATAGTATATTTCGTACCTAGGGCTGAAAATGAGGTTTTTCCGGCTTGAAATAGCTTTTAAAACGATGGATCATTTCGATAATAATTTCGGTCCGTGGTACGAACACTATCTTTCACCACACTATACCATATTACCACTATTCACCACAATAATAATGCACATTGATAGTCAACAGAACTACATCTTTAAGGTTATGTGAAGAAATAATTTGAGGAATCACCAAAAATAATAACAGTAATAATAATAATAATAGTTGCTAGGCAGTGGTGATAATAAAACAATTCTATCGTAATGCTATGTATACTGATGAAAGTAAGCGGACAGATGATTTTGCGGCCCTGGGGATGTAAAAACCTGCTCGGACCCAAAATGAAGATGACAGCTGGCATGGCCAGCAAAACGTAACTTTCAGCCACCAATTGACGTATGTAAAACAGCTAAAAACATCATAGTGTGGTGAAAAATTAATTTATTTTTGTTTGCAACCAAATTGCATTCAGTTTAGGAATATAATTAAACAAAATAATGCGGATAAGCTCTCAAAGACGAGTGTAGAGCACACAGGCACAGACAATGGAATAAACCTTAAAGGACATGGAATAAATGGAATAAACATTAAAGTATTATATTGTCTGTGACACAGGTAAATATAATCACCAACAACTCTTTTAGCCACAGCCACGATGGATTTGAACTCTAAACCATTTTGTATCAGTTGTGGTTAGTTGTCTGTGATGATATTCGATTCATTTCCCGACCTATATGCTGTCACGTGTGTAACTCTGAGGCATTTTTGTGAGCTAACTTAAACTGAACCATTGCACGAAGCCCTTTGCGATAACAAAGCGCCTAGGTTATGGTCGAAGTTATTTGGAAGTGTAACCTAATTTTGATAGGATTCCTCTTATGAATACAATATGTTTATTCACTTTTTTACGTAATGATAAAAATAACAACAAAATGCTTCCAAAATTACAATAAATATAGCTGAATCTACGAAAGGCATAGCAGTGGCATGTTATTTCAGTATTTGAATACAAACTACTCCATTTATTGGTAAAACTCGAGGGTTGTCCGTAAATTAAGGTCTCCACCACAACTACGTTATCTAGTTCAAATTCTATGATCAATATCGTCCATTGCTTCATCCACTACTACTCTAGATATTATCCAATCCTCACGAGACAATTGGTCTGAAAAATATTGAAAACGTCAAAATTGCACCAAGGATCACGTTCAGTGATAAGAAATTATTTCTATGGCCTTAGACGTCAACCGCTATTTAAGTACACAATCAGTTGACAGATGTGAATAGAGCAAAGTGATTGCACATAGACAATGGATTGATGGAGTTGGATATGGTCTTAATCATACTTAAGAGGTCATTAATTGACACAATATCTGGTGATAGCTAAAATTATAATGATATACAATCCAAGCACTGGTAAGAGTGGATCACTACAATAACACTCTATTTTATTCCCGGATTGCTAAGATGTTACGTTTATTTTGGATTGTTTCCTATTGTAGTCGTTCACACATTATTATGGGACGATTCTGGGCGCACAAGAGATCCTATTCCAACTTAAGGCTGGTGCCACAGTTATAATTTTTACCGGTGAGATTTGGTTTTTCCACTTGGCGACGCACGTGGAAGAGTTTGACCGTGGCCACACTCGTCTTACGAGATAGGTTTTTCGGGCTAACCAGCAAGACTAATAGAGCATGCCACACTGGCAATAAAAATCGTCCGTGTCCATGATCCGCACTCCATCACCCCCCCCCCCCCCCCTATAAGCACACTGCACAGGTCAGGTTAAAACTATAAACGTCCGTGGAAAAGATTCAGGGAGATAAGATGATTGTGCCAGGGCTTTGGTGTTTACCAAACCCTAAAAATGTTAATTTCATATTACGTTATAAACGCCGTTCTATCAAGTACGGTACACTTAAAACCGGTAGGTTTTAATACTTAACCTACTTACATTTGCAGGTTAAGTCTAAGGGCCATGTGGCTCTAACTTTGCCTGTTAAAATAAAGGATTTTCATTTAATTTAGTTTCCTACAAGTAACAGGACACTTACCAATAAAAGTTGCATGTTTAAACCAGATAGGCCTATATGCTTCCTTTAAAATAATCCAACTCACCCAAACTGTACGATACAAAAACAAAAGATAAAGATTATGTCCTGAAAACAATAAACACAGGAAATGATAAAATCTTGGATTGCAATAACAAAATAGAATTAAAATTAGTGTCGCAATGAATAATTTTAGAGATGGTAATACGATATCCGACGAGTGTAGCTTGGATTAGTTACGTGAGTTCATAAACTGGAACAAACAATAAAAGGCTAGGTCGTGTTACAGAGATGGGTTTGTTGTGTGTCAAGCCTTCAAGTTACCAGCTTAAGTCACACAACCCCATTTTCAGCTTTTTTAAGTTTTACTTTAAATTTATTCAGCGACGGGGATTATATAATAAAAACTAGTTTGTCATGTTATTTAGCAAGAAGAGTACCGTTAGTAAAAGAAAATATATTGGGTTTTTAAATAACTACTTGATTAGTAGTATACTATTTATTTTCTGTTGATAAAATCTAAGAATTCTTTTTTCTTGTTTTCTTACGGAAAGGTCTGATTTAGAGACGTAATAAAAATTCCTCCCAACTCTAGTAAATATATATCTATTGATTTTTTTCCATTTTATTTTTATTTTAACATGACGGACATAGCTATTTGTGTATTAAGAGCGGCAATGACTGTTTGTGATCCTACTAGCATAATTACTTATAATAACACACGGATTAACTTTTTAGCTGTATATAAAATTTCATGTTATTTGCTTGGTGGTTGTTAACTAACGTACCGGATCCGCGGCTGTGGTTGGTGTAGAAACGACAACTGTGAAATCACATTCCCTCTCTACTAGAGCATCAATGAGCTATTTTGCGTACTGTTTAAAGTATGGCAATAAGATCATTACCATGCAGAGGTAGGAAAACACGTATAGCCTACATTAGCTTTCGTATCTGATCCGTCACATCAGCAATCATTCGATCAAATCAAAGAAATTATTTTATCATTACGTAAGTATTCCGAAAGTACAGCTTGATTTCAGATTAATTTGTAAATTTTTTATGTTAACCATTATTATTAGTGAGAACTATAGACTCTTCAGCTATTTTACTATCATGGAATTTTTATTGGTCAGTCACTATGTTTTTATAGGTTAGCATTTTTTTACTAAAATCTTCCAAAAAATAAACGTTTTAACGGGGACTCATGTAGCATTCTTTGATAGTTTTAGTTCTACGGCAATTCAACCTTCTTATAATGGGAATGTGAAAATCGAAGTCAAATGAACATTCATCTAAAATCGATCCTACAGAAAGTAAGGTCGTACATACGTATACAGGGAAAAATTTGTAGAGTTACCAGTGAGCTAAATAACGTATTTTCTAAATAAAATACTAAAAGGTTACGGTTTGTTGCTAAAGTTTATTTTACTTTGTAGTTTTTATTTGTTATACGAGAACGCTCAGGTGTTTGTTTAAAAAATAAAGAGAATTCAAAGTTTATAGTAACAAAGTTAAGGGATAAATATTTTGACATAGAATGTTAGGTAGTCTTTTAATGATCCAGAAAAATTTAGGTTTTTTTTTGAACCGATAGAGTGATCTTTCACTCTACACTAAAAAAAACCGATCCGGTTTGAATTTAAAAAGTTTCATTAGTATAAAAATAAGAAAGGACAGGTTGTTTTATGCTTTTAAATAAATAAATATTAGAAGGGGTATATAACTCTTGGTTGGGCAAGGTAAACAAAAATATACGACAAAAAGTTCATAATTTTAAGATTCAGACTGTGGCGTTATATAGGTCAAAGGTGTACGTAATTCTGACCTAAATTAACCTACTTTAACCAAACAGAGAATGCACTTTACGTGTATTTTATGTTTATTACTACTAAATGTAAGAAGTGGCATAAACATTGAGGTGATATTGCCAGTTGTAATACTTCTTATCTTTTCCAGATCTTTGTGAGAGGAGTTCTGAGTGAATATTCATTGTACACTTATCTTTAGGACGTACATAAAAGTGAATCAAGAGAACTGTAGATTGTATTGTTTGCGAGACCGTGTATGTGAATTTTATGTTTTTATTTATTTTTTCCTATTGTTGCGCCACTGTCGGTGAGGTACGTAGCGGTATGGGTCATGCGCGTTCTCACAAAAACTTAATGTGCTAGTTGTTTGTTTAGTAACAAATTTTCACGATTGAGATATCTTTGGGTTGGTTGTACGATTTCGCAACAAACGATACTCAAAGAACGATATTCAAATTGGATTTTTTAAATATGATACCTTGTGAAACAAGTGGTCCTATCTATCATTATCTATTTACTAATTACAAATAAATGTAGTTTAAAAGTTAAGGGTACATTTTTAAACTTCCATTTAGACAGACATACAGAATATCAAGCTGCCTAATGTGTTTGCGATGTTATTTTACTAATTTGGCAGGGGTGTTATTGGGAAATCTCAAACAATCTTATTTTTTAATCTTTACCTATAAAAGATGCCAATTCACAATTTGCATCGAGTACAACTTAAAAACATACAATCACCTTGAATATTGAAGCATCAAACAATTAATTGTTTTGATGGAAATTCCAAGAAACTCTTCATTTCAAATTTCCATGTTATTGTAATATTTTAGTTCGCTTGTTTATAGATCCATTTTGTTCAAATTTGGTGAATTAATTTATTTCATTCTATACAATTAACGCATTTCAAAGATTATTCACGTTTTACTCCATCGTAGAAGCAAGCCTAAGTACTCATTACACAATTGTTATTTTAAATCATGATTAAATACATTTTAGCGAATTTCCCATATAGGGAATAAGCTATTACCGTAGGTCTCATGGTAAGACCTGGACCCGGGACCGATTTAGTCTTTCGTTTTGAGGTCCCCAGAGGCCAAAAAACACCATCCGTTCAAATTCATATATGTATATATATATATTTATTTATATATGTGTACGTTAGCGCGATAACTCGAGCAATAATGATCCGATTTTGATGAAATTTGGTATAAACGTGTAAACCTACATTTATTCAATGGGGGGTTTTATGGGGTAAAAATGGGTTTTTCTAATTTTTCACCCTGAAAACATAAAATTTTGCAATTTCTTTCTAAACCATTTTGTAGAGCTCAAAAAACAAATAATTTAGTTTATTGAAGCATTGTTGCATGCCTAACGGTTACGGAAAAATCGCATAATAGTGTAAATTTAAAATTACCATGTTATTCTTATGGAGAATAAATACAGCTTGCTTGTCTATGGACATATTTTAATGAAATTTTGAAATTTTGTTTACTTTATACTAAGCTATTAATATTTCAATAAAAACCCCCTATTTTCTTCCCTGTATCAGCAAACCTAAGTACTCATTAATATTAATGATATTTAAATAGGAAATAAATCTGACAATTTTAAGGGAATAATTTAGTGGTATTCCAGATGTGTAGATGGAAATTCGCTTAGTCTGCAGGTTTGCTGCGGTGGGGGTATTTGGATATATTTGAGTTAAAATCCAATCAGAAATACTGGATTTTGCCTAGTCTGCAGGTTTAATATGTCAAGGGTTAGTATAAGAAAATTATATAAAACAAAAGTGGAGAGGAAAGTCTGAAACTTAGAAAAACTGATTTCTCATTAGTCAACGTAATGAGGCTCATCACCAGCTTCGATAATTGCTTAGATCTTAGAAACAACGCTCATTACTGAGAAAAAGTGCTTTTTTCATACGATATCTTAATATTTCGAGAATATATACTAATATTGTAGATTATAATGCATGTAACTGGTGATCACGTCCTGAAACGTTTTTGGCTGCACTTTACTTTAGGTCCTACACTCTCATTCGAATGAAAATATCGATTATTTGATTGTTTCTTTCGTTATATCGTTTAGTTAGTTAGGTTAGGTTAACCTTACCTAACTAACCAAACGATATATCGAATGAAATAATCGATTAATCGATATGTCGATCGATATTTTCATTCGAATGAGTGTAGGACTTAAAGTAAAGTGCAGCCATAATTACTGCCTAACATAGTCTATATGTTATATTAACACAATATATATAAATGCCATTCCGTTTGCACGTATCTAATTCCAAATGTAATTTTTATGTAGTAAAATTTCAATTTGAAAAGATGTGTAAGTAAATATATCAAAACTATTTAAAATCACTAACAGTTTATTTTAAGAACTTTAATGAATCTTGATTATGTTTATGCCTAATGAAACACTTTTTACAAAAGGGAGAAGACACTCTTATTTAATGTGCTAAACGCTAAAAGTGCTAAGTACTAAATATCTAGGATAGAATCGCCATTAAATAATATTACACACATTTTTTTTTTAGTTATTTTCAGAAATGCACTTAAAGAAAGACCATGTGATATTTTAGTTGTCATCTTTACAAATATTTTTTATTCAGTTTTCGGTACAGAGGGTTAATACAAGGGGAAAAAATCTAAAAGTCTATGATCAGAGTACTGTATGATAAGTATAAGTGTATACGACAGGCGAAAGCTATTCGCCAAAATAGCTTGCGCACTTTACATAGTATGTGTAGGGAGTAACATTTTACTGTGAATCCACCTAGTGAGGTGTTATTGAGGGTTGTAGTATTTCTCATCACTAGCAGCTCCTCGTGAGTACAGGTCTGACTGAATATTCATTGCAGCCTTATCTTTAGGGCGTATATAAAAGTGCAGCATCGCTCTGAATGCTGTAAATTGCCACCTCTGGTAGTAATTACTACAATGTATTGCCACACTAAAACTTGTGATGTTACATTTTTACTCCTAGTTTATATTTTCATGTTTTTGTTTATCGACGAATTTAATGTAACCGTTGATACATTTAAAATGTTGAGCGTTTAATTTTATTTGCTAAATTACCTTTCTGTCTTTATTGATCAAACAACTTTATTTAAATTGCATGGTAGCTAAGTATTTATGTAACTAACTAAAATTTTACTTTTGGAGTAACATGTAAACGAACTAAATTAAATGGTCCTGTCGTCTCCCTGAATACCCACGATGCAGCAGACCTACGTATTTGTTATCTTCCTTTAATTTTTTCAATTTTTGTTGTACAGGTTTTAAGAAAAATATTATTTTTAAGCTCGATACACCCTCTACGATTTACTAAGAAAATAGGCGCCGCCAATACGTGGGCATGCGACCACAGCGAACTCAAAATCTGCCTGTCAAACCTTTAAAGCCTATACTAGTTCAAAAGGTTTGCTACATTGTGTGATAGGGAGATAACAAATGTGTTATGATTAGTTTATGCTTTGCTTAAATTTGCTTGTTGATTTATGCCAAAGTAAAAGACTGGATTTTTTAAATAAGGTATAAAACAATGATTTCGGGAAGGAACAAAGCTAAATAAATATTTGAGAGCAAGGTTAAAAAATTTAACAAATGTATCAAAGATTATTTTAGGAGACCTAATAGTAACTTTATATTCGTTTATTTTCTTTTAGTTATATTACTATGTTCAGTTCTTTTTTTCCAATTATATATTTATAATCTGAAGACGATTTTTATCGTGTCATATTTTGCTAGCTCGTCCAAATTGTTGCTTTTAGCTATGAAAATTTGCCTCATGATATTGTCATCATTGTCTTTATTTATGATCAATCAGTTTATTTTTAATAACGTTAGCGATGAAGTATTATATGAGCCGTATTACAAATTATTGTTAAAGGTGTACAGTGCATTTTCATCAGAAAAAAAGAAAGAGTAACACAAGAACTAATGGCCCAACATGTTAGCAACGTGATCATTCCTAATGGAGCTATTCCAGTTAGAATTTGATATAGGCATTACAGAAAATAATAATATAGCGATGGGCCCTACTTTAATAGATAATAAAGGTGTTTTCAGAGTTATATATTAACTAGCTGTTGTACCCGTGCTTTGCAATGGGAAGAGGACACAAAATAGAAACATTTTAATCTTTACATCTGTTGCATATAGTAGTTATACATCCTCCAACACTTTTAGAAACAAAATTCAACTTTTATACAAAGTTTTTAATAGAAACGTTTAAGTTATGACTTTTAAATCTGGTAAGTAGTGGATACCACCATTTCATCTCCCTTAATAACATATCTTTTTATTTATTATTGACATTTTAAATTTCAATTTTGAAGTTACTACTAATTATTATTAAATTTAAATGATTTCACTCTTCTTTATACATATTAAATCACAAATCCTTCCATCTTCAGTTTCTTCACTCACAATAAATCATTAGCAAAACTAAGTCAGCTGTTATAAGCTTTAGAAATATTCCTATGCCTTTTCAATACAGTCTTTTGAAATATTAAAGAAACTATAGGCCTATCTATAGGTACTATAAAAAATTTCAAAAAATAATTTAGCATTTAAGACAGCAGACAAAACTAATATGATTATCAAAGCATCAAGGACTAAACAATTTAACAGCAAATACAGTATATGTTTCATTGCATCTCTGATTCTACTCTACAAAAATATCAACAAACAACTTAATATACAAACCAGTTCTTTTAATCAGTTCCATCGTCCATTGGCTTTACATTTTCACACTTACCATAAAGTCTAGTAACAGATACTTCATTGATTTTAGAAACAAAAGAACACTGTGTACTGCTTAGTTTTATGATATTTTCCTTAGTTTAATTTAATCAGTGGTGTGGAAAAATACAAATAATAAATGTATCAAATAAAGTAAATGTGAACTGAAAGCTATGGATAAAATAAGAGTATTTTGTATTACCATTTGATAATTAATTATAGTTACACATATACAACAGATTTAAAAAAAAAACAAAAATCAACGACGTACAGTACAATTTAGTTATTGATGATATTCGTTAGTTTAATTTATGCATAGGTTTAGTAAAACACAATAACTTAATTTACCTAAATATACATATAAAAAACAATGTGATGTGCAAGTTATGTTAAGTTAATCTAACACCTGTTAAGGAGTTAGAATTTATTTAAAGTAGCCTCCAAATTCATATAAAATATCTATACATTGTAATTTTCATACTGTTTCCATGAAATAATCTATACTTATTTAATACGCAAGCAGGATTTTTGTGACAATTACTCCTCCGAAACTACTGAACCGATTGACATGTTTTTGGTCTCATTGGAAAGAGCGTAACGTGAAGTTGTGCAGGAAACTTTCTTTTTAGGGAAATAATTAGAGAGTGAGGCCCTGGGCCCTTTAAAGTTTCGTATTTCTCCATAAGATTAACATGGGAAACAAAAATTGTTATGAAACTCCAGCTGTTGTCAGAAATCAAAAGTGAGAAGAAGAGCATAGGTTAATTGTAAACAGTCAATAAGTTTGCTAATAAAACAGTTTGCTGCAAATATTTGCTGACTTGGTTGATGTTCGTTTTAAAATAACGCCTGTAATAACTTATTTAGCGATTGCTCGAATTCGAGCAACAGGGACACTAGTATTATTAATAACATTATTTTCATAACTTAGACGCTTTAAAAAAATCCAAAACAGAGCCGGAGTTGATACAGCAACGGTTATAGAATATTTTTTGTATATAATCATTGACATAGTTTTAGAATAAATAATCCATGATAAAAGGTTAGATTAAAATAAACCTACCTCAAAGTTATGGAAAATATTATATTTAATTTCTTTGTATCAGCTGTCTGAAATAGTGAAATTTGCAGTTTAGCAGTTCTTCTTGTTTACATTTAAATGTCAAAGCAAATGTAAACAAACATTGTTAGTGATCTCATCGCAGCCATGGAGACAAATCAATATTTACTTTTAAAATCTTCACCTCACAACTTTTAAAGCCAAAGGGACAAAGCCTACGGTCAGTATCGAAACGTGAATAGTCCTATAATGGTCCTTGGTATGGTAACTATAATTTTGTAAAATTTTAGCCCAGTTTGTTCAGTAGTTTTTGCACCTATTAGTAACACACATAGAGACAGACACCATTAGATTTTTATATAATAGTATAGATATCTGAATAGTTTGTTTATTCAAATTATTGTTATTGTTTATTTATTTATGTAAATGCTACAATACAGATGTTGGATCACAAACATTTAACAACATACTTAAGTCCAATTACATTGCAGCATAGTACAAATACTCATAATACAGTACATACTTTTGTGTGAACACGTGTCAAAATGTCTTTTGTTCATCATGCAGGCAACAACACAGTATTAAATAAATAACACTTTACATAAACAACAGTACAACAACAACAACAAATGAGCAACTTAAATTATACAATAAATAACTTAAACAATAAATATTTTTATTGTTATCAATATTGATTGGTAACTGACATATCTGTACAGTCATATTCTAATTAACTTACAGACGATACATATAAATATAGTAAGATGAACTTTTATTTCGTGTTGACGCTCTATTGGGTACAAACTATGGAACTATAGTTTTATTGACTATGAATTTATGTTTGGATGTCAAACGTACTCCAGCAGGTGCTTGTAAATCGATAACGTAACAATGTTCATTACATGTTTATTGCTCAATAATGTAAATGTATGACTACATTATGCTTTTGAAGTGTCAAGAAAGGTTATACTTTCAGCCAATAATTTTACACTAAGTACATTTGGACAAAGTTATGTTCCAGCCACGATAAGAGAATCATTACTTCACAAATATTCCAATGAATCACCATAGTAATTTTGTTGTTCCTTGGTTGAAAATTTTTCTGTACACATAAATATGTCATATTTTTTCTTGTATAGAGGGTGAATCTTGTCAGGTGTCCATTATTGATTTTAGACAAACAGTTGGTCCTACACTGCAACCAAGAATAACGTAATTATCATGGATTTAAAAAGGTTTACGCTCTTCCTTAATGTTTATTTTGTAAGAAAAAAATTAGTTAATCATTGTTGGATCAACGGTTTGTGTAAATCCAATACTGGCCAACTTTAGAAGATTCACTTTGTATATTACGCTATTCGGGTTGAACTGTTACGTTGTTTCGGTTCCAAAACCTACTTGTGAGATGTGAGTTTTGGTTGTATGTGTGGAATAAACACTTTTTTAATAAAACAAAGTATTTGTAAAACATGCTTTTTTTAATTCCTTAAAATTTTCAGTGTGAGTAAACTTGGTTCATTATTAGAACGTAATACCACCAGCCACTCTCCTATTAAAAGAGATAGGTCATGTTTATGTTTGTTAAAGGATTTTATTGGCTTAAAACCTGAGTCTCAATGAAGGTTTAAGATTTTCTTTCTTTTAAAGAAGATTATGCAAAGAAATGTAATAATATCTAGCTAAATGTTTTCAAACTGATTTAGTAGGGTGTTTGAAATGTCTAAAATGATGTAATATAATGCAATATAATATGTAATACAATAATATATTAATAATATTGTTATATACAATGTAATATAATATGAGGTATACGCGAGGAGTTGACATATTTTGCCCATAACGGTTTCATCTCCCAAACTTTATGAATACACATAAATGATATAGCTACAGTCCCATATTATGATGTACCATAAAATGCATAATAAGACGTTAAATATCTATCTACTTTATGTTAGTCTTAAATATTATAGCCATTAATAATTGGCACTATAGTTAAAACTGTAAACTTATTTCATAATAAATACCAATAGTATTAATGGTATGTTGGTATAAAAAGTATAATATAAATTTGCTTTCAACAAGTAAATTAGATATAAACTTTTTTGAATTCCACAAACTGAAAAAATTCAACAATTAGTTCTTGTTCCAAATATTAGATCGTTTTTACAAGCTTTTTTGACCAATATGTAAGTTCAAATATATATTCATAATAATAACATTTTACATAAAACTGTTAATATGCACGCAATATTAAGATATTAATTAACTTATTTTGTTATACCATTTATTTAATTTAATCTTATACAACAATAATATCAACGAAGAATTCCAAATAGTCTGATGATTTTGATACTCTTCTTATTATTTCTCAAGACTTTAGAATGATTGAGAATAGTTAAAATGCTACATCCAAAGTCATAGGATTAAATGGAACAGAACAAAATATACCTAAAAATAGGTGAATTTTTATTTAAATTTAGATTGGAGGCTAAATACATATGTTTTTATATATTTTGTATTGTATAACACACATATTAATATCATTACACAGCAGATAAATTAGGATATCTAATGTGAAAAAAAACTATTAGATCCTCAGCATTAGCTTAAACTATTTACTTAAAAACACATTTATGAATCCGGCATTGATTTAAGGTTCACCCCTATGATAGCTTGGGTGGATTTTATACGTTTGTCATACAGTAACATATACCCAACTTATTATCGTGTAACGATATTATACAGTGGTTGCAAATGTTTTTCCTGATTAGACAGTCATCAACTTCCCGATATTGCGATATTGAATCGAAGTTAGTATAATTCACTAGACAAGATTTAAATTTCATCAACACTTGTTTCAATGACAGGGACATATGCATTAACTGTTTGAAAATATTACTTAGCTTTGCAAACCTTGGGCTACACGCAATGTGTTACTTTTCTCCGGCGGGGAACTTTTGATAAGGGCACTGCTTGTTGTGTGGGTAGTGGTGGGGTACAGGGTGGGTGTAGGGGGTGTAATCACCACCTGTCGAGGGTGGAGCAGTTGCTTTGCCGCCACCGTGCCAACAACCTGGGTTCGCCGTGACACAAGTTTGTTTTCGTATTCCTGGTCGTTTTAGTTAGATTTTTATTTGTGTGCGTTTAGGGGAAAAGGACGATAACTGGACTGCTCCCTGAAATTCGGGAATTCGCTAAAAAAGTAAATGGAAGTGCTGCTTATGTGCGTAATCTACTTCAACAAGTAATTATTTTATGAGTACCTAATACGTTTGAATACAATTATTTATAACAGTTACCTTACGATTTCTAATATAAATAGATTTATATTTTGTATCGATAAAATTTAAGGATGTAAAATAATTTTAACAATCAAAACTTAAATGGAAATAACATAATTGATATCACAATCCATTATTTATATTGCTCTTGAAAAGATACATGTTATGATCGCGGTATTAACTGATTGCAAATTTTTTAGGGTTTGTCAACTGATAATAACAGATTATTGACTAATCGACGTAGACGTTTAAGGAGTTAATCTGATCAAAAATACTACTGAATGCTGATACTGAATAATACTGAATCATCTATCGTTCAATATCAAGGATAAATTTAGTTAAAATAATGGCACTTAATATCTAGTGATTATCAATATCGTTTTATTACCGCCACAGTTATAATAATTATCTAAAAGCTTCCATAAGAACAGTAATCAACTGGTTTGGTAAGTGTTTTAATAATTGGGATTTCTTGCTAATTTTGCACCTAAGAAGTTTTAGATACGACAGTTAATTTTAAATTTTAACAGATGTCTTCCAATTGAAATCTATATTTAAACGATAAACGATATTTTAAATCTGGTGCAAAACTACATTGGAAAGCAGCATCTTAGTGTTTTATGCGTGTAGGCTAAGAAATAAACCAGGGACTTTTTATTGTTTTTTTAGTACATTAGTTTTTTTGTGTGAGAATGTATATAACTGAAAACGTTCATACTACAAATGTATAACGCATTATCCAAGGCTTGGTAAAAAATAACAAAGGTTATTTTCAGGTTGGTTATATTTATTACAACAAAGTTATAATGAATTAGCTCAAACTTTACCTCAAGTATAAATTTGTCCACCAATTTCCACTTGCAATTATTTTGAATGTTATACTAGCAGTTTTACTATTTATCGTTGACGTAATACAATAGCAAACTATGCACGTATGCTTGAAGATGGATTGTCGTAGCCTCAACAAATATCAGTATTGATTTTAGCAACAATTTTGCCAACGTATGCAAGTCATACGATCACGAAACGTTGACATGCATTATTTCCACGAAACCATCAGAGGAAGTATGTTTTATACGAGGAAATGTATCCACTGGTTTGTACAAATATTGTGCTAATTACACGAACAAATAATAAAGTAATTTATTATTTCTGAAAAAGTATAAATTAAGCATTATTCCATTCGGTGGTAGGTTGAACAAGTTTGTAAATTAAAATACATTTTATGGTTTTGTTCACTAATGAAAATTGAATATACCATTATTATAAACATTATTAGTTACCGTCCACGAAGAAAATTATCACATAGGTAGTTTTTAAATACTGCCCACATTAACATTGACAACAGTTACTCGAATTCCGACTCTAATGATTAAAGTATTTATGATTTTCTCTACAAATAATATCTTTTTAATTTACTATAGTAATAAATCGATTTTATTCTTGAAATAAAATCTTTAGATTGAATACTGAAACAGAAACCAAATTTATGAAATTCAACATTGATACATTTGATACATGATTGTTAAGATACCAACAGTTACAAATCATGAAGATTTGTTTCTTTTAAAGAAAATGAAAAACAAGTAACGAAATCTAGTTTCTTAAAACTGTTTTAAGAACTTAGAATCCATGATTTTGATTTAATATTTTTCTTAAAAAGGAATATTTTTCTAAACATTAAAATTAAAAACTATTACCACCAAAGTTTTACGCACATAACACATTTTGTTTAGATATAATCACCCAAATTTAAAATACATAATAAAAAACATCATACGAAATAAAAAGATATAAGGTAGTCAAATAAAATAAAACCTTATTAGAATGAAATTATATAATCACAATTTATTTGGTAACGCTTACTTCATACGTTTAACATTATTGAATTCCAATACATGCGTCAACACAATTGATTGTACAATGAAACCACTTTATATTATGTTTGGTATTTACAGGAAATTCTTAAACGATGTTGATTTAGCTATAAAAGGAGCATTTCCTATTCACTGTAATTCTGTGTTACTCAACGCAACAGAAAATAATTATTTATGTAATTCAATTTAATCCAGTAAAACGGAAAATGAATCATTATAATCTTGCTCAAATATATTCAACGTTATTGTTATACATGTTCACCATAACGGATTATGCGTGTATTTATATTATTCGAATGCGATCCTATCATATCAGTTAAAGGAATAAAGGCCCCTGA
The DNA here is from genome assembly GCF_028750875.1 of Macrosteles quadrilineatus. Lineage (NCBI taxonomy): Eukaryota > Metazoa > Arthropoda > Insecta > Hemiptera > Cicadellidae > Macrosteles > Macrosteles quadrilineatus. The sequence continues at coordinate 13,940,503 of NW_026542602.1, forward strand.
ATTCCATGATCCAGTTACAATGTCTTTTTTTTCAGTCGACCACATGCAGCGAAGTAGTGAAGCTATGGTCTAATAAAATAAACTCTGATAACGAAGTCCATAATAAGTAGGACAAATAGGTAATAGGTAGGAAAAGTAATCTTCGAGCAAAAAAATATGATTCCTTAAGTAAAGAGACAAAACCATAGATTGGTACCTTTCTTTACGAACGAGAGTCCTATGCTGGCAAAACATAGAACATAGGAAACATAAACATAGGAAACATGTCATAAACACACTGTCATGTTGTTGAACGAGAGTCCTATGCTGGCAAAACATAGAACATAGGAAACATAAACATAAGAAACATGTCATAAACACACTGCCATGTTGTTTATAGGTCTGATGATGATGAGGGGGCGTGGTAATTATTAGTGTTTCACGTCCACGACCGGGAGTAGGAACGCGACAGTTTTCATGCACTTTAATAACTTCACAGGTCGGGGGTATATCACAAATAAAAATTTTCATTTCCGTATCACTTTCATTCAGGACATCTTTGGGGGAAAAAATATGAATATTGACAAACGAGTTAATAGTATGAGCATTACATGAAGACTAGGAAGGATCGCGAAACATCACGTAACAGGTGCAAGGGTAACTGTATATATATATGAAGGAAGTAAATATGATTCTGCACGGAACAGATACATTTAATAACCTTATTATTGCAAGCAAAATTAAATCCCTAATGATACAACGGTCTTCATTGAATTTTTTTACCAGAATGTCATGTAAAACGGTTTAGTTTGCCATACTCAACAATGAAAGGTTAAAGACACTTGTAAACATTATTAAAAACGAACACTTAAGTAATTAGTACATAGTAATTGTCTGTAAAGCAGACTGAATTCATAATATGGCCTTCGTTAGAACAGATTATAAATTTACACTAACCTTTTGCAAATGAATATATTAAAACCAACTTTATCACGTCAAAAATAATTTTTCAGATATGAAAGTCACTCTACTCAATTCACACCTGTTATGAGAGCTAAATTGGATGTCAATATGCCTGTAAATTTGTCGCCTGGAACGACTTGTATGTGTGAAGTGCTGGGTTAATTAGATCGTTCGTTAATTTTGCCCCTCGTCACTTCACTTCGATTTTTAAGAATCGTTAATAACGAAAAGGGAAATTTACAACAGTTGGCTACAATCCACTTATTATATTTTTTTGATAAAATATTTTTGTAAAATTAACTTGAGAAGGGTAATGTAGCATTTTGTGTTGAGTACAAATTTTTGACCAAAATATTGTAGGCTATTCGTTAAAATGTTATTGTGTGCATTAACAGACTTACTTGTTTTAACATCGAATCAATCACGGCAAGAAAGATTGGCGGAAATGACAATGTCATTGAGACCGGATATCAATCTCCGTTGTTTTAGAGGATGTCAAAATGTCAAAATCAAAGCCACGCACATGTAACATGTAACAGCAGACACTTACGAAATATCAACTCGTATAATCCTTTGAAGCGTATACAGGAGTTTCTGTCTTATAAAACGTTTTACAGTGAAAACAATCCCTAAAAAACGAACGTATTAATATAGCGTTTAATTTAGCGTATTATTCTTTGATCTAAACAATTTTGGAGAGCATTGTTTACGTTTAACATTAATCTATTTAAACTTAAACTATTTAAAAATTAAAGTAAACGGTATTTTTAATCAAAAATAATTTATTCCAATATTATGTATACATAATAATGATTGACTTAACTTCTGCCCGACTCCATGGAGTATGATAGGACCGGCTTAAATTAAGGAGTAACAGTTTTATTTTGAAAAGAGTTTCATAATTGTGGAATCGTAAACAAATTGTTTTCTATTTATATGTGAATTCATAGATTTATGAATATATTATTAACCACAAGGTATTTATATCAAACACTCACTATTTATATCTATATTTAATTGTAGTACAATATTCTCAGGAATGAGTATATGTTTATACTAAGAGTAGAATCTTGCAAATTGTTGAAAAAAGTTGATTTACCATCACTAAATGCATACGCAAATCATATTCATAGCATAGCTCAAGACAAAAAAATATTGCTTTTGCTAAAATCTATATTAAAGCATATTTCCAATTCTAGTTATCTAATCTAATTACAACACAGTCAAACTGTAACATCTGAATCTGACATTCTAAGATTGATATTTGCTGGAGAAATTAGCACTAGATTGAGCTGAAAATAACCTCTATATCGTAAATCTAGAAGGGAGGTTACTTTATCCTATAACTCAGACTGAATTTGAAATCGGTTTCCAATATTTCACCTAACAGCTGCATTAAGGCCCCAACAAATCATGTACTGTCTGAACAGTATTCATGAATGGGGGTTTTGTCTCGGCACTGGGTTTGCTGAAGATTTAGCGTATTTTATAACAGTTCAACCCAACATCAGGGTTCAAGATAATTATTTCGTACAAGATTTCCAATTACTTATTACATAGTTAAAGAAAATCACTTTAATATAATTTTTTCCAAAAGTTAAATAAATATTGATGCAATAAAATTACTACCTTATCCAACGACAGTTGTTCGTATGACTACTAGTTTCATACTTTAGAGCTTCGTCAGTTCATTTTGTATGCAACCACATCATCAATGTATTAATGAATTAATTGCGGTATGCCAATAAAAACAAAAATTCTGTCACAATCTAAATAGTTAAAACTTGCCATGTTGATAAAATAATTAAAATTGAATAAATATTGATTATACTGATTAACACTCTACAGACTGTCCAGCACTGTTAAAAAAAATAGATTTAATGTTAAAAACAGCTAGCATGAAGATATTGTATTATGAATGGTTTGACATTTTACATCCTGGCGTAACAATATTTCATCACTGAATATTCACTTCAAAATTCTAATTCAATGCCCTAAGCATACATTATTCATACTAAGGAATATGTTATTAATCTTGAGGGTGGAACGAAGTTAGTGTTAAGAAATCTATCGTCTTACTGCAGCAAAAACGCCCTTCTAAAACATGCATTGCGGGTCTTAAGTATCTTAAGAAGCATGCATTTTTAGACCCTTGGGAGTAAAAACTAGCTGTTTTAGACAGTTGTAAAATCAATTTTAAGCAATCGAGGGAATCAACATTATTTATGGATTGATTTATTAGGTTAGGTTTTAGCTTATTGTTGCATTCTTGTCAATAGTTCAACCATAGATAAAGCCCTTGGTACGGAAACACAATCGTAAAAAGCGAAATGAATGAATCACTTACTATACAACTGCTCATTTACATTGGCAAAAATTAAAAAAAAAGCTGGAAGCCGTTTTGAGAAGTTATCTTTATATGAAAAGTATTTTAATTTTCCAGCTTGGTTTTTCGACCTTTTCGCGAAAATGAGGCCTCAGTCGTGGGACTTTTAACTTTTGCTCGGTTAAAAAAGAGTCACTTTACGCCCTAGAGATAAAATATACTATTATTTTTTAAGCTACTATGTATTAGTGGCAAAATGGCACGAATCTAGGTTTCCATATTGTATCACAGTTAAGAAAAATAGACAAAATACGACCTTCTAAAATAATTGTACTTGCTCAAAAAAAATGGACCAAAACTGCACTAAACATTGTTTTTTTAGGAATTGTCATTTTTAGAATTATTTAATTTTCAATAATAACAGGAGAGAGACATTAAGACAAAAGATCTGTATAAGCCCTTATTCTGCAATAAAATTTGATTTGTAGTTTATGAAAAATATTCATCTATTTTACGTATGTTTTATATATTACACTGGACTGTACAACAAGGTATCAATACTATTTGACACTCTCTACAGTCCGGTGTAATACAGAAAAAATATTGTAATATATTAAATTTTTCTCATAAATCTTAAATTATAATTTCTATTTCAGAATCAGGGTTTATACAGATATTTTGTTTAAATTAATCTAAATTATTGTTACTGGTAGTTTAATAAAGATTCTGAAAATGACAATAACTTCTAACGAAAAAAATGTTTAGTGCACTCATGGGCATTTTATTTAAGGCAATACAAATAAGAATATACTGGATTAACCTAAATTTGGTGCAATTTAGTCACGAATACTAACACGTAAAATTTGTTAACCCTAACTTTTATCCAACCTTTAGGTCTCAAATTTAAATACTTTTCTTTTTTGTAATCACATATTTTTCTTGATATAGTTTCCACTAGGAGTAACAATGGTGATACAATGATCCAACATCTTAAGTGAATTGTTGTGTGAGATGTGGAGTCGCTTCGTCAATAACATTATAGTGCGGGACAATACTCTTCTCGGTCTACTCTGGATCCTCTCATTTCTCACACTCTCCGGAACCTTCGACCACCCTCCTCGTCTCCGCATGATCGACTCCTACTCCGGAAGTACCATGGAGCATGAGATCAAGCTACGTCATCGTCACAGGAAGATTCCTGAGGACCTTAAGATGGAGTTTCTGGCTAAGAACTTCCGTTCTCTCTTGGAAGAAGGTCCGACGCCGGTAGTGGAGAAACCTCTATGGCCGGTCAAGAGGGAGGCGGTTTTGGAGGGAGATCTCATTCTTGGCGGTAAGTAATAAAATTTAAATTATGTTGATACAGACGAATTATTGGTTTTAGATGTAAAAACTTTCATGAAACATTTAAATGTTAAAGTATTGTAGAAGTACACTTACTCTGGGTTTAATATAAGTTTGTGTATCTAAGCCATGCATCCACTGCATTCTTACAGTTTTTTTCTTTTTTAAGAAGACTGTCTGAACTCTATATGACGTCCAGTAAATCTTTGATTATATATATACGCCTATATATATATATCGCCTTGTTGAGTATATTTACGAGCAAGTTTTTCGAATTGAATTTTCCATATCCTGGTCTGATTACTATCCAACTACACAATTTTGTTAGATTGAAAAATTAACTGATAGCCCGGAACAAATGCAGAGCAAAAACCAGTGCTAGGAATGGCTGTACAAAATACATATTTCCATAAATAGACATACTTGTTGAATCGCCATTGATGGGTAGTTATTTATTAATAAATACAGTTTTTGTTATTAAATAATTGTAGAAATTGAAATTGATACTCCAATTTCTCCTTTCTAAATAGTTAACTGCACCAAACTGTTGAAGTTTAGAAAAAGCTTACTCGGATTGAGATGTCATGGGAGTTGAAACTCTTTAACTCTTGAACTGTAGTCTAAGTCATTAATTACCTTACTTAATTTAAGTCTGGAAAACGGTCACTGTAATCTTTATCAAACGGAATATAAATTTACCAAGAATAGAGACTTTTTTACCTCTTATAAAAAATCTTCCGAAAAAAAGTATATTTCTAACATTATCATTGCTTTGAATTTGAGCTTATGCTGTGATGACCTATAATGATACATGAAAGCTCAGTGACTGTTAGCTATGGACCAGTTATTAGTCTCGGAGTGAGATATCATGCCGGGCCATTAACTCTCTGTCATGCTGTCCTAATATCTGAAAGCGCATTACGCTTGTCCATTCTGACTTGTACCTGTTATACTTCGGGGATATGTATACAAGCATTAAAGACCATGTTGTTCCTCACTCTCAACATTGTAAGCTTACAGATTTCATATTGTATAGAGGAACTTGTAACAAAAGTCCAATAATGTCCGAAAACTGTGCATCTTAAACTTAATATTCCTTATTTACTCTAGTATAAACACAAGCATTGAAGTATATGTTGTACAACTTAGTATTACAAACTTGATGTTACGTGGTGCATAGGATAGTGCATGTGCATGATAAACTGTGACCTAGATAACTGTCGTGCTTCAGAGAGAACACGAACATAAAGTAAAGTATGTCCCAATAAGATTACCGGATTTGAAATATTAACAAATCATAAATTTTAACACTAAATTTATAATATGAAACATTAATCTTAAAGCATAGTATATTCGATCAGTAATGGAATATTATGTCTTGTAAGTGCCCACCTGCTGCCTGCTGAAAAGCCAAGCATCTCTTGAAATAGTTTTCCATCACATTTTCACACACTTCCTGTTGAATTCCTTTAACGGCATGAATAATTTCCTCCATCAGGTCTTGGATTTTTTGAGGATTATTGGTGAAAACAAGAACAACAACTTTAAATATCCCCAAAGAAAGTAGTCACACGGTGTTAAATCACACGATCTTTTTTCCATTTACAGAAGTATGAACCAATGACTCAATTTGCCCAAAACCCACACCAAACTGTAACACGAGGAAGATAGAACGGGGTTTCTGCGATTTTCAGGAAGATTTTCAGTTCTCCAAATTCTACAGTTTTCCTTATTTACATAACCAATGTTGTAGGAACTATAGAAGATTCAATCGAACTTAGAACTTAGAAATCAATCTTCGGATGGATGACTCATTTGGTGCATGGTGCGGCTGAAAATAACGTACCGTTTCAACGAAACATTCCCCCTACTTGGAGTGCATTTTAACTATGACCACGCGTTGGTCCGTCGTGTAGTGATTTATGACTACAAATGGGACCTAATACTGATAACATCGCTGTTCATTTGGGAATTCCTTTTGAAATACAGATAAGGATAAGAAGCTCCTGAAGTCCGGCGTTCTTACTGAGACTTCCGTTACTTCATAATCACTTCATCCATTATTTTATGACCTGTTGCTGTCCATGGGTCGGTTGATGGTATATAAACGCTCAGACACAGACACCTGTGGCCCCAAATGCCTCAGGGTGGGATACAAGCACTAGAGACCATGCTATACACCCTTGATGTCATAAACACACTGTCATGCTCTTTATAGGTCAGATGATCGTACATAAACATTCAGGCACAGAGACCTGTGAACCCATCATGCCTCAGGGTGGGATACAAGCACTAGAGACTATGCTGTACACCCTTGATGTCATAATTAACTATCATGTTGGTGGGATACAAGCACTAGAGACTATGCTGTACACCCTTGATGTCATAATTAACTGTCATGTTGTTTATAGGTCTGATGATAGTACATGAACGCTCAGACACAGAGACCTGTGGACCCATCATGCCTCAGGGTGGGATACAAGCACTAGAGACCATGCTGTACACCCTTGATGTCATAAACACACTGTCATGTTGTTTAGAGGTCTGATGATGGTACATGAACGCTCAGACACAGAGACCTGTGGACCCGTCATGCCTCAGGGCGGGATACAAGCACTAGAGACCATGCTGTACACCCTTGATGTCATAAACACACTGTCATGTTGATTATAGGTCTGATGATGGTACATGAACGCTCTGACACAGAGACCTGTGGACCCGTCATGCCTCAGGGTGGGATACAAGCACTAGAGACCATGCTGTACACCCTTGATGCCATAAACACACTGTCATGTTATTATAGGTCTGACGATGGTACATGAACGCTCCGACACAGAGACCTGTGGACCCGTCATGCCTCATGGCGGGATACAAGCACTAGAGACCATGCTGTACACCCTTGATGTCATAAACACACTGTCATGTTTTTTATAGGTCTGATGATGTTACATGAACGCTCTGACACAGAGACCTGTGGACCCGTCATGCCTCAGGGTGGGATACAAGCACTAGAGACCATGCTGTACACCCTTGATGTCATAAACACACTGTCATGTTGTTTATAGGTCTGATGATGGTACATGAACGCTCTGACACAGAGACCTGTGGACCCGTCATGCCTCAGAGCGGGATACAAGCACTAGAGACAATGCTGCACACCCTTGATGTCATAAACACACTGTCATGTTGTTTATAGGTCTGATGATGGTACATGAACGCTCTGACACAGAGACCTGTGGACCCGTCATGCCTCAGGGTGGGATACAAGCACTAGAGACCATGCTGTACACCCTTGATGTCATAAACTCACTTTGATGTTGTTTATAGGTCTGATGATGGTACATGAACGCTCTGACACAGAGACCTGTGGACCCGTCATGCCTCAGGGTGGGATACAGGCACTAGAGACCATGCTGCACACCCTTGATGTCATCAACTCACTGTCATGTTGTTTATAGGTCTGATGATGGTACATGAACGCTCAGACACAGAGACCTGTGGACCCGTCATGCCTCAGGGTGGGATACAAACACTAGAGACCATGGTGTACACCCTTGATGTCATAAACTCACTGTGATGTTGTTTATAGGTCTGATGATGGTACATGAACGCTCAGACACAGAGACCTGTGGACCCGTCATGCCTCAGGGTGGGATACAAGCACTAGAGACCATGCTGTACACCCTTGATGTCATAAACTCACAAGGTCTCTTACCTTTCACTCTTGGTGCTCACATCCTAGACGACTGTGACAAAGACACATATGGCCTTGAGATGGCTGTGGACTTTATAAAAGGTATTTATGCTATGTTTGTATAATTTTTTTCGATAAAACCCATTTAAGCAGTATACTAACTTCTTAGAATGTTTAATCGTATATATCGTCTATAATACATTTTGTAAGAGTTTTTGGAAAATGTTACCCAGGATCCTATTACAACCAAACAACTCAATAAAGTCTTAGCTTATTCTAAAATACTTTTAAAGTCCATAACAGTGCTCACATTTGACTGCTTGGACCAATACAACCATACAATTAATTGACATAATGTTGAACTGGACTAATTATAAACCATTTAAAGAAATTTTGTAATATTAAAGTGTTAACTGAACCATTCCGGTCCCTTTATATTGCTGATTAGTGGGTAATTTAAATCTCTGAGGACACATTGCATCACCATTTCTTCCTAAAAAATTACACATACTACATCCTCCTACTAACATTGTAACGTATCCCCTAAACAATTTAAAGATATTTATCTTACACTATATTCGCACCTAGGAAATATTCTGATTTAGTGGAGTTCGCAAAACTGGTGAATGAAAGTGTTTGCTTATTCTATATAGAGGATTTTGATGGATAAAAACGAATATGCAGTTTGATAACCTTAAGAGTCAAGAAGAGATGTCAATGAAAATCATGTCTTTATTACATGACAAATAAACAACACCAGTAATACGGCCTTTTGTCATAAAACATTGTTGCTGTGTCGTAGCTTAACCTTATTTTCGTCATTATAAATGTTGTTTCGTAGCTTAAATCATTATACCCAGTTTGATATAATAGTAGGAATTTGTTAGGCCATTCGCTTAAAATGTAATAAAAATTATTTTGATCATTTGTTTTTGTTGTAGCCTGTAAATGTCGTATAAACTTTACAAATGCCACCCCAAATTGTTGCATACGACTGTTAATAGTTTATCATGTTTTTTCATATAGTTAGAAAACGTTTGATGGTTGATGAATCTCAAAACCACAAACAATTTCCAAATCAAATGAAATTAAAAATCTTATTCCTCACAGAAGACTGCATTGACCGTAGTACAATAAAATCGCATGCTGAACATTTTATCTAGATATTATCCACTGTTTGAATCATTGCTGAGTCATTACTGTACACAATGTATAGCACCCCAATGTTATTGGTTAGGAACTAATGTACATAAGTCCCAACGTAATGAAAATGTGGAAATATCTGATAAAATAAAAAGTTACTGGAACGAACGGTAAAATGAAGATTATGGATTATTTTCAATATTATCGTTCATCATGTTAATTTCAATTAGTTGCGTTTAAGCATACGGCTCTTTCAGCTATCATCTTAAACAATATAGGGATTGCCTAGGTTACCAACGGCAATACAGATAAAATAAGTCAAATAGAATTATTATTATTGAAGATAGGTTTTACCTGTAGCCTAACCTGCTAGGAACAGTACATACAAGATAATTGAACGTTTCATAAACAAGTTAAATGCTCTTAGTCAATAGTTATCTCGAAAATATCATCTCTATAGACTGGAGAGACTACAAAAAGCTCCAATACTAACAATAGGATAGTCTTCAGTTAAGAAAATATAATCTAGCCAAAGTTTTATTTAAGTCTACTATGGTGGTCACTGATAATTATTAAGTGTTATAATATTATCATCCGATGCAACTGTTGGGGGACATTTAAAATTTGTTAATATCTTTTCCAACAAACTTAGACACAAAATAATAATAAATTAAACACCTTTTATTTATACTGCAGCCAAAACTGCAGTTTTTCATACATATGTTGCGGGTCTTAAGTGGCATTTTTCGTCCCTAGGGAGCAAAAAGCCTTTTTAGTTCCAATGGAGTAGAGGACAGCTGTTGTATTACAATTAGGCTTCGCCTTTGGCTACGCCTCGATCGAAAAACTTGAACTCAGGTCGAAAAAAGACACTTTATACCCTAGTTATAAAATATACTACTGCCTTTACAAGTGTATGTCCAGATATTACCAATTTCAACCCTATCAAATCTTTAGTTTTCAATGATGTGTTAAGAATTTTGGAGTAAGACTTTTAGGCAACACCTAACACTACACCTAGTTGTGCACCACCTAATAGGCAGCACGTAGTTCCCGGATTAACTAGAATTGTTATCAATACTTTACTTTGCAGGAACATAAGAGAACTGCTGTGCCATATCATCAAAATAGTATGTGTAATTTACTGTAGCATTATATAAAAAGTGTAAAGTTGTTGTAAAAGTAATCGTTTTAGTTTCTTATGACAGCTTACATAACTTGGATGTCAACAAAATTTCAAAAAAATATAATTTAGTTTACTTATAATATTACTAGCTGTTGTACCCGTGCTTTGCAACGGGAAGAGGACACAAAATAGACACATTTTGATCTTTACATTTGTTGTATAAAAAAGTTACACATCCACTAACGCTTTTAGAAACAAAATTCGGCTGCACTTTAGTATCCATTGACATAAATAAAAAAAATCTATAATGAAGTTTCATATTAAATTTAATAGTACTGCACCCTGTTGGTAAACCTTATAACTTGTTAATGTTATTTAATATCATAGAACCAACTTAAACAGATGACAAAATGCTTTTATTCCTTTTAAATATGAATACTCACGAGGTTAACAGTGGAAACTATAGAGCCACTGGGGCGGAGCCCGAAAGGACTTTTGAGATAAGAATGCGTCTATATGTTAATCGGGAATGTGAGCTATCATCACACCAAATTTTAGCCCAATCCGACCAGTATTTTTTGCGTTTACTTGTCACAAACATACATACATCCATACATCCAAACTTTCTCATTTATAATATTAGTAGGATTAAAACTACTAGAAAACTCTTATTGTGTCATTTTACTCCCACTTCAGTGGTGAATTGAGTAATTAGAGCTATTTAATGTATCAGTAATAACAATTTAACCGGATGGTAAATTTCAAATAAATTAGGTTAAATACCATTATCACTTCATAACTTTACTAAGATATTCTAACTTTAATATTATTTATATCCTCGAGCATTACTTAATTTAAACTATGCTCAAACCAAATTTTAACTAATTATTCAAATGCCATTGAAGTTTGCTCAAATCTCGCTTCAAACTTTCCTTGAACCGGAATTGAATTATGTTCCAATTACCTTTACATCTTACTCCGAGCTTTACCTATGCGCCAATTAATTTTAAGGTGATTTTTAATCAAAAATAATAAATTATTTGTTAAATGGACCGACTTGTATAAATAAAACTTATTTTAAATCCATGTTGTAACTTTTCACAAGACAACTAAAGGAGTGGAGTCGTGGTCCACCTACACTACACTACAACAGTTGTCTGCAATCAGCAGACTACTAGAGTCATATCTTTAACTTTTACCATTTAAAATATTTAATCTCATAAATAATTAAACGTTACCACAAGACTCTTCCAATACATGACTTCACAGAACAATCACTGTTTTTGTCAAACTTAATTACCATACAAATTAGCTGATGTAACAAAAGTAATATATTAATGTATTCAATTTAATTATTTGCAAACATGTAATGCTTTTGAAGGGTCCATCAGCAACATAGACGACGCAGAGTATCATTGCAACAAGAGCACCATAAGGAAGGTGATATCAGGGGTGGTGGGAGCAGCTTCAAGTGTAACCTCCATTCAGGTTGCAAACCTTCTCAGACTCTTTAAAATACCTCAGGTAAAATATATTTCAAACCTGTGCACGATATCGTATTTCTAATGGCAATGTTTTGTATTTGTAGGTATGTTGAACATTGAGTTAAAAAGAGAATATATAAGCCATCGTATTTAGTAAGTCGTTTGAGGAGGAATAATTTAACATTCATGAATATTTTTCCTTTTGGGAAATTCAAAATGAAACCTTTGATGCTGAAATAGATTTATGTTATTCATATTTAATAGCCTGTTTAAAAGTGTATTACTTATTAAATCCAGGATTACTTTTTTTCAAGTAAAACGTTTAAGCTGAAGCTACGCAATAATCTGTTTCCATTTATCTTTATTTAAGTGTTTCTGTTACTGCTACTATTTAGATTTAACTGCTTGCATTGTTTCCCTTTCATAAACTGCTAATCTGCTTATCAATAAAGTATTTTATGACTGTAAAATAAACTAAATTTTGCCAAAAATTTAACATTTTTTACACATAAACACACCTTTCTTTCTTCCCCGTTAACTGCACATAAACTGAGTTAGGTGTAAATGGCAAGGAGAAAAAGTAGCCGTATAACGACGTTAACCAATTAGTTCCAAAACACGTAAGCTAGACCCAGACAAGGGTAAAGGCTTGATAAGATTATCTTACACTTAACTCATCAGCATTACTAACTCAGTTGACTAACTCAATTTCCTCTTCTGACCAACAGCAACCGCAAGCAATTCCCTTCTCAGACCGCATTATATGTAGCAAACCGAAATCCATTACATTACCACTTATATGGGGATTAATTTGTGTGCTTCCTCTGAACTGAATTTAGAAACTTAGTCGAATAATCAATGCTGCATAGTTTTGTGAACCACACCTTTAATGCATGAATCGTTTATTGTATCCAGTTATGCTGCATTTGGTAAGAGGATGGGACAAACAAACAATGGGTTATAAGTAAAAAAATCTAAGTTGTCTTCCCCATTTAATTTTTTCAATGTCAATGTGGCATTTAGCTTTCCCTCATATTTTATATGATATATTACTTTATACAGGTCAATGCGGACGCTCATCCAATATGTCAAGGCATCAGATCCAATTTGTACAGTCTCTGTGACAGTTTTGATCACTTTTATGTCAATAAACCAATAAAGGTGTAAAATAACACCAAGACCCTCTAAGTCACACTGCATGTGCTGTGCGTGTTTTTAAATATTGGCAACCATAATTTGTACAGATAGAAACAAATGTATATCACCAATTAACGATTGCATTTACCAGGTATCTTTCTGGTCTACATCTCCAGAGCTGAGCAACAAGCAGAGGTTCGAATATTTCTCCAGAACCATTCCCTCAGACCATCACCAGGTCAAGGCTATGGTGGAGATTGTCAAGAAACTAGGATGGAGCTATGTTTCAATCGTGTATGAAGAGTCCAACTATGGGATCAAGGTAAAATGTGGCATTTTACTGTATTTTTAGTTACGTTAAGGTGTTATCACAATTCTATGAATTAATTAATGAATTCCTTAAGATTTATATTAAAACTAAAAATTTCTGACCTGGATGCCCAAGATCAGATACCGCTAATCATTAGGTTTTGCCATTTGATATTGTCATCAAACGGTAAACTGGAACCTGCCTTAAGCCAAAAAAAACATAGAAACATAGAATACAAAGAATATAAGGTGCTAACCTACTTTTTGGAAATATGATTAGTCTCTGAAGTTAGAATAACTTACTTAACCTAAGAAAACTACCTCTTCCAAATGCCGTTGATTAATTTCAACGATATATATATATATAACGATTTATAACGATACATATATGGATGGTTTGATTTTATTGAGGATTTTTTTAATAATGGCATTTGATTATGCGTGTGAGTAAATTTACAACAAAAATCTTAAACAACATATTCTCTTTATTTTTTCACCGGTGTAGAGATTAACTTATTTGTTCACGAATATACTATTTGCCTTTTACAAAATCTTATATTCAATTATATGTAGCAGTACTTTATATTAAATAAACTACATTTCTATTGGACACTGGCCGAATCCTAAATTGTAAGTAAATCAACACATAAATTGTGCTATTTCAATGCTAAACCATTCGATAGATTGGATTTGGTCAGAAATGCGACGGTAAATCACTCAGTTCTCATTCGATCAGCAATAAATTGTTTGTCATACGGGAAAGGTCAACCGGTAAAAGGGTAGATAATGCGTTTTGGAATCATCACTATCGGGGTTGATGGATTGTTGGCGTGATTTGTAAGTGTAAGAGTTTTCTGTACTCTCGATTTTGTTAGTGGTACAAGTAGTTTCATAAGTTACCTACAATATTGAGTTCCATCTTTAATCACGTTTGACGTATGAACATTTCGATTATTCATCAATGAGCTATATTTTTTTACAGTAAAAACCTAGGATTTAATCAAGGAAGATGAAGAAGAAAGAAGAGAGATGCTATAATCAAAATCATTAACATTTGGGTGCTTAATTATTAGGTTTTTATTGTACAACGATTTATTTTATATCTATAAAGGATAATGCGAGTTTAGGCTATTTTCTCCTTAAAGTTGTAAGATAATGCTCATTAATAATGTGCAACCTACAATAACGTCTTTATATGTATTATTTCACTACACAAACACTATATTTAACATTCAGTCAGCAAGCTTGTTAGGAATTATTTGAATGAAGGGATATTACACAAGTGAGGTACTAAAAAAAGCGATTGAGTACCTTCCAGTAGGAGAATCGATTGTATTCCATAGCATTTGTCTGGACAGACAAATACACTCTCAATGGTTATAGTGTAGGTCTATGCCTTCAAATCTAATGGCCGCTGGTTCGATTCCAAGTGAGATAGATTATGGACCTGGATGGAATTTGTCTTTGGGAGTCAGTTAACGGTGTTATCTAGCACCAGGCTAACATGGTAATCAGGCCAGGGTTTGGATCGTTCTTTTGAAAAAAATATCGTAAATGCCAATCATGAAGATAACCTCACGTTTCTAAAGTGAATATATGGCTTCCTACTGCAAACAAAAATCCAATTAATGTAGTTTCCTGCTAGAAGATTTGAAGCGATGAAAGATAATAGTGATCAAGATAAGCCGAAGACGATTGCCAGAGGTCGGAGCAAATTTACACCCCGTAATTTGAGTTTTTGACACCGAAATTGTTGTTCGTAAGGCTGTTATCCATTATCAACCGTTGTTTTTATGGACATAAAAGTGGTTTAAGGAAGGGGCGTAGTTGCTTGCCAAGTGTATCTCTTTTATTCTATTCATCGAGGGTTAGCACGACAGGAAAATAAAGAACCTTCCTTTATCTCTCATCAGCCTTTACAAGTGACTGGAGAAAATGCAGGTTAAAGTGTGTAATCTTGAGTGTTGTACATCTGAAGCTACTCTAATCGTTATACAATAATATAAGAAAGATACTACCCTAGCTTCTAGTTCGCAATAAACAAGCTAGAATAAGTTTTATATTAGGGCGTGGTTGCTATCCCCATTGTTTTATAAGTAAAACACAGATCTTTGTCATACACTAACCTTAATACTTTCGTTGTAATTTACTATGTAAGCAGCTATCATAGAATAAACCACTATATTCTTATGTTAAAGTTGAAGCTAGTTTTAGAGTACGAACTGTTGTGGTTGGATTGAAACAGAGTGTGGTCAATCCAATTACTGATTTCTGTTGAATACGGAGACTTGTTTCACCAAGCCATAGTATATGAATCATCTGTTTTCTTGTATTTATCTACAATAACTATACCTATAATCGAATAGCTTATTACAAAAATATGAAGAAAAAGTCTCGTTTTGACAGCTGCCTGCTATATTCTGTTTGAATAAAAGATATATTTAGTGCTGGTCCATATAAACATTATGTATGTCCTAGTATCCAAAAACCATAGTTACAACATACGCACTATATGGTTTTCGCTGCTGAAAAAAAAGATTATTGGCTCTCACAGGGACAAGATATTACTTTTGATTAAAACAGATTTAAAGAAATTGTAGCTTAACGCTACTCCACCAAGTATTCTTAAATATTCCGCTTCCATATACAAAGTAAGTTATCTAATTACAAATAAATTGGATTTTGAAGTTTTTGATTTAACCGTAACGGACGATCTCATTATTTATTCAGATGTTAAAAGATACTATGATTAAACCCCCACTGCCTCTTTAAGACTCATTCAATAAAAACTGCTTATAAAAGAGCCAGTACTAACCAAATTGAATAGCATACAACTGGAGTATTATTAAGCTATTTTAGGCCTATGTTTCGCATACATCAACCTTATTTCTGATCTTAAGGCTTAAGGTTTAAATAAGGTTAAAAATTAAGATTTAACATTAAAATTTCATAACTAATATTTTACTTAACAATGGTGCCTAGATTGTTCATATAGTCCATTTAAAAATATATTGTGTGTTAAAGGAAGTTTGCTGTTTTCAACCCTTTCTTGAGTTTCATTGGAACTATACTTATTCAAAGTTTAAGTTTTCTATAGACAATCTATGGGGCCTTAAGTATTTTCGAACTATTTCAAATAAGTTTGATCGGAGTAGCTTGTATATGTCGCTCAAACGTTATAAAACAAAATAATTACATTTTAAATGTTTCCCTAGGCGTTTGAGGAGTTAGAGTTGCTGCTATCTAAATCGAACATCTGCATCGCAGTGAAGGAGAAGTTGACCAAGGATTCAGGAGTGGCTGAAGAAACCGCTTATGACAATGTAGTACAGAGACTACAGACCAAACCTAGGGCTAAAGGTGGATATGCAATTCAATCTCTAACAATAGTCTTAGGAAACAAATGCAAGTAATTAATTAAAGTTTCCTTAATTAAAATGTCCAACTTAAAATAACTAAATCCATTAGCACTTCCACGACTAAAAGATTGAAAGGATCTACAGTGCAGTAACCTTTGTATGGAAATAATATAAAATTCGGACCTTTCTGTTGCTGTAAAAAAGTCGTATTCGAAGTACAGGAGAAATTGATAGTTCCAATTAGTTGGCTAAATTAATAATCTAAATGAATGTCAAAAAGCATTTAGGTGCAGTAATAAGAAATTGCTTAAAAAATAAAGAATCTCCAGTTAAAAAGTGGCAAAACATGAAATTTAAAAAAATCCGTTCAGATATAAATGAATGAATAAATCAGTAAAATCGGTACCGATTATTATTTAAATGGTAAAAAATCTAAATGAAACATAGAAAATATCATCCGTATGAAATTTATTTCCAAAACGTGTCCAAGATAGTTCTGAAACCGTTATTAATATTTCTCTGATTGCGAAAATAAATGTCGTGCTCTCAATAAGACCTCGGGAGAAGTCAGCTTTTTCACCTAAATAAAATACTGGCCTCAACGCGAATAGTCTTTGTCCAAGATTTCTTCGCTGTGGTGAACGATACTTATCAAATCGTGACTATTTCATTTAGATTTTATGTTTTTAGATTTTTATTCTAGGTATTTAAATCATATCCAAATTGTTTATTAAAATTTAAATGTTGTGATGGAATGAGTCAAATAATTAATTTTAATCGGTTTTGTTGAATTGACAGGGTTTTTTACAAAAAATGTTACCAACATAGTACTAATAATGTTATAAGTATT
The DNA here is from genome assembly GCF_028750875.1 of Macrosteles quadrilineatus. Taxonomy (NCBI): domain Eukaryota; kingdom Metazoa; phylum Arthropoda; class Insecta; order Hemiptera; family Cicadellidae; genus Macrosteles; species Macrosteles quadrilineatus. Next base: position 13,958,217 of record NW_026542602.1, read on the forward strand.
TATTTTGTAAAGATATAAAAATTACTTTTGTGTAAAGTAGTTGTTGAGTAAAAAAAATATACCATGGATTAGAAAATTTGTATCATTGAAAGGTAACGTATTTAAGTATTAAAGTATGAAAAAATGTTTATAAACTGAATTAGTAGGCAACCAAAACATTGAACCACATTTTAATACTAATAAGCACTGGGTAATTCAATCTTCCTTAAACAACATTATGCAAAATGCAGTATGTAAAATAATCCTGCTAATTTGACAAACCAAATTATAATTTACAAGTTCCAGTTTAATCTGAGGAACTGCACTAATTAAAACATGATTAGAGACTGTTTCACGAGAGTTCTGTAAGGTTCAAGACACAGAAAGCGTATTCAACTTGCACTTTGTTCTCTGACTTCAAACAATAAACTTGCAGGATATTGATGCAACTTTTCTACTGCAATTATTCCTCTGCAAATAAGTTATATAAGCTTGTGTTGTAATGGTTAAGCCCTTATTGCAAAATTAGTAACGTATGTTTTGATTGTAAGTGAAGTATTTCATTTTTAGTAGGCCAAACATGTGTTTATCTTTTATATTATGAATTTTATTGTAATGTTCAAAAAGAGGCGTAATTGCATTAAAGAGGAAGAAAATTAGGGTAAAGTGCCTCTAATGGTCTTAATACCATAATTTTTACCATTTATTGCATATATTTCCTGTTAGGCATTATGTACCGAATACGTATGTGGAGTATGCGCTGATTAATTGGCCTTAGTAAACGGGTGAATGCTAGTTTGAGGTTCCTGAAAATCTCCTAATATCAGGTAAAGGACTGCTTAAATAAAGCCCTGTGTAATACTATAAGTTTGAAACTTTCATTTTAGCTGCAATTCTTAAACTTTGTTGAATCTGAAATGTCCAGGGGTGTTTCAGGAGCCATAATCTTCGCCTCGGACCAGGAGGTGGCGGGTTTGATGAGAGCTGTCCGTCGTTGTAACGCCACCGGAAGCTTCTCCTGGATAGGCAGCGACGGCTGGTCAGCAAGGTCGTTAGTTTCCGAGGGAAGTGAACCAGAAGTGGAGGGAACCCTCAGTGTACAGCCCCAGGCCAACCCTGTGAAGGGGTTTGACACATACTTCCTCAACCTCACTGTTGAGAATAACAAAAGAAATCCGTGGTTTGTTGGTTAGTGTACACGTTTTAGACTCCTTAAATTTTGTTGCAGTACAAAGTGTTATTCTCTGTGTCGTATCCTGAAAAATTAAACCACTTTATCAAAGTTTACATGAGTTAACCATTCTTGATATTTTGTTTAGTTAAATTATACTCCAAGTGTATTGATTAAGATAATTGAATTCAACATTCAATATTAAACATCAATACTAATCACTTTTCATACCAACTATCCAACGTTAATTAATTAAACACCCACCGTTTTAAAATTATGATACTCAATTTATTTTCAAAAACATCTAAGTTACATCTAACAAACATCTAAAGGGGTTGATTGAATGTTGACTTAGTTCTAAACTTAAATGGCAAAACTTATAAATCTTCATATAAAAGTTATAATTACAATTTGAAACAGTTTTCAAACGTGTCTGGTTCTGAGTTTACAATCTCCGGTAATTATAAGTTTGAAGAATTTTTACAAAATAATTGTATAAATACGAAACTAGAGGGTGTAAACAAGCACAAAATTGAAAGTTTGCTAGACTCACCTTGTAAAAGGTGACAAGTTGAGTTGATTACATACTTCAATCTCTTTGATCTTTGAGATTCTCTTGAAGGAAGCATTTTTGCATAGCCTTGGGGAGAAGGAAAGCTACAAACATTCTGATTGATAGAATTTGCATATGAAATACGAAACTTGTATCCATACAGAAGATTTTATCTCTAAGTACATTACTTTTCATAAAAAACAAGCAAGGTTTGTTGTGAATAGTTTGTTGAGTTTTGCACAAAAGATTATCGATACAATCAATGTTTGGCGTTAAAGTAATGTTTTAGTAGAGATGATTTAATATATTTTCCTTTTTAATAATGAAAAATGTCATTATTGCGACATTACAAAATGAAACTTGACTTATCGTCTTGTGGCAAGCATTTTTCTATACCAGAGAATATTTGAATATTTATTGCATGTATAAAAAACATACAACATGTTTGCTTTTCTAGCGTTGAAAATGTAATTCACTGGGTATAGATTTCGGTCAAAATAATGGCTATACAACACTATTAAGTTATTACTAATCATGTTTAAATTACACTGAAGCACATACCACTTTTCAGCAAACTATGCAGTGGGTACATGAATGTATATAACTCCATTTATATAATACATCAAACCTAGGAGCGTTCCCATCTCAATGATTGATTGATTGATTGATCTTTTCTATATTTCTATATGTTCTTCTTCTTATATCCAAACCTCTGTTTGTGTTTCGTTACCTACTTACTTAAAACAACCTTTGGTGTAGTTAAATAATTACGTTCACTTTATCCATGATTACATTTGTTTACTACTACTTTTTCGAGTAACAAATTCACTCACCCCACGACTATCAACACCATCAGTTGATCAAAAATACAATAAATGAAATTACCATTTGTCCTACCATTCTAGAGTTCTGGGAGGACCACTTCCAATGCCGCTACCCCAACAGCTCCAACACCCCCTACAACCGCAAGTACACCACTACCTGCGACCCTTCCTACAGACTTCCACAGGACACCGCGTTTGAGAATCAGCTGCAATTCGTCAGCGACGCTGTAATGGCCTTTGCTATAGCTCTGCGTGATATGCATGCAGCATTGTGTCGTGACCAGTTGGGACTCTGTCCTGCCATGAAGCCTACCAACGGACCTGATCTCCTGCACTTCTTGCATGGCGTCACTTTTACTGGTAACTGAATGTTAAGGCCTAAATGTTATATTATGTATTCATTACTAAAATCGAATGGTAATACAATTAATATGAAAGCGACTACTGTATTAACGTATATTGTATTTTATTTTTTTATATTTTGAGTCGTAATGGGGTAGGTGGCACTTGTAGGTCTAATAATGGTAATTTACCATTACCTTTCAAACACCACATACTTAGAGTGTGACATTACTGTTACATAAAGGTGTTACTTACGTCTGTCTACATGGGACGATCCGGTTATGCTAAAAACGTGACCAATTTGTATACAGAAAAATTACTTTTCAGGATATGTAGGGTTTATAATAATCAAATAGTATGTCAACACAAGGAGGTTAAAGGCAATCAAAGAAGTGTCAGTCTCCAACAAAAGTAGTGATGGTAGTTGTCATAACCGTATGAGTGTCTAATTCCACTAATGTTACATCAAATATTTTGGGCTGAAAATAACACCTTTTTTATCTAAAAAAATGTAAAACATTATAACGATAACATTAACATTATTACGATTCCTGGCCTGGCATATTTTGGATTTAATAGATTGATCGTTAGGACCTGCAGTGTATATACACAACCCTTAAAATGTGAATGTTTTTTTCTTCTTTATAGACCTGTGGCTAAATCATTGATGATAAAACTCTCAACAGTAAAATACTAATGCTATATAAAGCTTCACTCAGGCTTTATATGTTTCTAAAACAGAATCCATCTAGGTCTACTAAAAGAAATCCTCATACTGATTGGTCTCAAAATTAAAATACAACATCTTGGGAATTTGGGGAGAATTATTATATATTTCTGATGAGATAAAATAATTAATATCAAGATCATTAATATTTATTTTGCAGACATTGAAACATGTCTTTATGTAGGTCTTGTAGTGAACTGTAAAAAAGAGAGAGATGCATAAAAATACCTGGAGGTTTTGCGGAAAAATCTAGAGGTTTTAGGCAATACAATAGAAAGGTTAGCATGCAGCAGAGTATTCCTACTATTGATACAAGGTGCATACCATGCTACCTTCCTACCCAGACACAAATGACATGCTATAAATAGTTCCAATTGTTGTTCTATTTATGTCAAAGTTGGTTGAAATTTTTTTTTCAGAACTACCGTAAAGGAATTTGTTATCTTAAGGAATAACAAAACTGACCCTATCATACCGGCCTAAAAAAAAAAAATTCAAGCTATAAACTGTAAATCCTTCTCAACAGGTGTTTCATGTTTTATACACACAACCATTCCATCGTATATTCCCTTTCAGCATTCCTTTTTCCATACGTATTTCCCCCATTTACCTTGTCGTGTGTTTAAATTTGTCTTGTTCAAGTAAATAGTAAAAGCAACTTACCTTTAAAAGTTAAAAATACTAAATAAATACAAAAAGGAATACAAATGATGCCGAGTTTGAAAGATAAAACCCCAAAAAGGAGTACGTTTAAACTAAGATACAGGTTTGATTATTTTTAATATTAAACAGGTCTGGAAAGACTTTTATAATAGAGCCAACTTGTGAAGGTTCACCATTAGACGATCGATAGTTTTATATTTTGTTTCCACGCTATAACATTTTGTTGAGTTAAATACAATCATCTTTATTCTTCAGGATTGTCAGGGGATGGGTTCCACTTCGACGCCAACGGAGACGGTCCTGCTCGCTACAACATCATCCACTTCAAGCAAATATCTCCTGGGAACTTCCAGTGGGTCCATGTTGGAGAGTATGTAGAAGGAGAACTTACATTGAACATGTCAGGTACGTAGAAAATTCAATTAGGTTTCATTTTGAACTGCAGGCCACGACTGATTACCTTGTTTTGTAAAAACTAGTAACAACTATTATGAATTGTAAAAAGCTATAATTGTATTCTTTCTGTGGTTCCCAGTTTTTTATTATTTTATAAAGAGTTATTTAATAAAGTGAAATAATCTACTATTTAAATACGGAAATATTCAAGGTTATTTTTACTGTATATTTTTTATTCTAATATCTTTACCTACGACCGTTTTTTAAAGTAGCCATTTCAGTTCAGTTCTTAGAATTGAAAAGTTTCACTTAACAGCTGTTTACTTTCATATCAGCATAGTTTCATTTCATATCAGCATAGTTTTTCTCATATCAACACGGGCAACGGACCAATGAGGTTCAAGGATTGAGAGAAAAGAAGTACAATTGTAATACTTCGAACGTCAACTAATCAGCTGATCAGTTGACAATTTTAATTGTTGATCCGGCTTGTTCCTGTTGATACTCGCGTATTCTTAACCTAAGTTCGTGGAAGTTAAATGAAGGTTGATTTTAAAATATCAGTTAGTGAAAGTGATGTTGACGAGATAGAAATGAGAGCATAAACTGTCTGTGCTAATCTTTTGCCACCAAAATCAAAACAAAGGTACCATATGCAAATACATACCAGCAATTCATTAAATGGACGAAACAATATAAGGTTAAATTGATAAATGAAAATGTTCTTCTGGTTTATTTTGAAAACCTCTTAACCACTTTTTCACCCAACTCGTTGTGGACCACATATTCGATGCTGAGATATAACTATAAATTAACTGTTTCACTATATTATTCAGTTGTCCAAAAATATATGCAATATTTCCCTAATTGTACCTGATACAGTATTTATGGTAAGAATGCTGCTAGCAGAACTTATTGCCTGAAAAAGTAACGTATTATTTAACAATGTTTTACAAACACGTAATTACATGAAATCAGCTGATTATACAATAAGTCGTTGCATCACTTTCAGTGACAATGACAATAAACGAAAACATAACCTCTCTAGGAAGTTATGAGAAGTGATTGTTAGTAATAAAAAAACAGATTTTTAGTAATTAAAAAAACGGTCGTAGGTAAAGTAGTGTACGCAACTCGCGTTAATAGTCTTTACGACACTCGTAGAAGTTTTTAAGGCACTCGCCAAGGCTCGTGCCTTAAATTTTCTACTCGTGTCGTAAAGACTAACTTAACGCAATCGTTGCGTAAACTACTATTACAAAACTCCTGATTATATAACAACATTTCAATATAAAACGTCATACAGAGTTTTTTTTTATATAAAACGTTACCTTTAAACCACAAAACAGTTTATCCTACGTTAATTTCTTTAAATCTAAAGCATATTTAAACGTAAATACAAATACAAAAATCTAAATGATGCATTGTATTGCTTTGGTACAGACAAAGCAAACCTGGTGTATTAGTCAGGTAGCCTGTTGATGTCCATGATCAAAGACATAGTCAAGCTGGAGTCAAATACGGATCATTTTAAATTGCATCAATCTAATAAATGCATAAAGATTTTCTGATTCTGATTTCTGATCTTATATCGTGTTATGCTAACCCTCCATCAATTCAACTGGATATTGATTTTTGTATGCAAGGTTATGAAATAGAGGAGAATTAATAGGTTGCTTTGTGTGAATGAGGTTTAATAATATCTCGGGAAATTATTATTATAATTGATAAACTGTTTTACTTCACTTTTCCTTGTTTATAATTTAAATTTTTAAACGATCGTAGAGTGCAATTGAAAATTAATTACTAAGACATAAGTAATAAATTACAGTAATAATAAATAATCTCAAAAAAACTATTTGATTATAACTGTTCACTCCTTCCGTATGATTTGTACGGTTCAAATCCCTACAACGCAATTAAATGCTACCTAACTACAACGCATAACTACACCATACTTTCGTAACTTCATCGTCGTTAATGATTGTTGTTGTTGCATTTTACAGATGTCCAGTTCAAGCTAGGACAGCCTCACCCCCCGGAGTCCGTGTGTAGTTTACCGTGTCAAGTAGGACAAGCCAAGACTTATGTAGAGGGAGAAAGTTGTTGTTGGCATTGCTTCAACTGTTCTACTTATCAGGTAATCCTACTTGTACTGTAATACCTTTCAGTAAAATACTTATCAATCAAATAATTGTAAAAGTGTTTCATTCTTTACATAAATGGTGTAGGTACACTACGAAAATGTAGCCTAGATGTTCAAATATTCGTTTTAAGTCTCTAATGATTGAATAATTATATTTAATCAATAACCCACTGAATAAACCCTGAAGTAAATAGCCCATTTCCAAAAAATGTATGTTTGGAAAAAATGACAACTTAAAGTAGTTTATATTTTCAACTACAATCAACTACAATGGTATTAAAAACTAATATAGATAGTAGTTGAAAAAATATTTATTGTTCTCTTTGAGAAAAACACTGGCTTAGGCTGAGCTGTATGAATAAGACTGAGATTTCAGTGTATATAGAGTCTAAATGAAATGCTGAAAAATAGTTTTAGTTTTTATTATCATCAGACACAATTTTGTTTACAGTTAAAAATTATTAAGCTAATTATATAACTTCACAACAACTACTTTCGTCGTACATAAATCTTTATTAGGGACACTTTCTTGAAAATGAAATAAAGAATAACAATATGTCAAACCTACACTTAATTTCAATAATTTTCTAAGCTTTAAAATGGTCGATTAGTTAGTAGCGGAAATATTACTTAGCAAACAGCCGTTGACGATGAACATCTGGACATTCTGGCTTAAGCCAGAAATTGGAGTTTTTTTTTTCAATTCCAAAAAAATAAATGTACCCCTCTAATAGATTCAAGTTGTTATTTGTATTCTATATTTTTAGATTTTCTAGATTATTCTAGATTTTTTCATTTATAAAATTCGGTAATCATTGTCATCGGGTACTTAAGCACAATAGTAATGAAAATTTATTTTGACCGTACTTTAAAAATCACATCTAATTTTCAACTAGTTACGTTTTTTCTAGATCCGCCACCCTCTAGATGAGACCAAGTGTATCTGGTGCCCCTGGGGTACAAAGCCTGACACTCAGCACCAGTTCTGTCTGGACATTCCCGAAGACTTCCTGCGAGCCGAGAGCGCGTGTGCCATCGGAGCCATGAGCTTCTCACTGACAGGGTGTCTCGTAACACTGTTCGTGACCGGAGTGTTCATACATCACAACGACACCCCGGTAGTCAAGGCTGCAGGTCGAGAACTGACGTATGTTCTGTTGGGAGGTCTGCTGCTGTGTTACTTGGTGACGTTCGTGCTGGTGCTGCGGCCCTCGGACATCGTCTGTGGGGTGCAGAGGTATGAACCAGCGAGCACAGAATATACAATCAACTAGATATGAATACGCTCAAACATTTTATACACTCTTACATGTAATATTCGATTCAATGAAATGTTTCTTGTCTTTCCTTATCTGAAATACTTCATTCAAACATATTTCCACCATTAGTCTTAGATGTAAAGTCAAAGAGAGATAATTTATCAATCAATAAGTAAAATCTACGAATTTCGGAAGTCTAATTCAGCCTTATTTGTTGACGATACGGTTTGATAGTTTTGTCATGTTATTCTATAGTAAGGCATTGCCAGCTGATGTTGGAAATATTTACGTAACAGTATTCAATCCAATATGTGCAGGTTCGGAGCTGGGTTTAGCTTTACCGTTGTTTACGCCGCATTGCTGACCAAGACCAACCGTATCTCCCGTATCTTCAACGCGGGTAAACGCACCACCAAGCGACCTTCCTTCATCTCTCCACGCAGTCAGCTGATCATCTGCAGCGCTCTCGTCTCCGTACAGGTGATAAAAATCCTCAACATGTACCACTTCAAAATTGATTCCATTGCTAGTCAATGTTTTCTCTCCGTAGTAATAGGTTTTGTATTGAAATGGCACTGTCCTAAACTAAAGCCTTTACTCAACAACCTTTCCAGTTGAACTAGTAATTCTGTTTAGAATAATGTTTGAAATGGATTTCCAGTTGGAATAAATAAATAAATAAAAATAAAACATGTGAGCAGGCAAAGTATTGGACTTGGGTGGGTAATTTAATTTCGCTTATCTGATGACAACTAGGTCACTGCTAAGCAAAGTAAATACTTTGACACTTATTGATCCTATTGTTCCAGGTCGTATCTCTTACACACTAATAAATTATCATTTTACTGTTCTATTTTGTAAAACCTACCAAGTTAAAAATGTGTGCTGAAATAAGACCAGGAAGAATAGGTTTTTTTAAGCAGAATGGCAATTGGGCTATACGAGTGATGAAATTCGTCTTTAAACTAACTTTGTGCATTTAAAAAATGAGAATCTGTGTTTTGGTTTCAACTAGAACATTTTGCATCATTAAACAACCTTTATAATCATGGCCAAATCAAGGTTCTATTCCATCCCTATCTTAACAGTAAAATTTCCTAGAATTTTAACAGAACTTTGAAGTGTATACAATGTGAATTCTAGTTTTTATGTATTCATTTACGAAATATTGTAAACATGTAACATGTCCTCTCTACTTCCCAGCTGCTCATCAATGCAGTGTGGATGGTTGTATCGACTCCCCGTGCCATCCACCACTACCCCACCAGGGAGGACAACCTCCTGATATGCTCATCCTACGTGGACGCCTCCTACATGATCGCCTTCGGGTATCCCATCGTACTGATTGTCGTCTGCACCGTGTACGCTGTGCTGACCAGAAACATACCTGAGGCATTCAACGAGTCTAAGCACATAGGTGATGTATGACCACTGAAGACGTTTTATCGGTTTTATCCTATCCTTTTTTTCCTATGACAGTAGGCACGAGCCTGGGATTGTTTTTAAAATTACTTCAGGCTATACCTAGGGGTTGCGGCATTTTCATGTGGATAAAATCTCTGGTGATTTTGTGGGATTTGAACCCGGGGCTCAGGGACTGAAGTCCCACGCTCTAACCTCTAGACCAGCTCGCTCCCCCTTTATCATACCCTTCGATGTTATTATAACATGAAAACGTAGTAGAATGAGCATTTTATAAGCGAATAGATTTCTATCTGTTAGCGTTCTGTAAATTGTTGAGTTATGTTATATATTTTATAGCTTACACTAATTAGGCATTTTAATGTTTGGTATGATTGAAAGACTGTTTTAAACACATTACTTTTGGTGTATAAGACAGAAAACAATGTAGGGTTCAATAGGCTGTCCATATCGCACTTAAATACTTATATTATAATCTAATATAAATAAGAAGAATAGAAACTATTTAGATAGTGAATTATTTTATTAGTTGAGAATACGCTTTTTCATTTGGGACGGTACAAAAATAATATTAAAATAATTTCAGAAGTAACGTTGAATTTAGTTGAAAGCTTTTACAGTTGAAGATTTCAAGCCACATATTGTAACTGGCTAACTGATTGTCCAGAATGTATTCAACTAAAGTATCATGACATGTGTTCAAACGCAGACAAAGAGTTTTTGTTTTCCTTTACATTTTGTTGAAAGAGTATTTCGTCAGAACACACACAAAACATAATTTCCCACGTAGCTACATCCTTTCTCCTTGAGAACATTTTATCGTGACTAAACTAAACGAAAAAAATTTTTTACTTGAATTAGGTTGAAACTCAATTATCTGAACGATATTGAATAATTTGTAAATATTTTCCCTGGGGGATTTACTCTGAATACTTTTATCATTTTATTTTGATCTCTCTGAGCTCACTACATTATCCTCCGTGTAGGGACCAAATTCCCATGTGACATACTGTTGTGCTTTATAGCCAACGGTATTTACATATGGCACTCTGTGTGCATGTTACATGATATAGAGTGGTTTATTAATGCTGCTATGGCCGCTGTGGTACATAAACATTTTGAATACGTAGGTTAAAGAGAACCAAATTAATTCTTCGTATAATGTATTTACATAACTTACTTGTATATGTTAATAATGAAGGATAGGTACCGGGTAAGCAGTCAGGGGGCTTCGGCTCTCATGACAACAAATAATAATAATAATAATAATAATAATATATGTTAATTCTGATTTAGGTAGCGTTATCATAATAATACCCTTACCACAGCAAAACCTGCACACCAAGCCAATTTCTTTTAGCCTGAATATATTTCTACAAATATACAGGGTTAGTAAAAAGTGTGGAGACCCCCTGTTATTTTTTTAACGGCCCATACTAGAAAAACCAAACTCGGCACACCTTTATGGAATGTTATGAAGTACTTTTTGTGCATAACTGCCACTTGGTGTACATCCCCAAAATGGGGGATTTCGGGAGAAATTTAAAAATTTCAAATACAAACACCCATCGAGTGACCCCTCATTTTGAAGGTCCTGGTAAAAAAAAAACCAACAACGAAAATTAGAGGTCTTTATCTCAATCCAGTAAAAAATGGAAGCCAATTGAAATTCTCAGAAGTTAAAATAAACTTGCAGCTTTCCAAGTCTGGAGACCCCCTGTATATTTTGTAACGGCTCACACTAGGACAATTAAACTCTACACACCTTTTCGGCATGTTATGAAGTACTTTTTAAGTCTAATAGCTACTTGGTTTCCAAACCCAAAATGGGGGATTTTTGGGGAAACTCAATTATTTTAAATTTTAAGCCCCATCGAGTGACCCCTCATTTTGAAGGTCATAACAAAAGAAAACTAATAACGCAAACTAGAGGTCTCTATCTTAACACAGTAAAAATTAGGCAGTCATTGTATATAAAATTGCAAGTAATTTCTGATTTTTAAAGACTTCAATCAGCTTCCATTTTTTACTAGATTGAGATATAAACCTCTAGTTTGCGTTGTTAGTTTTATTTTACCAGGACCTTCAAAATGAGGGGTCACTCAATGGGGCTTATAATTGAAATTTTTTGAGTTTCCCCCAAAATCCCCCATATTGGGTTTGGGAACCAAGTGGCTATTAGGCTTAAAGATTACTTCATAACATTCCAAAAAGGTGTGTAGAGTTTATAGTTATCCTAGTGTGAGCTGTTACAAAATTTACAGGGGGTCTCCAGACTTGGAAAGTTGCAAGTTTAATTTAACTTCTGAGAATTTCAATTGGCTGCCATTTTTTACTGGATTGCGATAAAGACCTCTAATTTGCGTTGTTGGTTTTATTTTACCAGGACCTTCAAAATGAGGGGTCACTCGATGGGTGTTTGTATTTGAAATTTTTAAATTTCTCCCAAAATCCCCCATTTTGGGGATGTACACCAAGTGGCAGTCATGCCCAAAAAGTACTTCATAACATGCCATAAAGGTGTGCCGAGTTTGGTTTTTCTAGTATGGGCCGTTAAAAAAATAACAGGGGGTCTCCACACTTTTTACTAACCCTGTATATCCTAAAAATATTGTATGTATTTCTTATTTAAAATAATATTAGTTTAACAAGTACATAGGTTTGCTGATACAGAGAAATGAATAGAGTGTTTTTAAGGAAATGTTTAGAGATATATATGGAATACATAAATTTTCCATATTTTTTATCAACATATGGACAAGTAAACCACAACAGTTAGTTTACTTATTTTCCATAAGATGTTTTTTCCTAGCCATTAAGCGCAGTTTATTATTAGTTTATTCCCTGTATGGAAAATTTGCAAAATTGAATAATAAAATTGCTTGACCGCCTTCCAATGGAAATAAACTGCAATCTTCGTAAACCAAAGAAAGAACTAAATTCATTAAGTAATTACGTATAATTCTCCAATGAACATTTAAAACAACAACAAACAATAAACAAAATATTCTAAACACTTAAACACAAAAAATTAGTACAACTATTTTATTATTTAGTTAAAAAAATTACTTTTGTTGTATTTGTTTGACCCTCAAAGTGTATAAATATCACTGCAAACAGATGATCGACAAAAATAGTACAAGGATGACACGTTTTTTTACTTAAATTTAAACAGATAGATTGCCAACAATGTTAGGTCCTAATGTTTAGTCCTGATTCTAACATGTTTATGTGTAGGGTTCACAATGTACACAACTTGTGTGATCTGGCTGGCGTTTGTGCCTCTGTACTTCGGCACAGGCAACAACATGGCTCTGAGGATCACGTCTATGTCAGTTACCATCAGTCTGTCTGCGAGTGTTACTGTCGCTTGTCTCTTCTCGCCCAAGGTAAGTTCATATACTGAACAGTAAATATGAATAAACAGCTTCGTTCTGATCTGCCTTAATACTTGAGTAACCACGTAGCACATAATTTCCATTCAAATGACAAATAAGGTGGATATGCTTAACATATTCTGAAATTTTTTATGGTCTGTTGTTATTAGTAACAATCGAAAGGTAATTTTATAACATTTTGAAATCCTAATGTAGAAGATAATAGAATAAATATTTAAACGAAATAAGTAGGAACCTATTCTACAGGGTGAATAAAAAGTCAATAACCCCCTCGAATATTTTTCTAAGTAAATATACACAGATATCCTGTTCATGGTTTTGCAATCTTAGTAGGAAGTTTCATTTTATTATTTAGAAATTTTTGAGTGTCCCCCAAAAAGGGAGATTTTGGGGGCAACTCAAAAATGTTAAATATAAATCCCCTTCAAGTGACACCTCATTTTGAAGTGTCCACACCCACAGACGACGACCTTTCATCAATATTTTATTTGTAAAATTAATGTAAGAATTAAATTTTGTCTATTTGTGAATAAACGTTTTTTCTTTACGTTTTTGTAAACACTTTAAAATGAGGTGTCACTTGAAGGGTGTTACTTTTAAAATTGTTGAGTGCCCCCAAAATTCCCCCTTTTGGGGGGACACTTAAAAATTTCAAAATCATAAAATGGAACTTCCAGCCAAAATTGCACGACCACCAAAAGGATATCTCTTTATCACTTATATATACTTACTTACTCACTTGAATTTATCACTTAGAAAAATATTAGAGAGGATGGTCTTGACTTATTATTCACCCTGTATATTACTTAAATCGGATATAAATTCGTATGTGCCTTATTTTGTGCATAATATTAATTATTGTTGTTAATCTGTTGCTATGTACTCATAACACGTCTGTACAATATCATAGAGTATTTGCATGTATTGTATATAAATTTCTTAATCCTAGCAAAGGCTGAATGGACTTTTATTATTAATGCTAATGGAATTGTATTTTTGTCGGACAAAGAGCAATTTAAAAGTCATTAGTTACGCCACCTGGAGTTGTCGCATTACATTTCAATTTGACTCAAGCCAATTTGACTAAGTGAAAATTTGTGCGCTTTCTTTTTATTTGAATAATACATTCTTACTCGTTATTGGGTAAATTTGAATAGATTTTTCATTAATTTAATGTTGGTAGGTTTTTTGGCCAACAAAGAGGTTAATTGATTAAGGTGAGAATACGAAAAAAGGTCAAATTAGGAAAAGTTGTGTTCTATACTGGGTAGTTCATAAAAAAGTAGACTTCCGTATTTTAAATACAGTCAGGGTGCAATGTGTCTATATCTGCATGGGTGTTATGCATGAATAATGCAATATAGCCTGACTTGACTGATGCATGAGCTACCCAACACAATTATAGTGGCCACAACCGTTAAATAATGCAGTTACTTAGCTTGTAATAGTTCCGTTACGAAACATTATGACAATAATAATACTTTCTAAACACGCGTCCTTTTGAAATGTTACCATTTCTTTTCTGCTAAAACTTTAATTTAAAATGCTAGTTAACTTTTTAACATGTGTATTCCAAGTTAAACTCTGCTATAAAAAGCGATTGATATTAAATTTATTTAATGTAAATTTTTAATGTAAATGTTATTTTTTATAATAATTTGTATATCAAATCAAATCATTTATTGTTCATAAACACACACACACATATATATATATATATATATATATATATATACACATATATATATATATATATATATATATATATAATGTATAGACAAAAGACATCAGTGTCAAAATAAAAGTCATCAAAAGTCAGTTTTGAATGGCCTAATAAAATAAAAAAAATACAATTTCAATGTATAAAACAATAAGAATTACCTCTTAGTGCACATACCTGGGATCAACTTAGATCACTCAAAATGTGATCAAAATATATCCATATATTGATTAATCTTTATACCTTCATTGAATTTGAGTTTTCACTGACAGTTAAAAAATAATTACTAAACAGAAAATTATTAGACACTAATTGGATAGGCCCTACCCATAAGGTAAACAAAAATAAACAAAATAATAATGCAATGGTAATAAATAATAAAATGAAACTCCAAACAAAAAGTCAGAATACTACACAAAACTTCTCTATTTGTAAAGGCTATATCCTACTTCTTTCAATCACAAGCAATGTTATATTGATTTTAACGTCACAAAATTTAGGTAAGGTTTACACTATCGTATTTATGTCAAATACTTCTAGATTTCATACATTGATTTTAAAGTGTATGGTACTTTACCTACATCATGTATTTTAAAAATAGTGTCATAGAATAGCAAGTAATCTTATCTTAAAAAGTTATAAACTATCCATACATACTGGTCGGAATGTAAAAAGTATACGTGTACTATGTATACTTTACTCGCAATTAAACTTACAGCTGTACATTATCCTGATACGCCCAGAGAGAAATGTTCGACAGAGTATGATGCCTAGTACCAGAAACCGCCACCAGGGTGCCGTCAAGTCAGGTACTAGCGCTAGTGTCGCCGTGGCCGCCGCTCATGTAGACTCTATCATCCCCCCTACAGACGTGACTGGTAAGTGCAAAAAAACTGTGAATAAATCTAAAATCCTTGAACAAATAATCTAAATACCATCGTAATGTGTTTAACTACCTTATTTCGTAGTTGATTAAGGGGTAGATTTAATACTAAATTTGTAATATTAACGATAGTAACCAATGCGATTTTCGTGGTTTAGTTTAAGCAATCCATTTACAAATGAAAATCTGTATCTTTTATAAGATATACAATATTATATAGGAATTACGTTTAAATAATTTAATGAAGGTAAATATAAGGCATTTTTTTATGCAACTACATATTAAGGTATGGTGGCAGACATTTTTCATCACGAAAGGGTATTCATTTACAGATCAAAACAAAAAAAAACACATATTTGTCATTTATGGTATCATTAAATCATTTGGAAAATATCCGCAATAATACCACTCATTTCATAGCATAACATAAACTTGTCTTCTCTTAAAAAATGTTTTTAAACACAGACTACTGTTAAACGATAGTACTATTCAGGTAACAATTTCAACTCCTAATGTATTTTTAAGTTTTTAAACTTTTTGTTACCGACATTATTTTGAATTAAACTATTTATTCATTATATTATGATTTAATAACCAAAGGATTGCAATACGTGTGTTCCAGTAGTTTCCAAAGCGGAGAAACCTCCGGTGTTGAAGGTGAGCAAATCTACCCAGACGTTGTCGGACACCCAGACTAACACCCACACCCACACCCACACCCATCCTGTGACCAACGGCGAACCCAGGGCTGTATAGCGTCAACCCTCCGTGTCCAAGTGTGTAGGCACTCGAGGACGCTCCAAGAAACAGGCTTTTGTCGAGAGTAACCACAAACCTGTATTCGTGTAATGTCTTGTGTATGAAACCTTATCCCGATCCCTTTAAGCATAGCCACGTCTAATACAAGGCCTTGAAGTCGGGGTGTGGCAACGTCGCACAGATACTAAACACAGCAGGCGCTACATTATGAATGAGTGTAAACAGGTGTTTCGTTAAGCCGGCCGTGCGGTGTTGCCGATTTCATCTCACCGCGGCCTTTTATTAGAAAGCGCCATGCTTTGAGTCTTGCGCTATTTATAATAATTTGTCGTAGGATAATTGTTGATAAAAGATACGTTACTTTTAAGTGGTTTACATGGTCCACAAAGGACTTGATTGATTTTGGTAATATGTGGTAAGGCCTATTTTTAAAGTTACTTTAATTATTAAGACTGATGAAAATTGTAAATCGTTTTTTTTTCAATGTATTAAGTTATAACTATTTTGTGTCTGAAAGTCTCGAGAATTTAAATAATTAATACAACCATTAATTATTAACCTTCATTATTGTATAGCGAACACTTTCAACAACAAATGGTACGCAGTATAGCAGTACTCATTATTAATTCTGATAAACAGCAGTTAATGAAAATAAATTTAAATCTTTGGGTGCGTTGCACAAATTAAAAAATAGTAAAATCAAATAAAAAGCAAAATTATGTTTTAAAGATATACTGTCGATGATATGCCGAAAATATGACTATTACTTAAAAGTTTTAGTATACATCAAGTCTCAATTTGGTATTTATAACTTACGACAAATATAATATCGTTCATATCGCAAATTTGGTTCCAGGTATAGGAATTAAACTTTTTGTGAGGTTCTGGTTGCATAGGTAGAACCACTACAGATGTTGTTAATTAGATAAGAGTTAAAAATCGTATCCGATTATATGACATATCGCATATAATCAACAATATTACTGATGTTTAAGGTTAACAACGGTGCTCAACTTCTTTACTCGTTAGGAAACTATATAGTTTAGTGTACAATGAACAACAATTGATTAAACATCACATAGCTATTTTATACGTATTTATAATTATTTCATTTAGTTTTGACTTTGTATTCTATTTACTATTACTTATTAGCGTTTAAAGGAAAATAAAATCATTGGCTGTGAGAATGGAATGTTATTGATGATGACCTAAGTTCCCACATTCACAGAGTGAGATTTTTTGCAACTCTTTTCGGGTTCTGACCCGAGTATAATAGTATAAAAAAACATTTATGAAGTTTTTTTTTAATGCTACAATGTTGAATGAGCTGTGTCAAAACAACGAGAACTGTAAAATTATATTTTTATCAAACGCTTTTACATCGTATGTTGTTGCTTGGTTGAAAAAGTAAACAAATTCAAAATGTGTGGTATTTGTATTAAAGGGTGCCATGCAGTAGTTACTACAAACAACCGGGTGTTGATGGAACTAAAATGAATGTATTTTTCGTTGAGGTCAGGAAAATATTTTGTCTATTTTCTCTAAATCCAGATCAAACCTAAGACACAGAAAAACGGTTACCAGCTGTACCTACCAGCTGTATTTTTTGTTTATTAAAAATCTGGTTAATTTGATACAATAGCGTAGAAACACAAATACAATTTTAAAATCAAAATCGGAGCCAGGCTTTCCTAAACATTCTATTTATGACCTTTTTTCAACTTACCACCAGAGGTAATAAGAGCCAAGATACATTCGATAGATTGTATACGCCTTAACACGATAAGTTCAGTTTTTGTGTTTTTATTTATTTCCAAAATGTCAAAGATTAAATTTGTTGATGCTGCAGAGTAAGACAATTTAACAAAATTTACTAACCTGAACATAACTTCTGTAAGTTTAACCTGATCCAATCTTTGGTAATATTGACGAGAAGGTTCATCAAGACGAGAGTCTGTCAATAGATGAAGCATTTGTACACAAGACGAGGACCCTTAGACTAAACGGATCACCAAAGATCTCAGTTGCTTAGTGTTAGTTCAACAATCAAAATCGAAAGATAAATTTATTCCACTAAAATACTTGAAACACTTCTTTGACTAAAGATATTTGGATTCTCGTGTTACTTTGATGAATGATGGAAAGCATCGTACTATTTAGTTATATGCAAATTATTTTGATAAATACACGGAAATTGCAAGATAAGCCGGAACTAAAATCTAATCAAGAAATCAAATCAAATCAAATACGGTGTTCGGTTGAAGTATTTACTAAGAGAGATGATTTAGTAAGTCAGAAACTGCTAAATAAAATTTTCCACCAAAATAGCTCGTAACACAAGCAACATATCAGCCACACCCAGTTTGGGTTCCATGTGATTATCTTCCACTTAACTCATCAACATAACTAACTTAGTTAGCTAACTCAACTTCCCTCTCTGACCACCAGTTTAAGCAATTTACTCCCTGTATGTAGGTCATCATTGGATTTCTTTGTCGTGACAACTTATGCTCCTTTTATAATCCACATACGCACATTGTTGTTTACTTCGTCTACTGATATGTATTAAGATGGTATAAGTTTGTAGAACTAACACTTCAAATATTTATATAGACTACACTTTATCCGGGGATTGAGTTTTCATGACATTTCAAAGCGTTCAACTCGACAAACGTTTAGTAGAACGGAGACCCTGGTTCTTTTACAATTTAGTAATCCTGATTATGACAAATCTTTCTCAAGGCACAAGCAAAGAACTATTCGCATTGTTTTTAATTAAATGAAACCCAATGACAATTTAGTTAGAAACCCATTCTGTTTTCAATTTCAAAAATGCTGAAACAATATCTGAAATACAAAAACCTCTCCAATAAAAAATACGAACATTAAATTGAACCTGTAACTAAAAAAAACCTGCAAAGGATTATAAATTTGTGTATTCGCACGAAATACTAGGCTTACGATTCCAAAATGGAATTGAACACATACCATAAGGGAAGCACGGTTCAAATCTACAATACTGTGGCAGAAAGCATTTCAGGAGTCCATTCCAGGTGAGTTGACTTTGGATACTCTTGATTTCTCATTACTGTTAGATCTGAAAAACGTAGATATAAAACATATAATATAATATAAATAGTAATATTAAAATTGTTCTATTTATATTTTGTAACAAAATGTTCTACTTCAATACGGTTGCACGGACACGATTAAGTCTCTAATTACAAGCTGTCTTTACTTATGTTTCCTTGCATTTCAAGACACTACATTCTCTCAATTGATTGCGAGAATGAAGGACGCTTATAAAATCAATAACACAAGACAAAAGGTACAATTGCTCTAAGCAACCTTTGGCTAACAATTATTCTTCCTACACAATGCATGTTGACTCAAACTGAATTTGAATTATATACGTTTTGAAATAGTTTGGCTTTTAGTTGTTAACTCTATCTATCCTAAAATCCAATTTAAGTGTTTCAGGTTTCTTAACTATTTATTAAGCGTTATGATTTATATACAGGGTGTCACAAAAAAGTGTGATGGGCTATACAGGACCTAATTCTACATGCAAAAATAAGTCAAAAATGAAGAATAAATTTTTTTGGATTTCGGCTTAGCTTAGCCGTAATCCGCCATTTTGTTTTTTGGGGAAAATATTTATTATTTCAAAATCCCTTTGAGATATTTTTACGAAACTTGGCAAAATTGTTTATTATTATATTATATTATTATATTATATTATATTATTAATTATTAATATTAAAATGTATTAAATGTAATGTTTATGTAACGTATTAAGTAATTTCAGTCTAAATTACTAAAATAAACACAGCTTCTTTATTTATGAACCGATTTTATTCATTTTTGTGTTGTTGGATTTTTCATAATAAATACTAAAACTTTTTTGCCTTACAAAATTTTGATTTAGGTACCGGTTTTCATGAAATTTGGCATTAAAACATTCAAACGGCCACCATTTTGAAATTTGGAAAGTTAAAATAATATTTTTTTTTATAAATGTTACTTACTATAGTGTAAACAATTTTGCCAAGTTTCGTAAAAATATCTCAAAGGGATTTTGAAATAATAAATATTTTCCCCAAAAAAAAAATGGCGGATTACGGCTAAACTAAGCCGAAATAAAAAAAAAATTATTCTTCATTTTTGACATATTTTTGCATGTAGGTCCTGTATAGCCCATCACACTTTTTTGTGACACTCTGTATATAAAACACTAGTCCTAATTGTGGACTTTTCGGGAAAACAATAGCATACATCGAACCATTTCCAATAGAAGGAAATGTTTTGTTAAACTAAAACCAATAGAAAGCACAAGTTTTGTCCCTTTGAGCAGACAAGTTAAATCAAACAGGCGATTTGAGCAGACAAGTTAAATCAAACAGGCGATCCAGCAAATTCCTCTAACTGATGTGGCTGATGTTACACTGTGTTAAAGTTTATGTAACAGATCAAGGGGTATTTTCAATCGGACCAGTTTTAACTAATCAGCTTTTTTTTCAATGATTGAGGTTTTGATATCAGTTTTTCTAACTGAAAAACAGTAAAACATCATTATTTTTAGTACAACTTTTGATCCTGTGAAAAAGCACAACGTCTTAGACTTAGAGTGTTGATTTAAAGTTAGAAGTAGTCTACATACAGTTAGTGACATCTTCGATTGTCTAGTTTTGTTTTACATTATAATAATGTTACATGGGAAACCCTTTTATAAATCTTATATTGATGATATTCTTTTATGTTCACGGTATTATGTAGAGTTGTTACGCACTGAAGTCCAAAAATATAACACCGTATTTAGTTATATTATTTCTTAATTTATCTTAATATCTTAAAGTTTGTTTTTTAATCGCAAGAAACGGTTCTGTTTTACCCGTAGAAAATTTATTTTTGTATTTTACTTTAATTTAAAACAGCGCACGGATTCAATTTTGTAGCAGAATATGTGCTCATGTTACGAGAATATATTCTTATCTAAAATAAACAGTCGGTCATTCATAATTTAATGTGACCAGAGAGTCCGATCTTAATACAAAGTCAGTTCCAAATACAGTAATTATATTCCAGCTTTTTTTATAACCCATTTATTATTCATAAGATTTACCAATATTTTTACTGATACTACCCCGGTGTAGCAGCTTCGGACCATTTTGGTTACATTTATCTAACAAAATTTAATTTAACGCGTATAAAATACATCATGCATAGTTTAATAGAACGCCAAAAAACTGTAGCCTACACATTTAAACCTGTAATATAAAAGATTCACAGATAATTGTGTTTATTATACGTTTAATATCCATTAAAATATTTCATAATCTACCGAAATTAATGTGTAAAGTATGTAAAATGAATCTATATAATTAATACGCTACATGGAACTTTGTCGGTTGAACTCCTCCGCCATTTCTTAACAGATTTTATCCATTGACGTCTCATTGGAAAGAGCGTGTCGCGTAGATTTGCAAACTGGCCTTGCTTTTTTGAAAAAGTCCCTTGGGCTCTGCCCCAGTGGCTTTTGAAGTTTTTATGTTATCCTTATGAAGAATATAATTGTTTACATTTTGATCAGCTGTATAATTTAATTGCTGTTATTTATATATCAATTCAACGAAACGCAATTAGTACATTTACTGATTTGGTTGAAATTAAGTATTTAATATTTTAACTTACATTCGGACATATTATAATGTAAAAATCGAGAAAGTCTGGGCAATTTGATATATTTTACCAAATAAGAAAAATAAATTGACAGGGTACTGTAATTCTTGAGTAATCATTGAAAGAACCGATTTGTTAACCATGGAAAATATAGGAAAGTAATAGAACGCCACCAAGTAGAAGAAAAAGAGATTTAAATAATTTATTTTTGTAAAAAATACAACCGACTTCAAACGCTCTAAAAAGAATGGAATAATTTCAATAAAGTAAACTTTTGTATTAGTCAAGCTCACGTATTTTAAGTCGGCGTGGCTCTAACTGCAAATATGAACAAAATAAAAGATTGAGAGTGTATTTTTAAAATCAATAAATTGTAACACATTTTACATTAGCCTACATTATAACAGTAACTAGCCAAATTAATGCCAATTGAAGCAAATCAAATTGTGACAAAGAGGTTATGCAGAAATTCAGGCAGTTCTTAAGTAATGTAAAAACAATTTTCGCTATAAAAAATGACTGAAATTTGTGAAAGTATTGGCGACAATGGGTAGTACCATGACTACATGATCATTGACGAAGATCAACATGGACAACCTCATGTGGCTATAAGGGGAAAACATTTGTAGAATACACTAAAAACCAGATCAGCTTTTGAAAAATTATAAAATATTTGCAAGAAATGTTTATTATATGGAACTGTTAGGTACGTAATCTATGAGTTGAGTCTTTTAAACTCATCGGAAACGGTTACTTTTATTCGTTTTTAAATAAGTTATTTGTTTTTAAATAACTGACTACTTACTTTTTTGCAATTGCTCGATTTCGAGCAACATGTGCACTAGTTAACATTAATCTTGGTTCAAATTTAAGACCGTGTTTTTATAATTGTAAAGTGCTTACTTTTACTATAAATACACTAACGTACATTGCAAGTTCTATTCTCAAAATAAAATT
Organism: Macrosteles quadrilineatus; assembly: GCF_028750875.1. NCBI lineage: Eukaryota > Metazoa > Arthropoda > Insecta > Hemiptera > Cicadellidae > Macrosteles > Macrosteles quadrilineatus. Next base: position 13,981,095 of record NW_026542602.1, read on the forward strand.
GTGGCTAGTTAATAATTAAAACCATTTCAATAAAACTACCTTCGGAGGGTGTTGGTAAAAAGTGTTTTTTCTATACCAAACCTTAATAATATTTAACTGAAATGAGAATCTAGCCTTTGATATGTCAAAGGCTAGATTCTCATTTCAGTTAAATATTATTACCTTATTAATATTATTATTATTAATATTATTATATTATGTACCTTTTTTTAATCGCATATACAAATATAATGCTTGATAATCCGATTACGTTAGGCCTAATATTGAAATCTTAACATGATTTGTTGAGAAAAAGTAAAATATAAGATATAAAAAAGTAAGCTGATGTCATGAAAATGGAGATATTTTAAAGCTAAGAAACTTGAAGAAATAACGTTGAATAAATTATCATACCTTTGTTACTGGCTAGCTTTGTTGGCCCTTCAAGAAGAATCATTTATCAAGCTCAAAAGCCCAAGCTCAGCCTAAATCTTAATGGACATTATTTTCATCCTAAAACCGTCAAGAAAGTACTAATATTTCAAGTATATAACATAATATACATGACCTTTTGTGGCCTCTATAGCTACTTACCTCCCAAAGCAAATGAGCTTATAATGAAGTTGTGCTACGTTAAACTACCAAAGATATCAAAATACCGAAACAAAATATTGTTATAGACAATTCAGACCTATTACAATGGATTATCTTACAATTTGTTATGCTTTAGAAACAATATTAAGTTTAGTTGAAATGTATTTGGATATTCTAGCTACTGTTTAGCATATTATTATTTATGTAGTTTCTTTCTAGATTTAAACAATTTGCTTAAGAAATAACTCTGTATCCTGATACCAAACATTTGACACATTTTGAGCAAGGCAGTATATTGTACCTTTACAGGGATGAGTATCTCTTTATAAAAACATAATCATATTCTCCGGAGTTCCGGACGAATCCTCCTATGAAATATGTAAAAGCCCAAGAGGGTAACAATAGAACGAGAAAAATAATAAAATAATAAGACAGCAAGAAAGGCTATATGTATGACACGATTAATTGTTTTACATTTGGATGCTTACCTGATCTCTAGGTGATCGTCTCTAGGGTGGCTCTAGATGTATGTTGTATGTATACCATCCTTGTCACAATTTTGTTTACAATTTTATCTTCATATAACTTAGTACATTCCAAATATAACAATACTAGTGTCCCTGTTGCTCGAAATCGAGCAATTGCTAAGTATTACAGGCTTTATTTTAAAACGAATAAAAGTAATAATTTCTGATGACATTAAAAGATACGACTCTAAGATTATGGGAATACTCAAGATGTGCATTACAGATAGATATAATCAACATTTCTTGTAAATATCTTATCATTTTTGAAAAGCTGATCTTGTTTTTTAGTGTTTTCTACAAATAGCCTTACTCATAGCCGCATTAGGTTGTCCATAATAACGATTATAAATATAAAAAAAAACATTATTTCTATTTCTTCTCCTCGGTGGTGTTCTATGACTTTTCTATTTTTCCATAGTTTGCAAATAGGTTCTTATAATTACTAAGAAATGCAGCACAGTGTGAATTCAGTTTTATTTTTAGTATATCAATTTATCCAGGCTCTCTTGCTTTTTTCCATTGTAATATTTACGCCAACCCGGATTCAAATAGTAAATATTTTTTTCAACCAAGTCAGTAAATGTTTGTTGCAAACTGTTAAATTAACAAACTTATTGACCGTTTCATAATTAACTTAATATGTTCTTCTTCTCACTTTTAATTTCTGGCAACAGCTGAAGTTTCATAACAATTTTTGTTTCCCATGTTAATCTTATGGAGGGCCTCACTGTCTAATTATTTCCCCAAAAAGAAAGTTTCCTGCACAACTTCACGTTACGCTCTTTCCAATGACATCAAAAACATGTCAATCGGTTCAGTAGTTTTGGAGGAGTAATTGTCACAAAAAACCTGCTTGCGTATTAAATAAGTATATAGATATTATTTAAACATATTTAAACATGAACATATAACTAACTTCATATAACTTAAGTACAATATGAATGGATCTTTGGATAATATTTCAACCGGAGTTCTTTTTAATACCATAATAATTCAAACTACTTTAGTATCGGCTACAAAGTGTAACTTATAGTGGAGTTTCACATTATTTACCTCTTTAAATACACTTGACACGTCAGGCATTTAACTTTGACGCACCAAAACATTCCTAACACTTGAGGTTTTTATGTAATCATCGGATTTCAAATGTTTTTACAATACAAACTAACAAACTTAAGTGAAAACAACCATATTCCATTTCTAGTGAAATAAAAACTGTTTGTATACAAATAAATCGTATGTAAAGCCTACATAATATACAAACTTTTTACCTCTGACTTAATTCAGCATTTTACTTAAATAAATATCTAAAAGAAGCACATAGTTTTCATTTATATAATCAGGTTTTCGACCTCTGGACGACCTCTAGTTTAAATCAATTATTTATACTTTTCTATATAAAATTAATTAGTATTACAGTTCTAGGAACTGCCATTGTAGTTTACAATATCAAGCTCAACTGTTCAGACATCTGTTCGCAAAACAATATTGATCAAACTTTGTTGACAGTTCTAATAGGTGCTTGGCTAAATTTGTAGCCTCCGTAACTTACTGTAGTGTCTTAATTTGGACAAAGTTTGCTATACTGAAGAATGGAATAAATTATAATACGTCTAAAAAATTAACAAAATCTCTTAGCATTATGTTTAAACCACTATACTACATTTGTTTTCAATGCGCTCATTAGATATTTAAAATATGGCAAAAATACTTTGAAACTTAACTACATGTTTTTGCATGAAAGATGTGTATTACATTCTCAAATTATTATCTGTTCTATTCAACCATTAACTGTTAGTTTGACAAAATGTTACAATTCTTCAGTGTGGTGGAGTTGTAAGTTATGATGAAACTGAAACATCACTTAGTGTTACACTTTAACTGACAATGTTTACATTACCTTTGCAGAGAGGGATCTTATATTTATATGGTCATTGTAATAACTCAACACAAAACAAATTAGTGCAGAGAAGAATGTAAAAGTACACGTTTTAGTAAACGAATAGGCATGAAACACAGAATCTTGGGTTCTGGACTTAGAATATATCTAATAGGCATTTTACTTCGTATATTTTAATTTAATTTCATCTTGTTTTCGATGTCATCCTGCGTTACCAGTACACCAAGTTTTTCGGAGTTACTAAATTATATTACGCAAACATTGAGTTTGTAATCCAAATACGCCAATTACTCAGTTATGGTTAGCCGGCGCATTACCATACATATTTCTGTATCAAATTCAGAAAATTCTGGGGTCACGCAACTATAATCTGTTGTCCTACGACGCTCGGCACCAGCTCAGAATTGTTTTTTCACATTACTTCAGGCAAGACCTACGAGTTGCGGCATTGTCACTTAGATAAAATTCATTGGTGATTTGACGGGATTTGAACCCGAGATTTCAGGAACCAAAGTACTGCGCTCTAACCACTATACCAGCTCGCTCCCCACCTATACTATAATAGGCTATCCTATCATCATACTGAGGTCTTAATGGATTTGATTATATGTAAACAACTAATACCTAAACAGGCATCAAAATCTTTTTATTATTAAAACATTTCTTATACAATAAACTATAATACAAAGAGTCGCAAATTTCAAAGAATGCACGAAATAAAATTTGTACTATGAATTTCCTTCTAGAACTTTAAAACAGATAGAAGGTTTAGTAGTAATATATTCCAGTTTCCGGACTTGTAATATCAAGGAACATTTATCGGAACCAGAGTTAGAGATGAATGTATTGCCTTCTGGTGTTGTCGCGCAATTTAATATAATTGTCTTCCCAACAAAGTTGTACAAGTTCTATTAAACGTAGTTGGTATGCATAAACTATAAATTCAACATTATTAAAGAAACTATGCCATCAAGTTTTAATTTTTTTAATTTTGGACTTAATTTGTAACTTACACTTAAACGTTTTGCAAAATGTATATATTTTTTTGCAATGATTTGGTTATTCAAAGTTTTGTCAGGTCATGCAATGTAACAAATCTAAATGTACTCATTAATGAACTTTATTTTGTTGCCTTCCAGATTACATAACAATTAATATTTAAGAGAACCTTGTTACCACTGTTTGTGCCAACCTCCTAGGAGGGACATCAAGTCTAATGTTTAACAGTGCCACCTTAAGGATGTCGAAACCGGTCGCCATTTAGATGACCAAATATTACGGTAGGAACTAACAGAGTATTTAACCTCTCGAATAGTAACTAATTTATTAACACTTCGATAAGGAAGATTGATTTTAAAGAAATTTAAAGCAGAGCCATCGAGGGAGAATGTTTAATGTGAAATATTTTAAAAGTGATACATAATGTTACAGTTTATTAATACCAACAAAACGTAGCTGTACAGTGATGAGTATACTGCTGTATTGCAGCGTTAAACTTCGTAGCTAAAAGTGGTTAAATTGCTCAAGGCTTAACTTTAAATGTGATAAAATCTTAATTAACTGCTTCAACGCTAAAGTTCTGGCATTCTCATTTAATGAGAACACCACTTTGAACTCAGATAATTATAGATATTATGAATACCGTTATGTTTAGCATATGATATTATGTAAAATTATAGGTAAATTCTTAGATTCAATTTTATTCAAATCCAAAGTTATCAATTTTGCTGTTGATCGTACTATACAGGTTGATCATAGGTTACCTTTCAACTACATAATTGTTATCATTATGAAATGTTAGTATCATACAGTTTGCATAATTTAGTGGTTAAGTTGATGATCTGTTATTTAAAAATGTATAATAGCAACCTATCTACTTATAATATGTAGATTAACAATTATTTTAGGACATTAAGTTAAATATTAATCAGAATTCCTCAATTAAAAACCTCAGTACAAGGTGTATGCAAAAAGATGTCAGTTGTGCATAAATAATAGTATATGCATAAGAAGTCTTCACAATTAATAATAATCACATTAAAACTAATTTGGCAAATGAATGAATAAAAAAATCTTATTTTTATGAATTGACCAGTACTAAATAATGATCACATTAACGCATGTAAGATAACGTACACACGTTTTTTAAACTCTCCTTACACTATTTTATAAACTGGTAAGATGGAAACAACTTCAACACGTGAAAGTTCAATGTAGTGGGTACAGGCAAACATTTTTCTGTCCGAGGATTTTTTCTTTTTTTCTTTAAAATTAGGTATTTGGCGACGAGAAATTAATTGGAGTTGGTCACAAAGCTGAAGAAAATCCAGTTTCCGTCCTAAAGCCCTTGAAAGTGCCCATGTTATCGTCAATACCTTTTTGTAGCTGAGGTTAACAAAAAAGAGGTGTAGAATATTATTTTTACTATCATTTTGATTTACGTGTAAAAAATAACTGTATTGGTTGGTTTGGACTTAATGTTTTAAAGTATAGTTATATAGTTAGTATATAGTTAGTTTAATGTTAAGTATAGTTATATGTTTGGTTTACATACATATTACAGTTAAATGTTTTCAAGGTTAATTTACAAGGTGAAGAATGAAACGCGGAAGACCTCCGAAGCGAATTTACATAATCGAAAGGGAGAGAAGCTACAATCGATAGTCAGGAAACAAATTTCACCTCTTCGTCTACAACCGAGCCAGTTCCAACCATACATATCACCAAAAGTCTCAAAACCTCGGTCAAGTCGCGCATAGATAAATAAAAGGAGAGAAATAATTTAAGATTTTATGGCCGTGCAAAATAATTAACAACAGGATCTTGATCAGGAATGTACTTTTTGTTTCAATTTTTTTACTATAAAATTAAAATTATGAAATGCAATTACATCAACAAGTTATCATGGTAAAATGAAATAAATATTAATAAAATATACGATATTAGGAGTATATGCAGTGTTTTACATCAAATAGCTTTCCCAGATGCCGTTAGTGGAACGGTATGTTTATATTCCCTGGCGTTAAAACACCAAAAATATCTCATCCTGACTTCACAGAATTTTAATTTGAAACTATATCACTCCAGTGAAGAGTGAAAAATACATTTTTATTTTGAAGCCCTCTTTTAATTTACTGAAAGTTAAACAAATTTTTTGTAAGCAATGATAGTTTACCTCCTGGAAAATAACCATGCTTGATGAAAGCTGAGAATCTTTGCCATCTTTTATTATATTTTATTAAGTCATAGTCCCTATTGAAATATGGAAATAGTTTTGATAAAATAAAAAAAAAAATTGATTACTTTTTAGCTGGATCCCTTTTCAATTATTTTCCACATGTTGTATTTAAAACAGTAATGACGATAAAAGCCTCGGCTTTTGTCTTGGTACACAGAACAATAAAGACATAGAGTTGAGTGTGAAACTCATAAACATAAGTAACACTTTACAACATCACTCTACTCTGCAGAACAATATGTTGCGGGCTTTACTGACACCTGCATGTGTACACTGTACAGTGTACATACGTGATATTTCCTTTTGTAAACGATCTGCCTTTAAATTGGTCCGATTACCCGCGATTACCCCACCTTACATGCTTGTTAATTGGTGGTTTGGCTTAGAATCTTCTCTTGTACATTATTTTGATATATGCATTATCAATAAAACTCACCGTTGGGCAATGCAGTAATAATTTACGTAATCGTATCTGGCTTTGCAAAATAATAATAAAACGTAAATGAAGTGAATTTTCGACAGGTACGTACCCTTGAATACTATTTCGTGGAAAAGTAATATTTAAAGAAATTAAAGAGATAAAAAAGCAAAATGGAGCGACTAGTACAATTAGTGTCAATAATCTCATCACAAAAACAGTACAGTATCATAATATATTCACGTCTATAGTTACGCCACACCCTCCTGCCGTGATCAGTTATCATTCATCTTGCTCGCTGTTCCTTCATTTGTTCATGTTTAACCTAAGCATCCGGTTTGTTTCAAATAATCAACAAATTAATTTAATCCTTTAGTTAAAACTTATTTAACTTCAAAAATTTGATTTGGGGAAATTACCAAGGACAAAGAATTGTTAAAGAAAAGAGAAATTAAAGAAACATTAAATTACCTTTAAAATAGTTGCTTACTGCACCAACAAAAGGTAAAATAAATCTTCATAGGAAAGTCAAGTATACATATTTCCTTTGAAATATACTGTAAGGTGTGAAAATATCATCCCTGGCTCAGTGGCATAGTTCTAGTTTTGTCCGGTACAAATAGTATCAAATAGGCTGTAACAATTAGCTCTACTATTTTATCGTGTGATGTAACACTACAAGTGTGGATGTGATATTTCAAGATTAATAGAATAATGCAAAATCACAAATATCACAAAATCCTAGCCCCAAAACTATATTGTTAAAGTATTACTAGATTCACCATGATTTTAAATACTTAGAGTTCCTTAAATGTCCAATACAGTACCGATATGGAAATTAATAAAGATATTAAGTCGCACGCCCAACATTCCACTTTGAAACCGGAAGTAAGGATCTCCGGTGCCGCCTGAAATTGAATTGTCAGAAAGGAATTGAATAATACCCTAAAGTGACTTGTAAACGAACTCTTTCTAAGTGGCAAAGTCGTTTCAAATAGTTATACACTTTGTTATATCCTAAAAAAAATCAATATAAAAATATTTATCTAGAAAGAAGATGTGCCTAATTTTTTATTCCTTTTCAAATCCAAGTATTTAGTTTGGCTGATATTTATTACACATTTAGATTTAAAAATAAAACTTTTGTAAAAATAAAACTTCCAACACAAGATTATTAAAATAGTAACATGGTTTATGGAAACCGATGTTATATCAAGAAAGTGTATACCTAAGGTTTGAGTAGTAATTTAAAATTTAAATATTTGTTTGAAATAAAAATAGTGATAGTAGATAAATGTTAACTCATATTAAAAAGTTTATTTAATGAGTACAGATTTTGTAAAAATGTTGATTTTGGTACTTAAATAGCTTTTAATGATAGTTTTGTATGATAATATTTCTAATTTACATTGAATGTTAGGCAAATTTTAGGAGAGAAACTATCCCTTACCGAAAGCAGGGCTCAAGCAAATCCAGTAATGCATCAACATGGTTTAAGGGCAAGCCTCACTTAAGTTATGAAAGTGGACTTAAATCCTTTGATTCCACTCTCGATCAAGCCTATCAACTAAATGCAGCTTCAATGCTTTCGATTTCCAAAAAATGAGAACTAAGGAAATGGGGAATTAGTAAAAAACACGCTGAAATGTATGTTCCACTGTAACGGATAGACCATTTACAAGTTTGCAACTAAGCATGATAGCTGGAAAACTTAGATGACTGCAACAATAATTGACAAATATTTATTTATTAATTTATTTATTCTCTCAACGGTAACACCATTTTTACATTGGAATATACATTAAATAGGATTAAATCACTTTATAAACATAGCATAATTAGGTAATAAATATGAGCAATAATAAGAATAAATTAGAAAGCAGACATGACATGCAAAAGACATAACCAGTATAAAGACAAACAAAAATACATTCATAGGCTGAATCATTTCAAGTGTAAGACAAACAAAAACATATTATATTAAATAATATAAGAAATAATATTATATTAAATTTTACTTTATATAAGTACTATTATTAGTTTCACTTACTAAATGAATATGAAAACTGCAAATGTTTAAGACCCCGAACATTTACTGTGTGGCAGGACTTAGTACAAGAAAGACGGATAAGAAATTAAAGAACAGATTATGAGAATAGCTCAATAAAACATCGTTATTGCCTTTGTGAAAAGAAAGTAGCTTCAGTTGAACTTTGAGTTTCTTTCAAAGTGACTAAGCTTAGCTCAGTTGATATGCTTTTTCAATCATTGAAGGGTTCATAAATTTCTATATCCAGTATCGTTGATATTTAGTATATTTGGTAAGATTTTATTTTTTTACCGGAATACACTGTTAATTTTGTAGGTTTATTTTATAATTCCAAAAATTGTTCAAACTAATTATTAGTTTAATGTTTCAAACCTCAGACGTATTAGCTTTATTTATCTTATAGAAGCCTCCAGACTGTCATGTAAGATTTAAATCTTTAACAAAAATTAAAGTGTTAAAATATTCTATAGTGATGAACACACAGTGATGATTCGAACATTTTCTTCAATAAACAAATTATAGTTAAAAAGGGTAACTAAATAGATTTTCATCTTACGACGGAATAGTTTATATCTAGGTGGAATAGGTAGAACATGAATATGGTTGTGTAAGATGTAGGAATAGGAGAAACAATCTTATCTTGAACACCAGATACACACCGACCTTATCAGGTTGTACTTATATGGAGGGAAACATGACTGTAGTAGGGAGTAAAGCTCACAAAGTATTATGGAGAGAGTAGAGTCTTGCTGTTAACTTGTTACTTATGTTTATGAGCTTCAGATTGGACTTTGTGAACTTTGTGTGTTTGTTATTCAGTGACAAACACAAAGCAAGCTTTTAGCCACCGTGTTACACATGAAATTAGCGTTAGCAAAAATATATTTAGTTTTAAAGAGAAAAGTAAAGATTAATTATTATAATTATTAATAGTTCAATATATTTATAGTTTTTTCAACATATAGTAGGCTATATTCATTGAATAAAAATAAATTCGGTAGTATTTACAGTTACGCAATCATAATAGACGAAGAAGAATTGAATAACTTACTAACAGCTTTTTTTACCTTAGAATTTAAAACAACGTAGTGGTTTTGAGAGGTTACTTATTTTAGTTTTCGAATTGTTTCCTTGAACAATGGTGCAGTAGACGAGACAGTTAATGACACGGGCAAATAGTGTCTTTTCGACCTTCACTCAAAATCTGACGAGAAGTTATGAATAATTAGTAGAGTAAATTAATTCTTAGGTAAAGTTATCGGTAGTTTACAATTATTCTGAAATGTTTTCGTGATCACAGTACAGAAAGGAGGAGTCAGGACATTTTATGTGGTGGATAAGCGGACATCCTTCGCTCAATGGGGCCATTCCTTTACAATGGCCTTTTCGTGTTGACGATCTCAAAATATGGGGCAGCCTTTGTTAGCTAACAATACGAACTATACTGCCTAATTACAGCACAATTTAACGAGTTTAAAACTATGAATAATCATCGTAGTATTTAAACATTTATTTTATACGTATATGCACCGACTCGGTCCGTACTAGGATGACTAAGGAAATAGCTCAAGAACACGTATAATAATGGATATAATGAAGAAAATTGCACCAACAAGTCGGATGCCAATTTAGGGGTTAAACGTTCATTAAAAATCAAATTTTAAGCGAAAGTAGCCTAAGCTTCTCTTTTCATCAAATGGATTGTTTGTTATGAACCAAAACTAAACTTTTTAATTTATTTGAATTAAAATTGTTTCATGTAGTAGGATAACGAGCTTAACTAGCTTCAACCAGAATCTAGAGTCTCAAAGTGTCATATGGTTAGAATTCCCAATCCACTTCTAGAAACAACTGTTGGATTGAACGGCTTAGGTAGTAGTTAAGACATGTTCGAAATGTGGAATCTAAAACTTAAGACACCTTTGAATCTAGAATAAAGTTTTATGATACCGCCTACTCTACAACTTATTAAAATTATAAAATATTTGAAATTTAAATTTAAATTGAAATATCTCTAGTTAGTTTATATTTCTTATACAAAGATACATACTGTTAGCCTGTATTGAGCTATAATATAATATATAAGTATGTAAAATAAATGTTAGATAAACTTTGTACAAAGATACAAGATATTGTTAATTTGCCATATAAATTTTTTCTGAGGTTTAATAACTATAAAACAGGATATGACTAGACTCAATCGATCAGAATATTTCTAAAATAACATGATACAAGCGTAAACAATTAACGCAATTCTGTAATTTATCGCAGTAATTCCATTGCTAAATATATTATAAGAAAACATCTGTGTTTTAGGTTCTTTTTAAACTCCGATCAAATTTTATCATTGCACCTATATGCTCCATGTTATCATTCAATATAATGTCTGTTGACACTATTGGTAAGGTATAAAATACGCTCTTATAGAACGTTTATATACCTGTGTTAACTTCTTCGGCATTAACTACGAAATTTAATCTAGATATAACCAACCTTTAGCAACCAAACTATATTACAAATACATGTTATTTTAAAGACTTGTTGTAGACTTTTAATTCCCTGTTTGGCATGAATTAATCTATTACGTAAGCTTGCCCTAACTAACCTAATCAGACAATAACTATTTTAATTCTTTGGTTTAGAGAACATGCACATTACTTTAAATATACCACCTCAAATGTCGTTTTTGGTACAAATTCTTTAGAATCCTAAATAGGTTGAAACCAAATACAGTAGGTTATGAAGCTTACAAACTTAGCCAGGCACTCATTAGAACTGTCAACAAAGTTTGATCAAGGTTGTTTTGCGGACAGATGTCTAGGCGAGCTTGGTATTGTTAACTACAATGGCAGTTCCAAGAACTGAATTTTATACGGCAATATAAAGTCCAATAAGAATAACTATGTGATCAAGTTATTTTCAGGTGTTCTAATATCTTTGTTATTGTATTATTTTAGACCAACTCTATAAAATAATAAGTTCTCTTTATGTAATATATGGTTCAAAACACAACCATAGATGAATGCTAGTTTAGTTAAGGAGGTTTTTTGAATCTTCTAGATTTTCTTTATAATGTTGTTGGTTCTAACTTACTACTACATACAGCGATAGATTGGGAACAGGTAGATGCTAAATTTTGTTAATTTTTTACTGTCCCTGTCAACTCTTTTCATACGCTGAGAAAACATACATGCATTGAACATATATACTTTGCATACTATGTTGATCTGTAATCCCATTTAAACTATTTCAAATCTAAAAAAGTGTTATTGAGTTAAATGGAAAATGCCTGAGATATAATGCCATTGCATTGACGTTTCGTTTTAAGTAGTATAATTACTATATACTTAATGTACAAATTTCAGAGCCTTTTTTATTTTTACCAAAATACCAGAAACATCGTCTGTATGGAATGATGCAATTATTGATCATCGTTATCGCTCCTAATACAATAAAGGGTAACTTATATCATATCAAAAATATTTTATTTAAACTTATTTTTAATCTTGAGGATAAAATATATTGTAAAGAAAGTAGATAGCGTTGTAACATACAATAGCTTCGCCAGATGCGGGTAGTGGCCTGGGATGTTTATATTCTCTGGCGTTAAAACACAAACCATCTCTTATCCTGCTACACTGAAACTTTTATGTGCAACTTTGTCACCAGAATAATAAAAAAAAATTATAAAATGATTTAAAACGTTAAATAATTCGCTGAATCAATAACTTTGTATATTTGTCCTGTCCAAATGAATAGTAGACACCATTGAATCATTTGGTGTAAATTTTGACTCTGCCTGTTATAGAAATGTGGTCACATAGTTTTGGGTAAGAAATAAATGCCACATTATTTTGAAAAGGTAGATGCTAAATTTTGATATTTTAAAGATAATTGAAATATTAAGTTTTTTGTTTTAAAATAAGGTAAAATTAAGGGTACCTTAATTAAATTTGCCTTAATTTTACACAAAAAACTTAATATTTAAATTATATTTTAATTGATCTTTTTGACATTGGTATCGTTTGATAGGTAATTAAAAATTCTAAAAAGAAAGTATTCTTGACACCTTTCATAAAATTAGCCGTTTTTGAGTTATTTAAGTTATAAAAATTCAAACTGCCGCCATTTCGAAATAGACAATTGGAACAACTTTATTATTTTTTCTACATTAGGTCTTATGTATGTTAACATGGTTACCAAATTTAATAATCATCGAATAAAAACTTTACAGAAAAAAATATTTTGGTATAAAAAACAAATTGGCGGATAACTGGGTAAATATACATTTTCAGACATACCTTCACATACAATTTTTCCTTCCTTTTAATATGAGGATTAATTTCCTAAATTCCTGAAACGTTTTTTATGGACACCCTGTATATACTTAGAAAAAAGTATCTTGGCCTATTGAAGAAATGTAATTCTCAATGCACTATGTTGAACTTCGGACTTTAAACCACTTAAAACCTAAATATATGATATTCGTTCTAACTTTGTTGTTAAGTCGTGACATAACGTCAATAAAATCGCCTTTGCCTTACATGATGTTTGAAAATATTAACAAACATTTTCATAAGTTGTACGGAAAATATATCTATTCAAAATTTAAAAATACTTCTTTTCATGACCTGAAAAACTATTAGCAAATTTCTTACTCGAAATCGGTAGCTTAAGTGTCAGACGATCTTAGTCTACGTTTTAAATTTTTGACCAAGTATACGCTCCTCTAGAAATCACAGGTTAAATCCACTGTAATGTTCATAAGTTGGAGAAAAAATTAAGTTTGCCAGCAAAAAAAAAAAAAAAATTGTACATCGTACATTCACAATAACTGGGCCTCATGTTAAAATTCCTATTCGAATTTGACGAATAACTAAAAAGTTAATTATTTAAATCAATAGAATCTTAGTAGGATACTAACCTATTTATAAAATTGCATTTGGTCAAAATAAATCAAAATTAAATTAATGAAAGTTTTTAGTCAACGCTTTCTTACTTATACTGTATAATTACAATAGAGTGTGTATGATGAGTAATTTATTGGTAGTGAAATGTAACCTTTCAATATTTATTTCACAGTTTACCTGTTTAAATTATTACTCATATTGCTTTAATAAAATCCCGTGTGCTTATGGGTTAAATCCCGGGCAGCATTATGAGATATGATTTTGTTCATATTATCGTATCACTTATTGGTGAGTATATTAGCGGATTGAAATTTTTACGAGTTTAAGAGTTTAGTAAAATGTTATTCAAGAATTCGTATATCGTTTCAATATCATATCTACTAAAAACTTACTTAATAACTAAGTATTAGGATAACTTGATAATATTTTTAGAATTATGTTATCAGGTACATATTTAAGGTCCTAGAGTTCCATAGTATGATTTGCATTGTAATATAAACTTTGGAAAATACTGAATCATGTGTTAATATTATTTTATTGCCCAGTAACTGTGTACCACGTTTTAAAGCTCTATCTTTATTACTTTTAGAAATATTTGACAGTCCCGGGTATTTTTTTTCTACTTTATGCAGATTTTCTATAACTAAGCAATTACAGCTTTGATATAACGGATATGTTTTCTTTATTTACACTACATAATCATTACAAAATATATTGTGCACACATATGCAAGCACATATTTGTATAAAACACTTTACACACAAGCCCTCCCCTTGTAATACGACCAGATATTATTAAGCCCAAAGAATTATTGTATTTGATCATACTAAGCACAGAAAAGGCAAAAATAAATCACGTAGACTGAGAAACCAATCGACAAGAAGTAAGTTTCGGATGTTACTTGCAGGTTGCAAGTCGTATATCTTGTGACAACGAGTACCCCTCTTTTAACCTAATATTTTTAAATAGGAGATATCGCATATATTCTGACATATCGAATTTATTAACTATAAATGAGAAAATCCAATAAGAAAATGAAAATATGCTTAGTCTTCAGGTTGACTGCTGAAAGGGGTTATTATTTTAAAATTTTTTGCTAAATTTAAGAAACCTAATATCACTTTCACAGAAGCAGGGCTCATGCAAATCCGATAATGCATCAAAATAGTTTAAGAGTCAACTTTTCCAAAAATAGAAAAAAAAACACTAGAAACGACCCATTTTGAGTATTGGTGAGTCCGCTGTCGATCAAGCACGAACTCAACTCAGCTGCAATACTTTTTTAAAGTGTTGTTACATGGGAACTGTAAATATAAAATAACATATTGTTTTGGTAAACACATTTGAATCTATGTGCCCCTTAAATATGTATACCTAATGCTCGTGACAATATTTGCAAGAATGATAGGAGGAGAAGAGGTCGCTTGGTTAAAATAAATATATTACTATTATTCTTAAAATGGTTTACAATACCTGCATATAGTAATCCTTTGTTGCTGATTTTGGCAACTAGTTTCGGTTCATTAGTGAACCATCTTCAGGCCTCAAGGTGTCAAATAATCACTTCATTCGAAGGTCGTCAATAACAGAGTTCAATGAATAAGACATATACAAAACACGATACACGGAACGGACACACTTTACAAAAAAACACGAAAAACACGAAGGGACATTGACAATCGATCGTGACCGGGCTGAGGACTCTAGCTAAGTCTAGACTAGCGGTCAAAGTGGTCTTGAACTCTGTTATTAACGACCTTCGAATGAAGTGATTATTTGACACCTTGAGGCCTGAAGATGGTTCACTAATGAACCAAAACTAGTTGCCAAAATCAGCAACAAAGTATTACTATATGCAGGTATTGTAAACCATTTTAAGTATAATACAGTAATCCAGAGGCTAAACAACTATTTTTACTATTATTGTTTACCATATGAGGTTTGAATTCGGAGTAAACATGAATATTATGATGTTTAAGACCCAGACAATTTACTAACAGTGTGGTGGAACTCAGCACAAAATACTGGAGCACAAGTAATACAGGAATAGTTTGTGAGAAGACCTCAATCAGACACCACCATTTCCTTTATATATGGAAAATCACAAGTTTCCTCAGTTGTAGTAGTTTTTGTTGCTCGCTAACTCTTGGCCTTACATTGACGTAACAACTAATGCTTTGAGATTATTATGTTTTTCCTTTTTTTTATGTGTCAATAAAAAAAATCCTGGTACAATAAAATCTAGAGTGATTAAAAAGATACAATGATTTGGCCAAAACATGTTTAATGTTACAATTGTATTTTAAACACATTCTCTGGTTATAATTTTGTACAAAAAAAAAGAAAATAAAAGATAATGTTTTATCACTTTTACCATAAACATTTATTACATTTGTGCAGTATAATTGAGTAAAAATATGATTTTTAAGAGAAGTTATGCATTATTCAAGGATGTCTAACGCTTGCTAATCCTGTACAGTGGTGATATTACTCTTAACGTTCACCTTTTTAAGTAAAAATAACATTTCACAAAAAATATCTCGTAAACAATCGAAATCAAATTTACTCTCAGTGTTTGCTTATATTATAACTGATTTAAACAAAATTTGATTAATGCAAAATCT
This sequence comes from Macrosteles quadrilineatus, assembly GCF_028750875.1. Classification (NCBI taxonomy): domain Eukaryota; kingdom Metazoa; phylum Arthropoda; class Insecta; order Hemiptera; family Cicadellidae; genus Macrosteles; species Macrosteles quadrilineatus. Next base: position 13,997,335 of record NW_026542602.1, read on the forward strand.
ATTAAAATATTACAAGCGTCCTGAATAAATAACTAATTTGCATCCTATATTACTAGGCTTTAAATCTTTTATGGACATTAACTCGTCATAAACAAACAGCGATAAATTAAAATGGTTTTAACCCTACATTGTAAGTACTAACATTTTGTGGAGATAGATAATTGACAATAAAAAATTTGAAGTGTTAGTGAAGAAAATACCCCAGGAGATGCCAAAAAAGCCCGCTAAATGTATTTAGGATGCATACAAAATCTTTACCTGAATTAAATTATCCACTTGATTTGACAAAGTAAATTCATCTTAATTTTTTACTCGTTAATTATGGTCTACTGTTAACTTTGAAAGCTTGATTTGCAGCTTTGATTATCGTAAAATTGTTTCACAACATCCTACGGCTATAAAACTATTTTGAAATGTAAATTATCATTTAAAAATATTCTAATGACCATTCCTAAAATTCTCGAAATCTCTTGTACTACTTAAAAGTTAGTTTTTTAATTAATCTTACCACTATTTAATTATTGCATTTTCAGTAAAGACAACCAGTTCACCAGTAAATGTAATAATTACTATTTATAACTTGGAAAAGAGATCCTTAGTCTGATCCTTTGTCTTGATAGTTATAAAAATCTAAATACTTCTCACATGACACAACTTAGGTTTATTTTGATGATGGTAAGAGATCTTCGTCGTCGAGCTCAAAATATTTTTGTTGTTAAATCTATAAGATGACATGTTGCAAATGGATTTGAATACCAAATTTGAATACATCAGTCAATTGTTTGTATTAATTGCATAAGTTCTTTTAAACTAGCTACTTGTTGCACGCAGTATTCAAGCTAATCGCAGACAGTTAAGGTTAGTAAAATGGGCCGTTTACGAAACAACGAGGCTGTTCCGCTTCAATGGCCTTATTGTGTAGACATACTGTAGCCTAGCCTTTGTATAATGGCAGATTAGATAAAATCATATGGAAACGTCTACATAAAGGTCTACATATTTTTTTATGTTTATTTACTGTTCCTCATTGTGTGTGGTAGTATACTATATATTTAAATTAGTTGAAACTGTTAATACGTTTAAAGGTTCTTTGTTACACAAATGATCAATTGCTGATGTCGTTTTAACCATTTAACCGCGTAATGCCAGTGATGTATTTTTAAATTTATACTAGAGCTCGACCTGTGTTTAAAAACTCGACCAGAAGTATGTATTGAGCAAACTCCTCTATTTTCAAACCACGCTGTAAATAAAACATATGATTTTAATTTCTTCCATTAGTTTTGATATTCTGTTTATATTTTGTTGTTATTTCGTCACCAGCATGGCAGCCCACAAGTCCTATGTTAATTAAACAAATTTTAAATCGATTTTTTAATATTTTTTAGACTAACTTTAATTTATAAGGTAAAAGTATAAAGTATATTAAAGAATAAAGTTTCTCTGCGATGCACAGGAGCAGAGAAAAATGTAAACATGCTTGTCTATAATATATGAAATTAGCCCCATGTTAAATCTCCATAAGAAAAGTAGTATTTTCAACTTTGACATGATTAACATAAATATTCTTAAAATACAAATAAAACCTGCACATGCAGGACCGATAACCTTTCTCTTGGTACAACCCTCGTTTTGGTACAATTCGGTCCAGTAGTATGGTCAGGCTAGCTGACATAAGTTTCTTAATATATAAACTGACTTAACTACTCAACAAATGAAATTCATTTTCTGTTGAAAAAGTTGCATGTTATTGTTTTTTTTCAGGTTTCAAGTTGAGTTTCTATTAGTATCATGGACAAAATTCACTTGTCGCCACATGGACCGTGATAACACTTAGACAAAGATTTACACACTGTCTATGGCCATAACTTATTAATCCTAAGTACAACAGTTTAGCAATACAACATTACCATAGTACAATAGATCTAGAACAGTAAAACAATATTCACTGGTACACAATATTCGCTGCTACACAGTATTTACTTTACATAGATATCTGGTTCTTAGTAATGTTGTACTATCTGCGTTAAGAGTAGGTGACGGTCTGTATTTTAACACAATAGAAGTTATTTATATATCCCAAGCGACTAACTTTGAATTAAGCTACTACCTCTCCACAACTTTCCTATCTGTAAATGTATAAATTCATACGTACATTTCTGCTCATACAAGTTTATACCTTTGTATGAAATGCTGACTGGTTTAACATAAAGCTGCTCCCTGAGTATCAAGCATAAGAGGTAGTTTGTTTTTAACATCCCAGGCCACTACCCACATATGCTGGAGATGTTTCGTTTTACAACTTTGGCCTCTCTCAACTTTAGATATTCATATTATCATTGTATCGTATCATTTTTCTAACTTAAATTATTATTTAAAAGTAAAATATAGTGAAATAGTAGTAACAAAATTGTATGACTTTTAATTTGATAATTTGAATTTTTTCTGTAAAATTGTGATTTATAAGTCAAGTTAAATGTTTCAAGATTATATAGATATTTCATATTCCATTTGTACAGATTTTTAAACAGTATTCAAGTTAAAACATGTAAAATAACATATTTTATTTAATGAAATGACACCGGTAAATAAATAACTAATAGGGTTCGAATGAACATTTGTGTATAGCCTACATAACATGATATAAGTTTATTTTTCATAGATTTTGTTTATAATCTTTCTTATTCTACAATCGAACAATGTAACAATAATTTATTTGAAAGGCAAATATTACCTTTCAGATTTGTTATTGTATCTATCTTAGGAAGTTTCTTAAACTTGGTATTGATTTCAAACCCCCAGGATTCTTGTACCTGTAGATTTTACAGGATATTAATACTTCTGCAGGATAATCTTGCAGCATTGCAGTACTACAGGGTTCTGGCAACAAAAAACAGCTACAAACAACAAAGACTCATTGTAGTACTGAAATTCAGCAGAAGTATTGTGCGTATTGTTCTGAATAAAAGATCCTCCATTTTCCTACCGTCTGTCTTTGTTCTTTTTCAACTCCTGTTCCTTGTTCACCCTTCCAGGTTTTGACTAGTTCCAAAACACCTTTTTATGGCTGAAATAAATAGTAAAATAAATAATGCACTAAATTCACATTAACATAGTTATAAATTATTGTTAACGCGGGAATACATCGTGTGAATCATTACCAAGAAAAGAAATTTAAAGTTTTTATATATATACATAAAATTCTATATCATCTGCTTTTTAATCCTATAAGGTAATATAAGATTAAATATGTGTACTGTTAATTATGGTATACATTTTTTTATTGATTGCAGTCATAGCACAATTAACTTAAAAACTTAAAACCAATGACTATTTTAAAATTTTTATCGTGAAAATTGTTTCCTTAGTATGGTTTTATAATTTATATCCTTTTACAGAATATGAACAGTAAAAAAAAATTAGATTGAGGCCAATATTTTTTTTCTTGGCATCTTCAGAGAACAACACATAACAATCATTATGTTGTAATGGTTATTGATTATTGATACAACATAATTGTATCATTATTTTGTACATCTTTCAATTTATAACATAGTGACCTCTGAAGTTGTCAAACCTTATAATGCGCATCAGGAATATTTTATAATAAACGTTTTAACACACATTATAATACAAAAGGTAATGCAAAATAGATTTCAAGAAATCTACTGAAACTTTTTATATTACTTCTTGCTAGCTGAATTTCAATCCAGCTAAGTTTACCATAATGACTTACGATATCAACTCTTATCTACTTTATTGAAGAGCAACAAACACTTTCAGAAATAAAACCTAATTGTTTTACTAGGTAATAAAACCATTAAGGTATTTCCGGTTTGATTTTTCACCAGCGTGGGGCTCGTATACTAGTAGATAAACTGTAGATGCAAAAGAACAAGCTTGAAACAACTCCAAACCCAACTTAGATGTAAAATATAGTCTTAAGAAAAGCTATCTCGAGTTTGGTATCTTCAGCGTCACCAGAATGGCGGACTTTACAATTGTCAATTTTTTTTTTTTACAGTTGTCAATTTGTATTTTTAAGTGTAGAATATAGCCTTTTAATCTACTCCCTACTACCTTGAACTAAAACGTCTCACTCATCGTTCGTTCAGATTTAAAGATGTAAAGTCGTTAAGATGTAAATTAACTAGTTACAAAAAGAAATTGGAAAATAAGGCTTTACTTTTATTTTGCAAAAGTATGAAAATATTTAAGCTAGATGTTCAAACGCCCCTCTTGATGTTCGAGACGCTTCAATTTTTTATAAGCCTATCAACTTTTCCCTTTGCAAAGCTTCTTATCAGATCTAAAATGTATTTGTATCTTTCGGTTGTCTTGTTTGTTTACCGGAGCACAATTTATGTCTTCCAGTAACAAGTAGTTATGGTTGACCTATCACTAGACAGAGTATATCACTAGAGCCAAATAAATTAAGTAAGTTTTCAATAATTACTTTTGGTATTAATGATAATTTAGTTTACTACACATGCTGTTTTATTACGGTAACCATCTAGGTATATGAATCTAAACCATTACTAAAAAGATTCAATTAATAGCTCGCGGGACTTACAATTAACTTTCCCGAGTTACAAAAAAAATATATATATATATATTACATTTTTAAATATATATAACAGTAAATCAGCTTTAGTAAAATATTTAGGGTATTCGTAGGATTATCCACAAATTGACGACATTTTAACTATGTGTTGACCATTACGACCAGTTGAACTGGAACAAACTGTATAAGAAACAACCAATTTGAACTAAATACAATTTGAAACTTTTATCCACAATACGTTTAGGTGATGTTTAAGATTTGTCACGGAATATTCATACCTAAACCAAAACCTGCAACCAAAGATATACCTTCACCGTGTTTAAGGTTTACGTTAGCTAATCATAAGGCATTTTGGAAAATATTTACTAAACAAGTTGTGTTCACATGACGAATAACTAAATTCTCTTGTTAACTCATATTTTAAATATAATTGTAACCTTAGATACTTAAATATATTTTATCTCAAACAATGTCCAACCGTCTGCACATGTTACTGTTAGCTCACAGGTGTATGAGTTTCATCGACGAGTTTGAGTTTATTGAGTCGTAAGGCTCCAAACAGCTGACGTCTCTTTCTCCTTTCATAACAAAATAGTGCTAAGAATAAGAATCGTTGGACCATATGCTTTAGAATTACCTTAAAGAGATAAACCTACACACGTGTAGGTACATTCATAGAAACGTAGTTCATAATACCCACATGTGCGGCACAAAACTTGATCAACCGCAACATCTTATCAACTTGTTATATCGGTTTTATAGGTTATTAACAATACAAAGCATGGTTAAAGTCACACGATTTTTTTTTGTGATTTGTCAAAACTAGGAATTTCATGATTGCTGTTTACAGCTCAAGAAAATAAAAATAAATGTTATAAAATAATTACGTACGGCTCTTGAAACATGTATTTACACATATAGGCTACTGTCAACTCACAAGATGGCAAATACATACAACATTGGTAAGTGGTGATCTATTTCGATTGGACACTTCAACCATAATCAGGTCCAATAAGCGATCGGTTCACTATCACAGATTATTTCATCATTTGGAAGAAAAAGGGCAAATACAAGGTGCTCAAAATAGGTGAGGACATAATTTACGTAGATTCCTTGGGTCAAAATAACGAGAAAATCAAGAATAATATTGTTTCTAAGATCGCTTCGATAACCAGATATCGGCAATTTTGTATTTTTTACATAAACATTTTTATCTTTAAAAATTGTTAACCGATCTTTATGAAGCATGGTATGTATGTTAAGGTAGAAGAGATCCATGTTAGGAAATAAATTCATAATGATTCAACTTAAAATACTTTAAAATAACGGTAATTATAATTCTTTTTTTACTTAAATTACAAATAGTTGCTGATTTTATGAAAAAATGAAAAGAACATTTTTATCTAACGTTTTGAATTGCGTTATAACGATACAAAGTTCAAAAAGGTCGAATAAGAAATAGCTGAAATATTACGATTTTTGTTTGTTAAATGGGGCAAACCTGACTAGCATATTAAAGCCTTATTCTACCCCAATAAAAAGTTAAAAGTAAGAGTTTCAAATCTTTGATTTAATCTAGCATTGTTACAATAATGGCAATACAAAAACGATTAACAACAAGACAACTAAAATGCATGTAAATGTATCATGATATCGTACTGAAGTTATGATACTATCTAGGGAGTATTTGAGCTCATCTTAACATAATTTTATAAAGCTGACAATTTGTATACGCAATATTTCGTGTAAAATTAGTTTGTGTGCAAGAAAGGAACGGATCCAGCTAAAGGTTAATGGGAAATCGTTTTTAGGATTGAAATTATATTGCCAATTATGTAACTCAACATGTACATCCCTAAATACCCCATCATAACCATTCAAATAAACATTTTTGATACCAAATGATTTTTTGTAAAAGGGCGGCAGAGGTTTAATAAGCTATCAACAACTGCGTGTAGAAGCTGATTACATTTAAAAATTTCAATTTTAATTACAAAGTCAAGAAACAAGTTGAAGCGGGCATTTAATTTAGATGGAACGTTAGAGGTATTCAAAGCATGCTATGACACGAAATAAGTCTTTGTCTTGATCTTTTTCTTCCGCCTGATGTAATATGGAATCCGTAGTATTTAATTAGCTTTAATATGCAGTTTGATGTAAAGCGTTATTGAGACTAGTTTTAGCCAATAATGATATTTTTTTAATAAAAAAATGAAATCTTTTGTTAAAGAATATAATAGCACTCTTAGTTTTTTTTATACATTATATCCGGTCAAAATTGCGCTAACTTGTTACTGAGTTTTTCTGTGTAGCAAATGTTTGTAGTGCTGACTTTCAAATTCAAAGGTCACTGATTCGATCCCAAAAGAGATCGTTACCAGGTATGCAATTTGTCATCGGACTGTTAATTAAATTATACTTTCTGTCGACAGGTCGAGGTTCAATTGTATCAAGAACAGGGTTGGGCAAAAACAAAACAAAAAAGCATTTAAAAATGCCACTGGTCTAGATAAATATAATCATGATGTTAGCCTCCGAATCACTTTAGCTAATTAATAAATGGTTTAAATACCTTAACTGTCAAGTGATCCTTGGAGTAGTTGACACTACTGCAATTTCAGCCCTCAGGGGGCTATCTTCAGGTGTCAAATATAATCAAAACAATTTTAAAACGAAGTCTACTCTTCAAAAATGTAAAACTTTTATCGACCAATTTAAAATTATTCAAAACAAAATATTAAGTGGAAATATTGACGGGCGCTGATCCTATGTGATTTGATAGGTATTCCTGTCCATAAACTGTAGCAAAATATTAATATTTAATAATTATTTAATGTGAGGGTTTTCTATTTAATTGCAATTTGAATTTAACAATTTGGCTGTTGTCATTCATGACAAAGCATAGCTTTCAGCATGAAACATTATTATAAATTATTAAAGCCCCATCAGTCATAAAAATAATATTTTCAAGATATTCAGGATCTTCAAGAAGTCTGATACGGTATTTTGAACAATTACAGAAAATTCAACAAAACTTTGTACATAATTATTAAGCCTAAAAATCTTTTTGAGGCAAAGGTGATTTTTTTGAATCAAACAAGTACAGTACGGTCAAGTTTAAGGGAAATTTTAAATGAGAATAAATAGGTAAAGTCATTTTATAAAACGCCTCTATTAGATTAACACCATGGCACAAACACAGTCCATATACGTTCATTCTAGTTAAAATTGAAGTAGCTTAAAATTGCATATAATAGGAACTTAAAGCTGAAGCTTAAAGTAAGACAACATAAGATCGTAATTTTAAACCGCCTCCAGTTTGGCTAGGCTAAACCTTTTAGGGTTGGGTTTGCCATACTTTATTTGTCCAATAGATACCTTTTATACAATGTACTAATCGACCTATGTTCTCATTTAATTTACTTCCAACTCATGTTATACTTCTAGAATGACGGAACAAATCGTATTTGTTTCAAAAAGTAGATTTATAGTACGCCATTTATTTTTATATTCTTGATGAATTATATCCAATTGTTTTAAAATTAAGATATAGCATCAGGTAAAAAGTTCGTTAAACTTTTCAACCCCAATTGTTTTGCTGAGTAAGAATTTTATTCACATGACCAATATTAAAAATCCCCATGAGTGTTCCAGGTATTGTAAAACCAACATTCATCGTCAGAATAGGTTCCTGTGGTTTCACGTAAGTCAGCTATTTTTGGATACACATGTTCATTTATTAACAAAGATACAGGGTAATAATTAAATATTTTTGTTACTAGGATTTGATAGGCGTATTTATTTCCTTACTAGCATATTATGCAATATCATCAGATCATCATCAGATTATCTTTAGGATGAAAAGCAAACTTTATTTTTATGCGACGAGTCTTGATGTTAAAAAGTAGTATGAAATCCATTAGAACAAGATTAAAAACATATATAAATGTGGGTATACTCTTTAGGTGAAATTATAGAAATTTGGTTTCATCAATAACCAAAAAGGAATATTCGATAAAATTAATATTCATCTGCTTTATCTCTTTACTTTTGTATTTAAACATATAATGTAAAAATACTGTAAGAACAATGATACCTATTTACAATAAAAGTTATTACCTAAAGAAGGGGTCTTAAAAAAGTGGGCACTTAAGTCGAATTGACGAGATTATCTTTGTAAAACCTATCTTAACCGTGACAGCCCAAAAACAAAGTCTTACTGTACTGAATACAAGAGCTGTGTTTGAAATGATTGTCGTCTTTTCTTCTCCCTGCAAGAATGTCTTTGTTCTTCTTATGAGAATCTTTTGTTTTACCCTTCAAAATAGGTTTCTCTTCCCTCCCAGAAGTCATCTTTAGGTACCAGGTGTTATTTTTTCCTCGTAATATTTTTTCACATGGGTCAAAATAAGGATTTGCTTGTATATTTGCATTGAAATTTGTTTTCTAATAATGTTTAGTAAAAGTACAAATCAAAACTGGTATTTTATTTTTGTTTCACTTACTGCGATATAATTTTCATTACTTAAATACTAATGACAAAGAAAAAATAATACAAGCTATTTATGGCTATATAAATTAATTATTTAATTTTACAATAACTATTTCTTTTATAGCTATATATTATATTATAACTATAACATTTAGAATTAGGATAGCATTAACACATATACTGATTAACTAAGGTTTTCTATAATTACGTTGACAATATAATAAAAGTTTTTGAGACGTTTTTACGAGCTTGTTTCAACGACCATAGAGTAACATACAATCTTGTATTTTGCAATTATTTAAAAACAACTAATTTGCATTTATTCTTGAAAAATATAGTCAGGTACAAAAATAAAAAGGTTTATATTGGATACCATGCTAAGAAGGCTTAACAATAAAAACCCCCAAAGTACGAAACTGGAACCGTATAATGATTGATGGTTGATCCGCCTCCAGAAACGTTGTGTAGCTTTAAACACAAGACACGTTGGAAAAGTCCAATTTAATAATAGTAACATTTCGGAACCAACGGTATTATGAATTTAAAAAAAGTCTGAATAAACTACTCTATCTCCAATATTATAGAAGTCCCTAAATTAAATAATTTATTTATAAATAATAAATTATAAAATAAAACCCACAGTTGGATATGTTACGAATCAACTACTCTTGTCATTACCACATTGGTGTTAGATTTTGTTTGTAGAATAATTAGCTTCCAAAAGGGAGTCCAGTGCTTTAACAGCAATGTCTTGTAAATAATGTATTTTATTTTATAGCTTTTAGCAAACATAACGTTTTTTTTACTTACATGTTGGACTATTCAAACTTGAGCATTTTTGTTTCACACGTTTGTAACACATCCAGGTTCAAAATAGAATGTATTAAAAATAATATCAAAATATCTTAAGGATTATACGAAACTTCGGAGATTTGCTTAAAAACACTAGGTATTTGAATACTAATACTCTTTAAACATACGAAAACAAAAAATCACTCGTGGCTACACATTGTGTTTTTCCAATTGAACTAATCCGGTTTTAATCCGTATTTTCACTTAACTCAAACCTAGGGCGTTTTCCAATGTTAGTTCTAGAGATCACACCATAGAACGTTGGTTGGAAGTTGGCCGACACTGAAATAATCTACCTATGTAACATTTTTTTAAATCACATTTATTCTCTACTTGTGATTGTTTCTTTAACTAAGATAATCCAAAAACAGTTTACTACATGCATCTAATCACTTTTTCTATTTATTTGAACAAATAAAGATATTTCGTTACTTTTAAATTTGTCTAAAAATATTAATTTGGTAAGTGGTACTGAATGTTAGTCTATATTGTAATAAAGCACGGTTTAACTTGATAAATTGCGTGTTATTAGAATGAAAATTAGACATATGATAATGTACTTATGTGCAGAAAATACATCATACCATTAATTTCTTTTACACCCATAAAACGGCCAACTTAATATATATACTCAATTTAAACTAAAATTTAACTAATCTTCTACATAAAACAATACAATTATTTATGATATAGTTTAAATTAAATACATTATAAATCGGCTATAGCTGAAATAACTCTACTTACCTCGTAATTTGATAAAAACCTAACTCCTATAGTAAAACCTACTGCTAAATAGTTAGAACTATGTAGTATAAGTACTAATAGCAAAGTATAGTAGGAAAATTAACTGTAAGTTCAAAAAATAAACTAATTAATATGCTATAAAGATATTTTCTTAATAATAAGATGAGCAATTAACAAAGATAGAAAATTAAACACGTTTAGCCGTTTAAACTAAACCTAAAATGACTTACTTATTCGTAAATATAGAATCATAACTAAAAACTAACGGGTAATAAATAATGTTTGATATTTAGATTGTACTTATAGTTGTTTAGTCACAGTCAACACTTGATTACTTTTGCACAGTTTTCATGCAAAGTATAAATGTAAATAAGATATACAAGTGCGGCAGTTAGTTAGATTCATGTTCAGCTGACAAACGCGTCACTACTGTTCATTGTTTTACATCTAAGTAAACAGTGAGATAGATCGTAGCTATCTGTGCTTGTCTGAATTAAGTTCATTGGCAAGACAATCTGATTGCGATCACAGATTTAAAAAGCTTCTCTGACAATTTTCTTCTCTAAAAAATACTCAAGATTGATATTCCTGTTAAACGATTTTAGGAAATGTATTTACTGTGAAAAATGATTTAAAAAGCTTTATAGCAACGATTTGTAACAATATTAAACCGAAATAATAACAATCCTACCAATTTTATATCTGAAAGTTCCTATTGATTGTAATAACATATATTTAATTTATTATTTTAAACCTACATCGTATTGTTGTAAACAATCACCGTCAAGAAATATGCATATTTGCATTAGAAAAACTTACAACAAACGATTTTTGGAAATCTTTATTTTTAACCTTTTCACTTCAACCTCGATTTTTTACCTGTGCATTTAGTTTCTGAAAGCGTTGTTTTAATGTAAATATACAAAATTTATATAAATGTGTGTGTTGTTTAGTATTAAAACTACTGTAAAATTTATGATTTTCAATTATATACTGTACAATACTATGGAATTGTATTTGCTTATCATCGCATCTTAGGAACTTTATATGGATAATAACAACCTTCGTTTATCTACAACTCGTCGAAGATGCCATATTCCTGAATCAAAAAGATTCCAGTACTGTACCATATTCGTTGGGATGTTTAACGGGGATTTTAACATTTAATTGTTTGTTTTTATCCTTACTTCCTACGTGACTAGTTGTTAAATGATATTATATATATATATATATATATATATATATATATATATATAAATTTATAAATTCACAAAGAATCTACGTTACTGTAACAAAGAAACCTACAAACCTTCTCTAAGTGTAGAGAACTAATCAATGAACAATTTGCCGCTGATAACAGTTAACGATATTTTACTACCGTAGTACCTCTGTTTTGCTAAAGAACATTAAATAATAGATTAAAGCACTAATAAACTAGTTTTGTAGTAAAAGCTAAACCCCATAGGTAACACTGTTGGGGCTTGAGACATATTTTACCTAGTTACAATAGGGTCTTTGTTCCTTTGTGTGACCATAGAGATGCCATTGTCGGTGAAATGGCTCCATCGGGGGAGAAGTGACCCATTCGCACGCCACAAGTACCACTACGGCCATCCCTTACTTGGAGACTAGATCCCAAAGCCAACGACATTCTTAGGAGGAACCGAGGTTAAACTTAAATACGGAATTCTGGATAATGTTCTGAAGTGTTACATTCTGTTTATTGTGAAATAAAAATAAAACGCCTTAATACTACGGGAATAAACTATTTACTATAAAGTATCCTGTAATTAAAAAAATAGTTAGTTCGGTAAAACTACGTAATACTATAACTTAAATTGAATTACAAAATACTGTTCTGTAGAGTGTAGTGGACCGAGTAAAACATCTATTTAAAACCGATATTCATCGGGAATAATAAATAAGCATTTTATTTGAAATGCGTTAGATATGCAAATTCATGAGGGTTTGACTCACCAATCAATACATTTATTCCAATGTTAATGTTCTCGGATCAGGTGAAATTGAAAAAAATGATGCATTTACAAACTATTTTAAGAATTACTCATTTAAACGTTCCCACAAAAGAAAGTCTTATCACATTTCGAAATGTTTTCATTCACATTAAATACTGAATTAATTAATCTGGATAACCCCTTCGAACTACAGTATTAACCAAATCAGCCCCAGTTTTGTTGTTTACTTACTGTATATGTAAATAAGTAACAAAATAAGAAACATATGTTGTAATAAAATATGGTTTGTCTTAAACCGGTGAATCTATGTGCAATATGTTGGTGAATCGTAAAGAAAAAAAATCTGATGCTATGATTTGTTGCCATAAATAAGCTGGTGAGGTTTCCAATTTTTGTACATTACAGTTTTCACATCAGGAGGACTGGCATTAAGAGCTTGAATAATAGCGTTAAAACTTGATTTGATATATATTATCTACTGAAACGTTTCTTATAATATGTACGGTCAATATTGTATGTATTTATAACCTACAAAAATTAAATGTATATGCGCTAAACATTAAACGTATTTTCCACTGACGACAAACTTGTTGTCATGTTCACAACGTGATTAGTATTACGTACTAAAAGCTTGGGTTTATGAGCTTCGCAATAAACTCGTATGTAGAACCATAACTAAACTCAGCAGAGCACGTCCAAGCCATGTGACGTATTTATAGGTCCAATATATACATAAACTAAATGACAAAAGTAGCAAGTGCAACTTAACTAACCCATCAAAAAATTATTATAAGTAAGTATTGCAAACAAATAAATTCATTTTTTTATCACCATAATAAATTATTACTTGAGGTAATCTTACAAACATTTGAATATGCTTCAGTTTTCACTGTTCTGCATACGTCAGGTATTTTACTATCGTAACATTAGACCAATCTAATGCAATGTGATAGTAATACATTTTTCAAATGCATTTGTACACATTTGTCTTAGTAAACAGTCATAATTTGGTAGCTTGAAAAAAAAATATGAAACGTTTCACAACACTACCAGCAACCAATTTACATCACCTCGTTTTATTCATTTACGAAATTCAGGGACAGTGTTTTTTTCTTTCTTTTTGCTCTAGGACGCTAGGCACAGAGAGCACAGAATTCTATTCTGTTAGAAATAAAATTTCTATTCTGTGCTCTCTGGCTAGGCACGAGCCCAGGATTATTTTTCACTTTGCTTCAAGCTAGATCTAGGGGTTGCGGCATTATCACTGAGATAAAATCCATTGGTAATTTTAGCGGGATTTGAACCCGGGACCTCAGGCACCGAAGTCCCGCTCTCTAACCACTAGACCAGCTCGGTCCCCCAATAGGATAGTGTGAAAATACAATTCGTAAAACTAACTTTGTTCCCATTTTGAATTGTGCAAACTTAGTTTCCCACTTCTTTCCATCTATATGCTCCTTTCAGAACCTTTTAACTACTTTTCAGCAAATAAAAATGCTGATTAGTGTTTATCTTGTTAGGGAAAATCTATTGTTTTATTTCCTTAAAAATAAAGATATATTTAAAAAGATGATCTAGATTGTTGATTTTAAAATAATATAACAGTAGATATTTAAATAATATTTTGAAAACAATGAGAGATCCTCACAATTGTTTTATACTGTATTTATATACATACTTAAGTATTATAAAAATATCAATATTTAAAATTATATATATGTATATATATATTCATAATACTTAAGCATGTATATAAATGCAGTATAAAACGATTGTGAGGATCTGTCATAATTTTAAAAATATTATTTAAATATCTACTGTTATATTATTTTAAAATCAACAATCTAGAATAACTTTTTAAATATATCTTTATTTTTGAAGGAAATAAAACAATAAATTTTCCCTTACAATAGAAACACTAATCAGCATTTTTATTTGCTGAAAAGTAGTTACATGGTTCTGAAAGGAACATATGGATGGAAAGAAGTGGGAAACTAAGTTGGCACAATTCAAAATGGGAACAAAGTTAGTTTTACGAATTGTATTTTCACACTATCCTATTGGGGGAGCGAGCGGGTCTAGTGGTTAGAGAGCGGGACTTCGGTGCCTGAGGTCCCGGGTTCAAATCCCGCTAAAATTACCAGTGGATTTTATCTAAGTGATAATGCCGCAACCCCTAGATCTAGCCTGAAGCAATGTGAAAAACAATCCTGGGCTCGTGCATTCTAGGGCAAAAAAAGAAAAAAACCACTATCCCCAAATTTCGTAAATGAACAAAACGAGGTGATGTAAATTGTTGCTGGTAGTGGTTGTGAAATGTTTCATTTTTTTCAAGCTATCAAATTATGACTGTTTACTAAGACAAGTGTGTATTTGATTATTTTTGTGTTACGATAGTAAAATAAAGTGCCTTAATTTGCTGATTTAGTTTTTTTTACTATTGCTAATTTCTTATTTAAAACTGTTGTAAGAATGGTAATATGAATGAATTTGAGCTGATGACGTTTTTGGCTTCAGGCGTAATCAAAACCCAAAAGTGCATCGAACTAGGCCTAAGGATTCCCATAATAGAGTATTCCTCAATATTACTCAAACAATTTTAAAAATTAATAAGAAATTGACAAAAAATATGAATAATTAATTCATCACTTAATAAAGCTTGTTTAGATTCTTGTATCCTTTTATGGCTATGAATATATTTGTGGATTTCTAACACCATCTAATCGGGTTTAGATTGCCGATTGAAAATGTTAAACTATTAAAAATAGCTGTAGTTAATCTTCCAAAAAATCCTTATAGCCCTATCTATAAATGCCGTAGGCTAATGGTTTAGACCCTCTAAAGGAGTCTTCTTCAAAATGTCACTAATCCAGAAAAGGCAGTTTTTATTAAATTTTAGAAGTGATTTTGAGGTCAACAAATTAACTGCATTTTATTTAAAAATAAAAGAACAACCTTTAAGTATTTTTTAACATTGATCCGTCTTCTAGCATACAATCTGTCAATACAAAATAGGTAAAGATTTAACATTTATTTGTTTAATTTAGCCTATTTAATCGTCTAATTAAAATATTGTGAATTTCTCAGCTAAACGAAACAATTAATTATGCACGGTATAAACGAAGGAGGATCTGGCGCGCTCGCTGAAATTGGATTGCCAGTAGCAGTATTGGGTTCAACCTGTTGTTTCTACGAAATACGTCCCGACCATTTTATTGGTGGGAGGCTTTTGAGAAAATAATGTCAAAACTCTTTCAACTTGATTGTATTATTTCTCATATTGAGCTTCCGTGAAAAAGTAAGTATAATAAAGTATTCCTATGCTATCAATTTTTGCGCTAGGTACATGATTAGGTAGAATTCAAATATTTTAGTATTAATTTTATTCCATAATGCTATTGCTTGGTTAAGATTCACATTTTTTAATTAGAGTCTTATGATTTTAAGTTTGATTTTTAAGTAAAATATTAATGACTATTTCTTATTATAAACATAACTGTTTTGATTTAAATGTATTACAACATGATATGTATTTTATTAGAGGTATGAACCAAAATTACCCAAATTTCCACCAGATAATAAGACATATAAAAATACCCTCACTGCAGCAAACCTGTAGACCAAGTGAATTTCAATTTGTCGAAAATTAAATACACTAGTCCTCTAAAACAATATTTTGGAGTTCATGTAAAACAGTTTATCGTCTATACTAACTTTTTCAAAAATCTTAATCTATTTTCTATCTTACAATTTACAACAAAAATCTTAATACCATTCCTACAAGTTACGATATATCCTTGTTTCAAACAATACACAACAAATAACTGCTATAATCTTTCAGGATTGGAAAAGCACAAGAAGTGTAGAGCGATTAAGTCGGTAATAATGCAATCGTTATGCTGTGAAATTAGAGTTTCTTTACGTCCGGATACAATGATTTCTGGATTTTATTACTTAACTACACGATATGGCATAATAATTGCTGATTTATAACATCAGTTTGTTAAATTACTTAAAAATATATACCCAAGCGTTTTATCAATTTGGAACGGTTGTTTTCCTCTTATTTCACTTCTACTTATACCAAATTTCACTTAAATAACACTGAACGAAAAATTGAAGGGAAATATCTAAACTTTAAACTTTAGTTTCAATTAATTTAGTCAACAACAACGGAAAAAACACTCTTCTCTATCAATTTGCAAACAAACACATAATCAATGAAGTTATTTTATCATTCGTAAGTCAAATCAATCTTCACGCTCGTGATATAAGGTAATTTAATAAAAATAAAAGGAAATAACTAAATTTAGGATTGGCCATTATTGATGATAAGCTGGATCGCCAACTACTAAACCTTGTAGTTTAGTTTAAATCTGCATACGATACCTAAATCCCATGTAGTTACGGTATTTCCGATTGAACTACCATGCTTGATCGTCATTAAGTTAACTGGTAACAAATTAACATTTTAGGTGGTGAAGTTGTCATTTTTAATCAGTGTTGTGCAAAACTGCTTCCAAACAGCATTTTAAATTTTATTTTGAAATCAGTAATAAGAATATAATTAATTAAATGGCAACTTACGAAACGTGTGCAATTATTTTTATTTGTAATGAGTGTTTAAAGAAGTTTACATGTTTGCCAAGAATCTAGATCACGATCTTGGGAATTAACTTGGCCCAGATGGATCAGTGTAAACCGATTCTTTTCCAAGAAACAAATACCTTCTTTAAATAAATCACCCCTATTGATAAAAATGTATACGGTTGCAAGATCCTGTATAATTAAAAGATCTGCTATTACTTGTAATTAGCTGGTGTTAAACAAATCTGTTATTACTAATATATTTGCATTTGGTTATTTTGGTATTTAAGGATTTTAACATGCAGTACAAAGTTTGATAGTACCATCGAGAGATATATTTTGAAGCTCTTTAAAGTGGCTTTAAACTCTTTATTGGTGACAAATGACTTTGAATTTTGAATGGTAGCTTGATGGTTAAGTATCCATGTTAGGAAGTTAACTAGTGCCAATCAAGAAGCAAGTCTAATATATGGATCGTAAATAAAATCATATTTACTTTGTAAGCGTTCGACCCGAACACTAACTTGAATAATGCCAAAACAATACTAATACTAAAATTAACAATCACATTAAAAATATTTTGTAAAAAATATGATCAGCTTGATCCGGTCAGTGATCAAATCAACCCCTAAGACTATTCCATAGCGATTGAAATTTCGTTCCACTATTTTAGAAACATGACACGAGGCACGAGCCAAGGATTTTGGTAAAGCTTACATTTCCTCTAAAGTCACACCAATATAACGGTTGTAACTTATTTAGCATAAACAACCAATTCGACCCAATACTGCCACTGGCAATCCAATTTCAGCGAGAACGCAAAGATCCTTCCTCCGTTTATATTCGTTTATATTCCGTTTTTTTTTTCTAAGAATAAATACCCCTGCCACAGCAAACCTGCAGACTAAGCGAATTTCCATCTACACAGCTGGAATTCCACTAAATTATTCCCTTAAAATTGTCAGATCTATTTCCTATTTAAATATCATTAATATTAATGAGTATTTAGGTTTGCTGCTACAGGGAAGAAAATACGGGGTTTTATTGAAATATTAATAGCTTAGTATGAAGTAAACAAAATTTCAAAATTCCATTAAAATATGTCCATAGACAAGCAAGCTACAACACTGTACTTATTCTCCATAAGAATAACATGGTAATTTTAAATTTACACTTTTTTGCGATTTTTCCGTAACCGTTAGGCATGCAAAAATCCTTCAATATACTAAATTATTTATTTTTTTTAGCTCTACAAAATGGTTTAGAAATAAATTGCAAAATTTTATGTTTTCATGGTGAAAAATTGGAAAAACCCATTTTTACCCCATAAAACTCTCCATAAACCCCTGTTCCCATAGTCCGATCATGCTGGTTCGCCAACTCGTTCGAATAGGTGTAGGTTTACACGTTTATACCAAATTTTATCAACATCGGATCATTTTTGCTCGAGTTATCGCGCTAACTGACACACACACACACACACATATATATATAAATCATATATATATATCAATTTGAACGGATGGTGTTTTTGGCCTCTGGGGACCTCAAAACGAAAAACTAAATCGGTCCCGGGTCCAGGTCTTACCATGAGACCTACGGTAATAGCTTACCCTATATGAGAAATTCGCTAAAACATATGTAAAATAAAGAATTCATAGTACCATTGACTTTATATCTACACTGTATAAAGTGTATGTAGTAAAGTGTGTTAAAGTGTGTGTGATATAAAGTGTGGGTGTAGATATAAAGTCAATGATAGTACTATAAAGTTAGATTACTGGCTTTACTGTATGTTATATTACAGATGTTGTATTGCTGCATAGCCCTATGATTACAGTCATAATTAATTTTACGACCATTAAATAATAATTATTATTATAAAGAGAAGAATTAAAATTGATAATTACTACCTGCTTTGAATTTTTGTTTAATTAATTAATTTTAGTTTAAGTTGTTTGAGTTTTGAAATAATTTACCTCTGAAAATACCCTTGATAAATCGGGGGAACATTTACCTTTGAAGTCCCGTAACATTCCTAACATACTTTAGGGTTTTATTTTAATAATGGATTTTATGTTGTTTAAACAAACCTATGCGCATAGTAGGAAAAGATTATATGTATTTACAAAACATATAAACATGAGAATAGGTTTGAATAGGTTTTAAGTTTGGTATCACAGTTTATTCAAATACAGTATGCATGATACTGTATTTGAATAAACTGTAATATCAAACTTTGAACCGTCTTTGAATGTACGTAAAATATGTGACTTGTACGTACCACTAATTACCACAAATAACATTTTATTAACTGAATTCAAAGTCTTAATTAAAAGCTTTACTTGTATCAATCCTTACTTAATTAACTAATTTATTTTATCAAAATAAAAATGGTTTATTTTACCTTTTTGCGTCGAACGATCCGTGTGTAGTTAGTACAACTACAGCTGTTTCATACCACTAGGGTACATCATCAGGTTGTTGGCAGAACGTTAGATAAAACAGCATTCATTCATAGATGAACTTGTCGAAATAAATATGTCTATATACACATAATACACGAAAAACATTTAAAAAACACGAATTTACGAACTTGGCCAAGTAACGAACACACGAGACAGGCGCCGATGGATGTTGCGTCATGACTCAAAATACAACACACACTTACATACACTTATCATTTACGTGTATGTAATTTACACACACTCATTTACATACACTTATTTATCAAAATACATTTTGTCAACTAACATGTCAAAATATGATTAAAATAAAAGTCAATTTATTTTATTCATAATAGTTATACATTCATAAAAGTTTATTCATACAACGTGAATAAACTTCTATTCACATTGTATAACAACAGTTACAAAACTATGAAACGTTGAAATTTATAGTACAACTTTTTGGCAAAGCATACAGTTTTATTACCACATTTAATGTTTAAAAAGGCTTCCATATATCACTTTTACAAACACCATGTTAGCCAAAGCTATTGCTGTTTACAAATATGTCTCTTTTTATGTCACTGAGAACAATAACTACGGACCATTTACAACTTGTATGACTCGTATGTTTGATGCTACACTGGTGATACATTATCCTTCATTTGACATTGTATTGTGTCTGTGCATCATCGGACGAGTTTCATACATCAACCCCGTCATATTGCGGTTTCTATGCGTCATATAAACAATTCATCTTTTAATTTTCATGATACGATACATTGGCCTGGCCTTCTAAAAAAGGGTAACATGATTGAAAATTTACTTTTCCTACCACTGCATGAAAATGATCATATTGTCATGCCTGTAATCAGTATGCAAAATAACTCATTGCCGCTCTAGAGCAGGAATGATCTCGCTCTAATTTCGCTTGTTAATAAACTGATTTCACAGAGTTGTCGTTTCTTTACAATTCACAGCCAAGGATCCGTTACGTTAGTTGACAGCCGGCAAGCAAATAACACAACCCACAGAGAAGTAATATAAAAACCTTGCATTTTTTTCATAGCCTCAAGTTTCCTCATGGTAAAGTAACATCGACGTCACATCAAGATGTAAAACATTAACCAAAAATATTAACTTCTGTATTGCACCTTACCTTGTTATTACTATTATCGCAAATTATTGGAACATTGACAATTTTGCTTATGAACTGTTTAAATGTACATTGTTTCAATATCATATGTTTTACTTTTTATATTAAGCTGTGCTCATGTTTTTGTTTGAATGATCAAAATAAAAGTGTGAATTCCTTTCTTTAATATAATTTGTTTCTCATTAATTTAAAAGTTTATTCTTATAAGTAATCAAGAGAAAGAATGCCTTGGACAAGTACGTATCAATAGGTTATGGGCTATTCTACAAACAAGGTACTTTTTTAAAATTACTTTTAAAGAAGCTATATAATATTTTTCTTCATTGATTTGCCAATGTAACTGTTGATTTTTTTTTCCTGGAACAAGTATAAAATTGGTTAGACATTATGGCAAATTCAAATGAAAAGATATGTATAGAGAAACTTTTGGGTGCAAGTAATTGGACTAAATGGAAGATGCTTATCCAGTTGTTGTTAAGACAACAAGGCTTGTTAAATTTCATAATGGGATCTGAAGTAAGACCTATTACTAACATCTCTGGATCTGAGCAAAATGCTATTGCAGATTGGGACAGAAAAGATGCTTCTGCTATGTTATACCTGATGTCATCTCTAGGTGATGAACCATCTACACTGGTTTTGACTTGCTCGACTTCTAAAGAAGTTTGGGATTGTTTAATATCTGTGTATGAACAGTCTAGTGAACAAAGGCTAGATCGTTTGCTAGAAGAGTTCTTTAGGTGGGATCGGGATCCTAATGAGGACATAGCTACCCATGTTGCAAAGCTTCAAAAACATTTTGCCGAATTAAATGATGCACTTGAGAAACAAAAGGAATCAAAGCTTAGTGATAAAGTTTTAATTGCAAGAATTTTATCTACTTTGGGGCCAAGCTTTCGTGAATTCAGAAATGTATGGGAAGCTATGCCATCTAAGGATAGAACAATTAAAACACTAGTTGAAAAGCTTCGCACTATAGAGCAGCGTGTTAACGTGGAGTTACTTAAAACTGCTTTATATGTTTCAAAACCCATGGGTACAAGGGTTAAAACAGAAAAACAAGGGCAGAGTAATCAGAATCAAAAGCAGGTAACTAAGATATTTTGTTTTAAGTGTAAACAAAAAGGGCATAAGGTTCCTGATTGTCCACTTAAAAAGAAGTCTATGGTGTCTACATCTGATAACAAGAAGGATGTGTCTGCAAAACATAGTTTTATGAGCGGGAATGAGTTAACTTTTGCAAGTCGGGACGTTTGGATTGCGGATTGTGGTGCTACTCATCATGTAACGTGGTGTAAAGATTATTTTACAGAGTATTCACAATTTTCAGAACCGCAACTTATGTCTGGCTTCAGTGATAATGCTTCTGATAAAAAGTGTTATGCCGAGGGATCTGGGATCATTGTTGTTGAAACTAAACTTGGTAAGGAGCTAATTCAAACGACTGTAGAAAACGTTTTGTATGTACCTAATTCTAGAGCTCATCTGTTGTCAGTCAGCAAGGCAGCGAAGAAGAACCATGTGTTTTCTGCTGACAATCTTGGATGTAAATTTACCCTAAATGGTATTGTTACATTGACTGGACGTTTGCATGGGGATTTATATTTTCTTAACATGTGTGCTATTTGTCCTATACAACCCACTGTACAACTTGCATGTAAGAAAGATTCTTTACAGCTATGGCACGAACGGCTAGGTCATCAGAATCAACGCCATGTTAAACAAGTTTTGAAGATGAATGGAATTAATGTGACTGGAGACATGGGTCTGTGTAATGGATGTGTTCTTGGTAAATCTCATCGTGGTCCATTTCATTCTCGTCCAACTTGTCCTGAGGTGGTTGGTGAACTGATCAGTACAGATGTCTGCGGACCTATGGAGGTCACTTCTCTTGGAGGTAACCGCTATTTTGTATTGTTTAAAGACTACTACAGTAAGTATCGCCAAGTATTTTTCATAAAGAATAAAAGTGAAGTAGCTGATTGTATGCGCATCTTTCTTGCAGAAGCAAAACAAGGGGGATGAAAGATCATAAAAGAAATGTTGTTTGATAACGGGTCTGAATTCCTATCAAAGGAAACTACGAGAATCATTCAGGAGTATGTTATTAAGATACGTACAACTTCTCCCTACTGCCCTGAACAGAATGGTTCTGTTGAGAGGGATAATCGAACGATTGTGGAGTCTGCTCGTTCTATGCTTCAGAGGAAAGGCTTGCCGAAGTTTCTTTGGGGTGAGGCTTGTAAAACTGCAGTTTACCTCCTTAATCTTACAGGACCAAGTCCTGTAGATGGCAAATCACCACTGCAATTGTGGTCGGGTAAGAGCGTTCCAGGTCTGCAACACCTCAGAGTATTTGGAACTAACTGCTTTGTACATCAGCCGAAGCAAAAGCGGAAAAAGTGGGATGCTAAAAGCATTGACGGAATTTTTGTTGGGTATCATGGTTTGAGAGATGGATACAGAGTGTATGTACCAAGCAAACGGCAAACTGTTATAAGCCATGATGTTATATTCCAACCTGAGATATCCCAAGGAAGTACTGTTCCTGATAATGAGCCATCTTCGAGCGATGAAGTTCATTTTGACATCACTTCAAAAACAACAGAAGTGAAAACTGACAAAGCGGCATATCCTATTGTTTTGGAGGGAGGTGAGCAGTGTGATGTATTGTCTCAAAATGAAACCACGGAAGTGGAAACTGATGAAGTGGCAACTCCTATTGTTTTGGAGGGAGGTGAGCTAGACGAGTGTGTTGTATTGTCTAAAAATGTGTAACGTGCCGTTTTTCCCGCTCGGAATATATGCGCTATTCCGTAGTTAAAGCGGGAAAGACGTCACCAACTCTCGCCAGCGGATCGCTCAAGTCGGCGTGCTGGGAAGTTTCCAGGGTTCAGATAAAAATAATGTATTTGATTAACTTAACAACCTAGCACAGGTACAGATTTGTATATACGCAAAAAATGTAGTGTGAATCAGGTGTGAACTCAGTACCGGTAACCAACAACGCTACTGTACCATCATCATCGTTCACACCTGGGAACAGCTAATTAAATTAAATTTAAAAATAATGAAAACCCGTTCAATGAAATTTTGAAACAACTTAATGTTGCAGTTTCGTCAACCTCAACACTTAGAATATTACTTCTGAATATACTTAGCGTGCTCCACCCGACCTCGTGTTTGCACGACCTGCAGAGACGGGTTCAACTTTGCCCGCTTTGCCACAGCAGTTCAACACCTACTGAATATCCCGGCAAAATATTCGCTAAAACCCCGTCACCCTCAATCTATATTATAAACACACTATTAAACGATGTATTTTTCCTACAGTCACCCGACAAAGTTGGCTTCCTTGTACTGTTTATAGTACAGAAAGCTACTAATTGCTGCATATTTATACTTTGCCGTACGGTTTATACTTTGTCGTACGGTTTATACTTTGCCGCACATCAGGATTCCAACGAAACAACACAAAACAGCGTGGTTCTATTATGCACGTAATCGGTGTACGCTTGGAAATAGGTTGGCAACACTTAAAGATAATAATAAACTATGAGCAGCTGATTGACTATTATTACTACGATTTAACCTGTCATTTCGTGTTTATAGTTTTGGTATTTCTGAACTTTCTGGACTTTTCTTTTAAACGTTTTTAAAACATTCCTACGATCTTAACAAACAAGAAAATACCTTTAAAGCATTTTTTTAGGCACGGAAACCACTTCAAATTACAAAAACATACGGAACTATATTCTCAAAACGCGGAGCACATTTCTTGCCGAGGAAAAATAGCGGAGTGATACGGACCGCGGGTACTACTTTCTCTAGGGCACCATTTGTGTTGCCAGCTGAACCTAAAAACGTGTTGTATAGTGTTTGAAAGACTAATTATTTATATGCTTTACAGTGACTGTAGGAAAAATATAATGTGTAACACGAGTGAAAAAGGCCTTTGCTGCACTCGAGATCATTCCGCACTCGCCTGCGGCTCGTGCGTAAACATTGCTCTCGTGTGCAGCAAAGTGCCACTTTCACCACTAGTTACACAAATAACTATATACGTATTGAGTCTTTAACAAATCCCGTGCGAGCCCTAGCATACGCTATCACACAGTCTTCAACAGGTTCTAACACCCAATAAAGGATTCTAGCCAAACTAATAAAGTGAGGGTTTATCGCTAAATAATAAAAAATAATAGTACACACTATTAAGATAAAGCCGGTGAATTACCTGTATACTCCAGGGATCTTCACTCACCCACTCTTGGCACTACGTAAATTTGCTTTAGCGGCAAAATCACTACTAAACTACTGAACACTAAGTATCGTCCTAACGCTGGAAATCGCAGAATTAGAATGTCGTCGCATCCCTAGCCCACAAGGGATCTCCACTACTACCCCCTCCCTAATCCTCTAGGGATGGGGAATCAGCTGATTCACTTCCTAGCTGATCGGTGACGTCACGAGTTCAAACTTGGCGCTGTCACAACACAACGCCAAGACAGCCGACTAGTAGTACAGGTTATGTTGTTAATGTTGTTATGCACCTGCGCCGACTGTGAAATTATACGCAGAACTTTAATATCATTGCTGGTTTAAACAAAAAGTATAATTTCCACCCGTGACGTGTAGCTTAGGGTCCGACAAAGTGTATGCATGTTATGTACGTGATATTGTATTCGTGATCGCGGTTCACCACCCTAGCCTAAACAACAACTTTGACCGTACTTCCCAAAGGTGTATATTAGGTATGGGGGTTACCCGGAAACGGTTTATCACTCGTTTTGTACACAACGATGCAATACTGTGACTTGTGAATCTCAACAATAGTGTCTTTAGTGATTTACCAAAAGTGAGGTTATCCCTACTTCAACCCTAGGATAGGCCTAAAACAGCCTATTTACCTTACCATGATAGGTTTACCACTATCACCAACCAGGTAAGGAATAGGCCTACTGATAATTAAATAATAAATACAAAAACTTAACCCCTCTATAATTTTGACCCATTACAAATGAAACCACAAAAGATGTGTTGCGACAAGGAAAACGAGTGAAAAATGTACCAAGTTGGATGAGCAGTGGAAATTTTGATCTGATGCTGGTTCAATCAGAAACACAGATGTTTCCAAGGTCTTACAAGGAAGCAATGGTGTTGGACGATGCATCTGACTGGAAGGCTGCTATGGATGATGAAATAAAATCTATTCATGAAAATAAAACTTGGATTTTGGTGGATAAACCAGAAGGAGCTCGTGTCCTGGGATGTCGTTGGGTACTTCGAACCAAGCCTAATTCTGATGGTTCTCATGAAAAATACAAAGCTCGACTAGTAGCCAAGGGATATGCACAACGTGAAGGAATTGACTATAATGAACTGTTTAGTCCTGTGGCACGTTATGACACCATTAGATCTGTGCTAAGTACGGCTTCCGTTGAAAATCTGGAATTGCGTCAGTTTGACGTGAAGACTGCCTTTTTATATGGTGATCTTTCAGAGGAAGTTTACATGGAGCAACCTGAAGGTTATTCTGATGGAACTGGACGTGTGTGTAAACTACAAAAGTCATAATATGGTCTGAAACAATCTCCTCGTTGTTGGAGCTTGAAACTTACAAAGTTTCTTGAATCTCAAGGTCTTGAGAAGTAACTCGGATCCCTGTCTCTTTTATAAAAACAATCACGGGAAGAAGCTACTTGTACTTATTTATGTAGATGATGGATTAGTAGCTGGGACCGACAATAGCATCATTGATGACTTCATGAAAAGCT
The DNA here is from genome assembly GCF_028750875.1 of Macrosteles quadrilineatus. Classification (NCBI taxonomy): domain Eukaryota; kingdom Metazoa; phylum Arthropoda; class Insecta; order Hemiptera; family Cicadellidae; genus Macrosteles; species Macrosteles quadrilineatus. The sequence goes on from NW_026542602.1 coordinate 14,023,927, forward strand.
TATCCAAAGTTTTAAAAATAAAATCTGGTGAACTTGACAGTTATTTAGGATTACAGATCAAGAAAAGTTCAAGTGGAATATGGATTGGTCAATCAGCCTATACTAAACGCATATTACAACGTTTTGGTTTGAGTGACTCGAATTCCATTTCTACACCATGTGAAAAACCTGTAAACAACGGTCCAGTGGAGTCTGTCAGTGGAAAAGTTCCATACCGTGAGGCTGTTGGAAGCTTGGTGCATTTAAGTTGTGTATCAAGACCTGATATTTCCTTTGCTGTGGGATTGGCTGCGAGGAATATGGAACATCCTACTCAAGCGGATTGGTTGAGTGTCAAAAGGATATTTAGATATCTTCGAGGAACCATAAATGTTGGTATCTTGTACAAGTCCTCACCGTGCAGTAATCTGGATGTTTTCACTGGTTCTGATTTTGCTGGAGAGGAAAGTACTCGGAAATCAACGTCTGGGTTTATCAGTTGTTATGCTGGAGGTCCAGTGAGCTGGCGAAGCGAGAAACAGCGTTCTGTAGCTCTGTCTACAACAGAAGCCGAGTTTGTGGCTGCATGTGAAGGAGCTAAGGAAGCAATATGGCTCAAACGTCTGTTTGAAGAAATAAGTTGTCACTCACAATTGACACCTGTTCTAAAAATTGACAATGGCAGTGCTGTGAAACTCATAAAGAACCCTGAGTTTCATCGCAGAACGAAGCATATCGAAGTTAAGTATTACTTCGTCAGAGAAAAATTCTTGGAAGGACTTGTTGATGTAGAACATGTATTTACAACATATCAACTTGCCGACATCCTTACTAAACCTCTCAATCGAGTAAGGTTTACACAGCTTAAAGTAAACATTGGACTTTGTGACATTTAGTTTTCAAAATTGTGAAGGGAGTATTGGAACATTGACAATTTTGCTTATGAACTGTTTAAATGTACATTGTTTCAATATCATATGTTTTACTTTTTATAGCTGTGCTCATGTTTTTGTTTGTATGATCAAAATAAAAGTGTGAATTCCTTTCTTTAATATAATTTGTTTCTCATTAATTTAAAAGTTTATTCTTATAAGTAATCAAGAGAAAGAATGCCTTGGACAAGTACGTATCAATACAAATCCATAAAAGTACTTGGCTGTTGATTAAGACATTGTAAAGTGATGAATTGATAAAAGCTTGAAATAAATATGACACAGCAGGGAAAAATCTAGCGAAAGCAAAAATAAAGAATTTTCTTACAAAAAACTTTGTAAACCGTTCTTAATAAGTTTTACACGATTCTCGAGTTCAATACTCGAGTATTAGGCGATCAAACGAACCTCGCGTCAAAGAGTAAGTTTGACTTTACAATCTTCCGTTACACATCTCTATTTCTGAACTAACTACGACGAACTCAAATGCTCGTAATTAGTACGAGTTTGCATCCATCTGTGTTTTACTTCAAAGCAAATATTCGTTTAGTTACCACTACATAAACCTCAAAGTCAACCCCTCGATTCAAACTGCATGATTTTCAAAGGCAATACCGCTCTGAAGGCATATCACCCAACTGCAATGATAGATGACACAGTAATCGAAGAGGTCGGGTTTTCAAAATTCCTCGGAATGCTCATAGCTAAACTTGGACGTAGAGAGTCGTGCCGGGGTGCCTTTCGGGATTATAACTTGCTCACGCTTGCTGGGCTGTACGTACATCCTAGAGACTGAATTTTTTGCAAGTCCAAAGGCTGCCTAATACAGGGCAGAGATGTACACGATTACAACACTAGATCCAGGGACGTGTATAGGCCAGTGCAGCACGGGTTAGCCTGTGGGGCACGAATACCGTCCCAGGCTGGTGTCGTTTCTCCTGAATAGGATCCCGAATAGTATCAGAGATAAAAAAAAACAGCGAAACTGAATTTAAAGCAAAATTAAGACGCTTCTTAGTGTCGAACGTGTTCTACTCGGTGGATGAGTTCATGGACCATACGGGATAAACACGCATTGGCTAAAGTTGGTTTTACCATGACAACACAAAATAAATAACACTCTGGCTGTATTTTTGTCATGTTGTATTTTCATGGTTTATTTTGTTCTATTGTGCCCTTTTCTTTTATTTTGTATACGTTGACGCATGCTAGGCAATCTTTGTATTTTCTGAAGCAATGAAAAATATTATTATTATATAGAACATTAGAATATGCCTAAAATATGGACTGTACCAATATCTTGCAAATAACTGTATTAATTCATTTCTGGATGTTTCTTAATATTTCATAGATACTTTTGCCTCATAGTGTCGTTGGTTTCAACATTTTAGCAAACAATCTAGCATTCTAGACTAAATTCGTATAGCTACACTTCTGTTTGTGTACCCTAGATAAATAATACGAAAATCATAATAAATAACAAAACCTTACTTAATAATTTAAATAGACGATAATACTTCATTTTTATTGTATGTTACAGGTTTTCACAATAATATTTGTAATTCTTCCTGTGAACTGTACTCCAACTCAATAAAGAATGTAGGAGGTTTCTCAGTAATGTATTCCAACCTCCGGACTTGTAATATCAAGGAACATTTATTGGAGCCAGTTTAGAGAAGGAAGTGTATTTGTCTTCCATCTCCAGTACAACGAAGTAAAGTGTAATTTCAACGAATTGTAATTTGACGTTGAAGTTGTTGGAAAATTCGAATTTTAATTTCTTTATTTAAGCAAATGTTTTTTGTACCTTCTTATTTTACTCATTTCAACATTTCCTGTATAATATTAAAACATACATGGCTATGACAAATAAGATGAGGAAGCTCACATATATTATAGCCTACTTACAGACTGCAGAATAATATTGCTCTCTGTAAAACTAAGAGTTTAGTGAGGGTTTTATGATTTCATATTACATTTTTTGAACTCCTATCTAGGTTGTGTTTATTGTTAACTTACCCTAAAATGATTCATAATTATAAATGAATAATGAATAATAAATAATGAAAAATGAAAAATGAAAAATGAAAAATGAAAAAATGAATAATGAATAATGAATAATGAATAATGAATAATGAATAATGAAAAATGAATAATGAATAATGAATAATGAATAATGAAAAATGAAAAATGAAAAATGAAAAATGAAAAATGAATAATGAATAATGAATAATGAATAATGAATAATGAATAATGAGTAATGAATAATGAATATCGAATAACGAATAACGAATAACGAATAACGAATAACGAATAACGAGTAATGAGTAATGAGTAATGAGTAATGAATAATGAATAATGAATAATGAATAATGAATAATGAATAATGAATAATGAATAATGAATAATGAATGATGAACGATGAATGATGAATGATGAATGATGAATGATGAATAATGAGTAATGAGTAATGAATAATGAATAATGAATAATGAATAATGAATAATGAGTAATGAATAATGAATAATGAATAATGAACAATGAACAATGAACAATGAATAATGAATAATGAATAATGTATAATGTATAATGGATGGATAATGGATAATGGATAATGGATAATGGATAATGGATAATGGATAATGAATAATGAATACTGAATACTGAATACTGAATACTGAACACTGAATAATGAATACTGAATAATGATTAATGATTAATACGTAATGAGTAATGAGTAAAGTAATGAGTAATGAGTAATGAGTAATGTGTAATGAGCAATGAGTAATGAATAATGAGTAATGAATAATAAATATGTAATTATTTAAGGTATACTTTTAATGTTTAATTAAATATTTTGACATTTTATTTTAAGTAATCCGATATTTCGTGGTTTCATACTACACTATGAATAATTATCACTCAGTAGCATGTTAAACAATATTAAACCTGTATGCAAAGTTCTGGAACCTCAATTGGAAATATGTAGTAGCCTATACGTGTAATTCTATAAGTATTATGTAGTAAAAATAAACTGTTTATGTACTATTTGCATAGCGGAATAAACAATAATTAATTGCTACTATAAAAATATACATGATAATCTTTAAAGAAGTTTACATTTATTGATTAACATACGCTCAATATATAGAACTTTATTAACATCAAGAACAATGTATCCACCTATGATTTACTTTAAAGATTTTATTTTCCATACAGAGAAAATGTCAAAGTAGGAAGCTTTGTTACATAAAATCACTTCGCCAGATGCGGGTAGTGGCCTGGGATGTTTATATACTCTGGCGTTAAAACACAAAAAAACATCTCTTATCCTGCTACACAGAACTTTCATAAAATAAAATGTTGCCAGAGTGGACAAAATATACTGTTTGTTTAAGAACTAAAACTATACAAATTTACTAAAATGGTATATTATGTATTTTTATTGTAACAAATTGGTTGTCTACGTTAAGTAAAATGTCATGTTCGATATAATTTTAGAAACTAAAATATGATTTTTAAATTTATACCAATTTGGAATTCTCCCCTTAACCTTTAAGAGTACAAAAATGTTTTAAATTACTAAATTATTTGTCTCTTAAGTTCTATTATGTGAAAACAATAGCAAATGTTTACAATTTTAAGATAGAAATTGGAAAACCAAGATTTTTCCGTAAGGATACTACCGTACGGTGATAATAGCTTATCACATCCAATAAGGCGTGCCTCACACAATTGCAAGTATACTAATTATGGCCTCGATCTAATTATAGCCTCTTGAGGGTCTAAAAAGGCGATAATACTTCACTAATTCAGTGGTAGGCATTTAAGAATATTTGGTAAAAACTAGAAACACTTTATTCATTACGAATGGCTTCGAATCCTTTAAGTTACACGAGTTCCACTTTTTATATTAGCAAAATATTTTTGTAAAAGAGCATAAGGAAATTCGTACAACATTATAAACACTCCTATTATACAGGGTGAGTTTTAAAAGAGTTCCCCCCCTACTTTTTTCTACATTTCTTAAGATATCAACTCCGGACCACGTCAGATCATTGTAGAGTAGTAAGTACTTCATTTTTACTGGGTATAAATCTTTGGCCGCCATCTTGGATCCGACATATTGGATACAAAGTTTTTTTTTTCAAATGTAAAGGTAGGGTTGTGATTCATCGTTTTAAACTAGACTTTTATGCTGAATACGATGCTGCAATTCGTTTTTAAAAATCTTGATCCATTCTAAAGTTATGAGAACTTTTTATAACATTATTTTTAGCCCATTTTAACATTGTGCATTTAGAAACTAAGAACATAATCGCAAAATAGTGCTAGATAAGATAAGTACACAACCACATAATATACTTTTATAATGTAGCCAACTGTATTTTAAATCAATTATAACCAGAAAAATAGTATTCCTAGGATAAATCTAAGCTTACTTATGGTAAAAATAAATCACTCAGCTCGTTGAAACCAATCGACAGGAAGTAGGTGAGAGGTTGTCACATGAATGCGGGAGATACAAGTCATAAACCTTGTGATAAAAAGAAGGTCAAGAAGGGTACTTTATAGACCTGATTATCATTAAAAATAGCTGACCGATGTTCTAGATTCAATAAACATGCAGTGTGATTAAAACTTACTCCTGGGAATTATGAAATAACTCTTTGAACTAGATACGATTCGTAATGAAAATGTATTATTTGAAATGGGAAACAGCACGTATTACAACTGTATGTTCAATTATAATCACAAGATCAAATTTTAATACCATATAAAGTAAAGTACAGATAATTATAGTTATAAGCTATCATATTTTGTCTTGTAAGTAAACAGTTTAAGTGTAAATATATTATTATAAGTGTAACTTGACGTATTTTCTGTGCTTTCAGGCAAAGGTTTCTAGTAAAGTAAGCAACATAAGCGTGAAAATTGATCACAAAAAAATTTTTTTTCTCACCAAAATGTTCAGTATTTTAGTATGATATAGGAATTAAAAATACCCCCGCCGTAGCAAACCTGCAGACTTAGCAAATTTCCATTTGCCTGCTTGGATGTACACGAAAATTTCTCTTTAAAAATATCACATTTATTCCCTGTTGAAAAAAATTGTTTAACGGGTACTTAGGTTTGCTGCAACAGGAATAGTAAAAAACGTTTTTGTTGTAAAATGTTAATAGTTACTGTAGTCTGGTAAGAAATTAATGTGTTTTCTAACTTTGATCAAAATATGTTCATAAACCAGCAAACTACAACAGTTGACTTATTCTCCATTAGAATAAAATGGGAATTTTTATTATTTATTTTTTTTTCAACGTTACCATTCAATATACTTTTTTTAAAGCTCTACAATATGGTTTGGAAAAAATTGTGAAATTTTGTGTTTTTAGGGTAACAAATGGGAAAACCCTATTTTAACTCCATAAAACCCCCGTTCTCATATCCCTGATCATGCTGGTTCGCAAACTCGTTCGAATAAATTTGGGTTTACACGTTTGTACCAAACATAATCAAAATCGGATGATAAACTTCATAAACTTCGAAATAAATGTGTAAATTGTAATGTTTAATACCCTGTGAATGTACAGACAATGTAGTGGGACTTAGGGCAAGAAAGATGGCTAGGGATTGAAGGGACAGATTGTGAGAATACCTCAATCAGACATCGTTATTGCCCCAATGTAGGTCCAATTTCCCCAGTTGTACTTTTTGTTGCTGGCTACGGTGTCCTTACATTGCATTGAAGCATCATCCATTGTCTGAGCTTTTCGCAGAATAAATATGCTTTAAACAACTCTCAAAGAACGAGTATTTAAATATTTTTCTACTGCGGTATATTTTTTTACCGAAATACGATTAATCTTGTAGTTGAATTTAGATACGAAATAATGAATAATGAAATACATTATTCATTTAAATAGTATCAAACCTTCGATGCATAATTCTATAAGTATGATAGCTAAAATTATTAGATTTTGCATTGCAATTTTTAAACCATTGATACTCAAATCGGGTATATTGTAAAAATATTCTCTTGGCTTTACGCCGTGCACACTTACTGGAATTGATGTCGCGACTCACCCTCAACCGGCGCCGTATCACGTGTGTTGTTACCGTCGTCTGGTCGACCAATATTAAATGTTTCGTGTTTCCGTGTGTTATGTGTTTTGTTCTCTATTTATTATTAAACTTGACGAACTCCACTGCGAGGAATATGAAGACTACTTGACATTCTTCTGACCTGATGATGTGCTCCATTCGCAGCACGAAACAGCTGTAGTCTTACTAACTACAAAGGATCGTTTTGACAATAACAAGGTAATTTAAACCACTATATAGTTAATTCAGACGATCCAGAGGCCATTCCACCATGCCCTTGCTATATACTTAAAAGAAGCCAAAATCTGATGGATTTCCAAATGTTTAATAAATGTTTTATTGAAGTGAATCAATGAATCACTAGTGTACATGTTGCTCGAATTCGAGCAATTGGAAAGTATTACAGGAGTGATTTCAAAACGAATAACAGTCATATTTACAATGGGTTTAAATGAGTCAACTCAAAGATTACCGGTGTGTACCTCATGTTTATCTTCGTTATTGATAAACTAAACCATTCCGGCCGGTTTTCTCCTTCTCAAAACGCCTCGCCGTACAGGCGACACAGGTCATTGATAGAGGGCCAATATTTGAGAACGAAAAGTCGTTTTGGGGTAGTTTTAGGGCGCATTTGTAACCTAATAGTTGAGATTTTCCCCCTATTAACAACTAATACTACTTATTATGTACTCATTATTATACTTATTATGTTATTGCACTTTAATGGGGGTCAGGTGCTGACTGTGATGAGTTAAGTCTATTACGCGCCACTGTTTTGTAGCTGCGGTCGTTATCACGATTACGCCTCCTGTCTATATGTTTCGTTGTCGTCGCGTCGGAGGCATTTAAAAGAAAAATACAACAAATAAACAAATTATAGCTACACAAAACAACGATAAATCCACAAATTTAAGTTACGATCATGCTAACACGATCCGTCATAGTGACACAAAACATCGATAAATACACAAATTTAAGATACAACCATACTAACACGATCCGTCTTGTGGGTTATGTTTACACAAACTCAATTAGTAAATACATGTACTCAATGCGTTTCATTTAATTGAAAAATAAATAACAGCAATTAAAATATACAGCTGATCTAAATGTAAACAATTGTGTTATTCATAAGGATAACATGGGAACTTTCAAAGCCACTGGGGCAGAGCCCAAGGGACTTTTTCAAAAATGTAAAGCCAGTTTGCAAATCTACGCGACACGCTTTTTCCAATGAGACGTCAATGGATAAAATCGGTTAAGAAATGGCGGAGGAGTTCAACCGACAAAGTTTCATGTAGCGTATTAATTATATAGATTAGTCCCAAAAGAAAATTTAGTTTTATAAACCCTTGGTCCTGAATCAACAGACATATTCTTTATGCATCAAATCGAAAAGCATATCAAGCACGTGTTCCACGAAATCGTAAATCTATATTTTTTATGAGTAAAGAAAACAAAGTACACACATTCTATATTGATTGCTACATTTTCCTGGTTGTGCACAAGGGTAAAACACAAATATTCAAGACAAGCAAGAGGTTAATTGAAACCACAATGAGTCTACGTTGTCCTAGAACTACAATAGAGTAACAGTCTTGAGGCGATATGAATGGTCTTTTGTCACCAGACATAGCTCTTGCAATATGAATTGCTTGTCTTCTAATACCTTCTTGCTATTTCTACTTTTGTTCATTGTATAGGATAGTTATTATAGTTTTTATGACTTAATGCAACATGGATTTTTAATCTTCAAGATTTCATACGATTTAGTTATCATCGCGGCTAAATGGCATTATTTGATTCTATTGGAAATACATTTTCGTTACATATAAAAGCATTCTATTTGGATAGAATAATAGCAATTATCATAATTTCATATTAATCTATTTGGATGGTCATTAGTTATAAAATAAAATTTCAGCTGTTAAAGCATGACTTTGGGTCAGTATGAAACATATTCATATATAATTCATATTTGTAAATGTGAGCTCAATTTCCCGCTGCAATAATAAGCTCGAAAATGTTTATACTGTTCTGACAGTAATACAAGTATCATAAATCTGATCACCTAAGATCAGATTACATATAATTTTAGGCTAGACATGTTTAAGATGATTGTATATATAATATAATTTCAGTAAATTTTATTACGAGTATAAATTACCACAAAGATTCTTCACAGCAAAAAAGGTTAAAGTAATCTATTTTAATTGGGTAACTAATCTGAAACACCCACTTAATTTAACAAAGATAAAGAAATCTTCTTCGTCATTTACTAACCAATTATCTTCTTTCATTAATTTGGAAGGCTATTTATTATTGTTAAGAAATCGTTGGTTGTGACTCTGAAATTAAATTGCTGCTGTAACAGTTTTACTTTATCTTACTAATATCATAAATAATTCATAAAATTACTTACACTTCATTGTATACAGTTACTTAATTCATTAGCTATTTATACTCAATGGGTTTGGCATCACCAATAGCATACCGTGATTACGTATATGCCTCTACGTAAACATGAGATGTAATTTATGTGTCTTTTCGTCCACAGCACTTCTTCACTAACTCTCATTTTTGCCATCTCTTTATGTAGTTCGTTTTTCCACATGTATACGATTGAGTTCTTAAAATAATCCTTTAACTGTAAAGATTATTTACGCGTTTATGTGACGGTCATTTAACTAGGAAAACAATTGTCTACATACCTCTAAGACAATTACACTACGGCACTAACTTGTCAATGTGTAATACTTAAACATTCTTGCCACCAAGACTGCCTATACGAACATGATAGGTTACGTACCTTTGTCCATCTTCAGCGTTATGCTGTAGTCTGAGGATTTGCTTGTTTCTGGTCTTAAACCCATTCTCAAATACAACATTCAATCGTAGACTATAAAATCCGACACACGTCACACAAAACATACAAACATAAATACCCCCGCCGCAGCAAACCTGCAGACTAAGCGAATTTCTATTTACCAAGGGACTAACTGACGCGACGCAGGCTGCACGGCGGACATGGAAGAACTAGTTGAGGCATAGTTAAATTTGAGACGAAATTTCAACGTAATGGGGTTTTAGTGTCAACATCTAGCAAATTGTATTTAAAAAACTGCTAACATAAACCCTATGTTGCAGATATTTTCAAGTCATCATCTAATCAAATTAGGAATCAGTGACCTTCAAAACTATACATCTATTACGGGTTAGATTTTATCTGATCCATAAGGCTAGTAAGCTTAGGATAGTATTTTCATGGTTGTCGTTTATCAAACAACAAGGTCGTTCCGCTTCAAAGGTCTTTTTGCGTTCGCGGGTTCACTGCATAAGTCTGTTATAAACTATCAGATACGACAACATAGAACCGTATACAATATGGCGTGGCAAGGATCATATGCTGTTTCATCCTGTTTGTATTAAGTAAAGCTAAGATATTGGACTAACGTAAACATATATGGTTGCCTGTCTATATCTTTCCATTGCATAAGAAAAATAAACTCATGGAACACAAAACATCAAGTAACGAAACTAAAAATAATCCATTGTTTTATAGCAAATGTAAATACGATATTTACTACAAATAAATACGACATGGAGAAAATGTGAATTAAACGTAATATTAAAGTTGTCTTTGTGTAGAAACACGATATTCTAAATTTTACACTAAATGGCAGGTCAAAGTATAGCATTATTCCTAGACGCAAATATAATATAATATGAAATAAACAACAATACAATTTTAATGTTTTAGTTTTGATATTGTCATAAAGTAGCAAATAATGATAGTGATAAAAATGTCAAAATAGACAACGGTTTGCATCTTAACTACTCATAATTTGGTTTTATTATATAATTTAGACGTTTGTCAAGACCCGGGTATAGTTAAAACCACTGTAGTTTTCACTGTTAAACCTTCACAGAGCCAGATATGTATTAATACTTTCAATAGAGGCTGTCTCATTCCTGTATTCAAATTGCAATCCCTGACTTGACTACCGCAAGGATAGTATCATATTTTATTTTAGTAAATATGTAAATTTTTTCAACAGATTTAATTAAGTGAGAATATGTGGCAATATCTCTTATCATATATGTACCATATGTATGTGCGTGGTGTATATATACACCATAATAATCGTATTCCCTATCGTGGTCTGTATATTCTTAGATTGCTGTATTCATACAATGTTATTCCTTTATGGAAAATGATGTCATAACAATGTTGGTGCTGAGCATTCTAGGATAAGAGGGAGTTTGTATTTTAACATCCCAGGCCACTACCCACATCTGGTGGAGCTGTTATATTTTACAGCTTTGGCTTCTCTTGACTTTATATATTCATACTACGCTTATATCGTGTATAATATATTGTTATATGGTTATATTGTTATATTATATTTTATATGTTATATATATATATTGTTATCCACTTATGTATCGTGTATAATATATCGAAATCGATATATTGTTTATTCTTACAAAGAGCACTTTAGACGTATAGCTAAATTGAGGACGTTTTATTAGGGAACAATGTTAAAGATAACTCGATACTGTTATTTTTCATTTAAAATAAAATTAATTTTAAAAATCTACACTAATGAGGTAGGATCTGTTCAATATCTCAAATAAGATTTTTAATCAGGCCACTGTTTGTATTAATAGTATATTTCTTTTGATACAACCACCAAAACAACCAGACAAGCACGAAATAGTACGCTGCGTTAGATTTTTTAATTGTAACTTATAAATTACATTTATAAAAATATTGGGGATACTTTCCTGTTAAAGGGAAAATTCATTATTATCGACCATTTTTTCTCGATATATCGATATTTTTGTTTTTCTTTACGATCCATTACAAATTGACAGCTGATCTTGTTTAAAGGCTAAAGATAGACTATTACCGTATATGGATTAAGAAATTAAACTGTTCCAAGCTAACCTAACATAACCAACCAAACTTACTGTACCATTTAAAAATTCTGTTTGATAACAGAAAAGGCAAGTGGAGAATATTAAACGGAATTTTAAATGTTTCAGCAAGTTTGGTTAGTTTTGTTAGGTTAGTTTAGAACAGTTTCATTTGAATATTTTTTTTAAATTAAGTTTATTGTTTGTTGATACTGAACAATATTTATTTATCGTAGTTGTCAGCTGATAGGTTTCAATTCGTTAATATCGATATATCGAGAAAAAAATCATCGATAATAATGAATGTTCCCTTTAACAGGAAGGTACCATATTGGTAAATCCACTTTTTATTTATATTAAATGCCACTAGTGTGAAAAACAACGAAGACATGGTTTTGTAATGTTTCATAACAACTAAAGCATGCTAACTTCGAGTAACAGTTAAGGTAGTGTAGCTAAAAATATATACGAGAACAAATTAAAATACCCCCGGCGCAGCATAGCCTACCTGTTTAAAAACCGAATATATATTTGCCTGATTGGTTTTCACTAAATATTTCTTTAAAAAGTTCATATTTATTTCTTATTTAAATTAATTATGTTCAACAAGTACTTAGTATTGCTGCTACAGAGAGAAAGATTAATCGTGTTTTAGTCAAATGTCCATAGCATTGTTTTAGATAAAACCCATTTCCAAGTTTAATCAAAACATATCCATATAGAAGGAAACTACAACAAGTTAAATTAATTATTCTCATTTACATCGACATTTTAAATCTACAATTTGTTGAGTCTTTGAAGCCAATAACAGTAATGTATAAACATACTTAAAAATAATATATTGTATGTTTTTAGGCCCTTCAGAATAATTTAGAGAAAAATTGGGAAATTCTTAGTTTCAAGGGTCAAAATTAAAAAAAGTTTCACATGATTACACCAAATTTCATGATTTCTAAATTCAAAATTCTGAATCGGACCATATTTACTCGAGTTTTACGAACAAATATATACAGTAAATATTATGCATCTAAGCTGACAGTGTTTTCGCCTTTAGAGACGAAAAATTCAATTCGTCCCGGGTCCTGGTCTTCTATGACTCCTACGGTAATAGCATATTCCCTTTATGGGAAATTCGCCAAAGCACAGTGACATAGATAGTTTATAAATCTATCCTCCTTTGAACGTATCCATATTTTTGTTTTTATTTTAGCATTTCTGTCATATTGTAGCATGTATTTTACACAACGTAATAACACTAGCGCAGGATCACATTCACCAGTCTTGGTACTACGTTTAATAACAAAGATGCATTGTAATACTCAAATTCAGCAGATTTATTGTGCGTCTTGGCCCGAATAAAATTACTTCCTCTATCCTACTTGAGTTCGTGTTCTTTCCTATAACCCTCAATTGTCCCATGGAGGTAATTGTTATATACACTGGTATATGTTATAAAACCTGCATTCGCATAAGACATTTGAATAAAAAATACTAAAATCCGTTTCAAATGTTAAAATAATGGCCAAGTAGAATAGATTGTTTTGATTTTCTAGCTGATAAGTTTAATTACGAGGAACCATAATCTATCTTTATTTGTTATTTTTCCGTGTTGGCTTAGGCCTACCGCACACGAGAGTCTTTTTGTCGGCCGACTATTTAGTCGTAGTCGGGAGTCAAAGTCGGCCCCATAGTGGTAAATCTGAGCGCGCACACGGGCCGACCGCAGCAAGACAGTCGGCAGACTGTCTGCAGACTGTCGGGGCAGTTTGGTGCTTACCGATTTTCCCGCCGACTGCTCCCCGACTCAACTGTCGTGTCTTAGGCCTACCGCACACGAGAGACTTTTTGTCGGCCGACTATTTAGTCGTAGTCGGGAGTCAAAGTCGGCCCCATAGTGGTAAATCTGAGCGCGCACACGGGCCGACCGCAGCAAGACAGTCGGCAGACTGTCTGCAGACTGTCGGGGCAGTTTGGTGCTTACCGATTTTCCCGCCGACTGCTCCCCGACTCAACTGTCGTGTCTTAGGTCTACCGCACACGAGAGACTTTTTGTCGGCCGACTGTTGGCCATCTGTCTGGCTGGAGTCGGGGGGACAATCGAAAAGTCGTCAAGACTGTTTGGTCGTTGACTATGGGTGCGCACACGACACGACTGTTTAGTCGTCTTTCGAGTGTCAAAAGGATGTATATGACAGAAACCGCTGTCATATGTGCGTTACTGATAAGATTTCGTGGAAGAAAACTTAAGAGAATATACTGGGTGTATCCAATTTATAGTCCAAGAACCTTGAAAGGCCAGATTTACCTCTATCCTCGGATTTGAGGAAATATCCGGACAAATTTTTCCATGTACTCATGAATGAGTGTTGATTTTTTTGACCAATTGTTAATACCCTGGCTTCAAATACCTCATCCCATAACTTTTAGGGAATAAGCTGTAACCGTAGGTCTCATGGTGAGACCTGGTCCTGGGACCGATTTACCTTTTCGGTTTGATGTCCGCAGAGGCCAAAAGCACCAGCCGTTCAAATTCACACACACATATATATATTTGTCCGTTAGCACGATAACTAGAAAAAAAATTACCCGATTTTGATTAAATTTGGTACAAACGTGTAAATCTACAGGTATTTTATTCGAATGAGTTCGCAAACCAGCATGACTATGGGAACGGGGGTTTATGGGGGGTTTATCGGGTAAAAATGGGGGTTTCCCATTTTGCAGAGCTAATTTTGCATAGCTAATTTTGCATCTAATTTTGCAGAGCTTGATAAACAAATAATTTAGCATGCTAATTGTTATCATAATGGTTACAGGGAAATTCCAAAATATTTAAAGTTAAAATTTGCATGTCATTTATATTTAGAACAAGTAAACTGTTGTAGTTTGCTTGTTTATGGATGTATTTTGATAAAACTTGGCAAATATATTTATTTTATACTCAGCTATTAATGTTTAACTAAACCACACCCTGAATACCCTCCATGTAGCAGTAAACCTTAGGTACTCGTTTATCCTAATTTTATTGAAATAGATTAAATAAAAAATTAAATCAGGCAAATGGGAATTCACTTAGTCTGCAGGTTTGCTGCAGCGGGGGTATTTTTTTTATTATGACCGAATACTATTTCAAAGTCGTTTTATAAATAGGGGACCGTGTCTCAACTTCGTCGATAAGTTTATCAACTTTCTCGTCCCTCAAAACACTTGCACTGGTGGTTGTCGAAGCCATAATAATAACAATAACACACAAATAATAATACTTATCATAATAACAATAATAATACACATGATAACAACGCACTTGACTCTCAGACAGACAGACTTTTTAGTCGTCAGTGTGCGCGTTCAAACTTATCTCCGTGCCTTTATCAATAAGACACGACAGTTGAGTCGGGGAGCAGTCGGCGGGAAATCGGTCAGCACCAAACTGCCCCGACTGTCTCCAGACAGTCTGCCGACTGTCTTGCTGCGGTCGGCCCGTGTGCGCGCTCAGATTTACCACTATGCGGCCGACTTTGACTCCCGACTACGACTAAATAGTCGGCCGACAAAAAGTCTCTCGTGTGCGGTAGGCCTTATTGATAAAGGCATGGAGATAAGTTTGATCGTGCACACTGACGACTAAAAAGTCTGTCTGTCTGACAGTCGAGTGCATTGTTATCATGTGTATTATTATTGTTATTATGATAAGTATTATTATTTGTGTGTTATTGTTATTATTATGGCTTCGACAACCACCAGTGCAAGTGTTTTGAGGGACTAGAAAGTTGATAAACTTATCAATGAAGTTGAGGCACGGTCCCTTCTTTATAAAAAGACTTTGAAAGAGTATTTGGTCATAATAAAAAAAATACCCCCGATGCAGCAAACCTGCAGACTAAGTGAATTCCCATTTGCCCGATTTAATTTTTTATTTAATCTATTTCAATAAAATTAGGATAAATGAGTACCTAGGTTTGCTGCTACAGGGAGATTCAGGGTGTGTTTTAGTAAAACAATAATAGCTGAGTATAAAATAAATATATTTGCCAAGTTTTATCAAAATACATCCATAAACAAGCAAACTACAACAGTTTACTTGTTCTACATTTAAATGATATGAAAATTTTAACTTTAAATATTTTGGAATTTCCCTGAAATCATTATGATAACAATAAGCATGCTAAATTATTTGTTTGTCAAGCTCTGCAAAACTAGATGCAAAATTAGCTATGCAAAATTAACTCTGCAAAATGGGAAACCCCCATTTCTACCCGATAAACCCCCCATAAACCCCCGTTCCCATAGTCATGCTTGTTTGCGAACTCATTCGAATAAAATACATGTAGATTTACACGTTTGAACCAAATTTCATCAAAATCGGATAATCTTTTTTCGAGTTATCGTGCTAACGGACAAATATATATGTGTGTGTGAATTTGAACGGACGGTGCTTTTGGCCTCTGCGGACATCAAACCAAAAAAGTAAATCGGTCCCGGGACCAGGTCTCACCATGAGACCTACGGTTACAGCCTATTCCCTAAAAGTTATGGGATGAGGTATTTGAAGCCGGGGTATTAACAATTGGTCAAAAAAATCAACACTCATTCATGAGTACATGGAAAGATTTGTCCGGATATTTCCTCAAATCCGAGTATAGAGGTAAATCTGGCCTTTCAAGGTTGTTGGACTATAAATTGGATACACCCAGTATTTTCTCTTATGTTTTCTTGCACGAAATCTTATCAGTAAAGCACATATGACAGCGGTTTCTGTCATATACATCCTTTTGACACTCGAAAGACGACCAAACAGTCGTGTCGTGTGCGTACCCATAGTCAACGACCAAACAGTCTTTACGACTTTTCGATTGTCCATCCAACTCCAGCCAGACAGATGGCCAACAGTCGGCCGACAAAAATTCTCTCGTGTGCGGTAGGCCTTATAATTGTTATATATTGGCTTATACTTGTTCATGGGTAAATCTTTAAAACATAAACTGAATTAGATGAACACTGTTAGATATTGATAACATATGGATTGTAGTTTAACCACGCTTAAAGAATTATTTTTGATAATTAAAGTATACAAAATATTACGGAGGTATTACCAATCCTAAAATATAAATCCAATAAAACTTGTAACATTATTTATTGGAAACAAAATCTCAAGCCAGCGAAGTTTACCACAATGTTAACTTTCGTAATATCGACTCTAGTCTCTGTGATTGGAGGTTTGTTCAAGAACATCAAATCATTTCAGTTGTAATATCTACTTGGACCTCTTTATATTTTATATTTTATTTTATCGTATATTATGCTCCCGTTTTGATGCCAAGCCATGCAGACTTTCAAACCTATTTGCCAGTTGATTTTTTTTACATTCCCCAACTGTTCTGACTTGATGTATTGTCTCGGAAGTATTTTTACATAAATATTATATTCGCAAAGTTCCAAGTTTTTAGGGCGTTGTCAACGACTAGTACAGATATAGCCTCTATATTTTGTATGAGGTTGTCTGTAGATATTTACGTTAACGTTTATAAAAACACCATTGATTGCACTAGTTACGACTAAGTAAAATACTTGTAAATATTTTACGTAAACTAAGAAAAACAATATGATTGGAAAACATATTTTCAACATTGAAAAACGGACTAATGAAATTCAAATAAATGTACGTGGGTACTTTCCTGTTAAAGGGAACATTTATTATCATCGATGATTTTTTTCTCGATATATCGATATTAACAAATTGAAACATATCAGCTGACAACTACGATAAATATTTTTCAGTATCAACAAACAATAATAAAATGAAACTGTTCTAAAAAATAACCTAACATAACTAACCAAACTTGCTGTGTAACATTTAAAAATTCCGTGTTTAACTTGTCTTTTCTGTTATCAAAAGGAATTTTTAAATAGAAAACAAGTTTGGTTGGTTATGTTAGGTTAGCTTAGAAAAGTTTCATTTCTTAATCCATAGAATAGCATTGACTATATGTACCTACTAATAGTCTATTTTAGCCTAAACAAGATCAGTTGTCAATTTGTAATGGATCGGAAAACAAAATATCGATATATCGAAAAAATCATCGATAATAATGAATGTTCCCTTTAACAGGAAAGTACCTGTACGTGTTGTTATAACTAGTTGAGTTAAATACGAGTAAAATTGTATTGTATTATTGATCATGTAAAAAACAAGTATACATAAATATTTAAATTGTATTGGCATTTGGTTGAGCCAACACGTAATACATTTTGTATGCATTAGCTCCAGTGACGAAACACCCGTTATGTTTCATGTACTGACAGCTAACATCGGGTTGTTGGACCTAACTGAATATTTTGAACATTCATATCTCATCTGCATTAGGGAAAATCCATAATTTGCCACAAAAGTCCATCAGAAATTACAGTTGAATTTTAAATCTCTTACTTGGGAAAGGAGGAAAAATATTACTGATTGCATACATGGGCAGTCTTGAAAAATAGCTTACTAATACCTACGTACGCTAAATCAGAATTATGTGAGTCGTTTGCTCAGTCAGTAGCCCCATGGACTTCGGGCACAAGGCAGCGATGTCGTGGGTTCGGATCCTGGTACCTGCCACTACTACTACTATCCGTTACAGTTCACCCTTGACTATACTGCCTCACTCCTTGCTTTGCTGGATTCGTTCCACTAACAGGCCTGAGGCTTCTGTGGACGAGCAAATGTAAGGTTAAAGGCCAAAGCTCTCACTAAAGAGTACCTCTTTGTCATTAAACATTTGAAAAAATTTGTAACACCCATTACAATATTTTAATACTTTTTTTCTTTATGAGAACCAAAATAACTTTTTCTATTGCAACGTTTTATCAAACTAACTGTAATGCTGTACAGCATACATACATACATACATACATTAAAAACAATTTACTTTTGTTATATCTCGAGAATAATAAATAAATACTGAAGTTTCAACTTCACTCCTCTTGATGTTCAAGACGTTTGCAGGGCTGATAAGCCTATTAACTTTGCCGTCTACAAAAGCTTCTTACCGGTTTCAAGGTATACATTTGGCGTTCGTTGTTATGTCTTGGTTAAAAACGAACCGGCTCTATGCTACACAGTAACAAGCGGGCAGTTAGTGTAATGATCGTACGGTATGATACCGTTTATTTTACAGGGTACCCATACAAATGTAAAAAAATATAAATACTCTTACATATGCCTTTTAAAAATAAATCAACCGACGTTAAGCCTATGTACGTTTCTATGGCCGGAGTTTACTTTCCTGTCTTCGTCTACGCCCAGATATCTTCTAAAAACTCTTCTTTAGAGAGCTACTCTTGTGCTAGGCTCCATGTATTATAATAAAGATATCTAAAAATTCCAGTTATTTAACTGTACAACTTAATCTAAACTCTTTGAGACAGAAGTCCTTATACATAACCGTTACGAGCGCTGTAATATAATTTTTTTATTGCAATGTAAATGATATCTATTCATTTAGATACTCACACGTGCTGTGATGGAAAGTTGTACGAATTACTTAAACATTTTATAATTAATGTCAAACATGGTTGATAGTGCAACACTTGCCGATAAATTTCTTTCCAAAGTGAAGGTTGTTTTTGGTGACCACGTTTGCACAGTTTCGATTCATCTGTTTACAGTAAAATTGTCTACAACACATTTACAAATTCACCAAAATCTCCCCGTACACCAATTGGAAGTTTCCTTTCAAAAATACATTAGTAAACAAACCTTTTATATATCAGTGGAAAGCATGTACATAGACTTTTCAAAAGATTTTATTTTATTTGCCGTGGTGATAAAAAAATCATTATTTTTCAATCTATTATTTAAATGACGTAAAATAAAGGCTAGACTTTAACTAATTCAACTAAGTCTTGATGATTCTTAGTTCTTGTTATGGTCTTTTCCC
The DNA here is from genome assembly GCF_028750875.1 of Macrosteles quadrilineatus. Taxonomy (NCBI): domain Eukaryota; kingdom Metazoa; phylum Arthropoda; class Insecta; order Hemiptera; family Cicadellidae; genus Macrosteles; species Macrosteles quadrilineatus. Next base: position 14,043,782 of record NW_026542602.1, read on the forward strand.
TGTTAATTTTAAAGTTTTATTATTACTGATGCTTTATCCTTTTAAGATTCTTTTAAATTTATTTTAACATTTTCTGTAGAATATTTAATATTTTATATAACATATGTAACAAAACATGTTGACCTTGTCTATTGTAATGTTTATATTACCAAACGACAATAAAGATTTATTATCTATAATATTAAAACGAAACAGTGTTTTTTTATTTCACGATTCTAAATCAACCACTCGACGGATTTTCATGATTTTTGTGTTGAAAGAAAGATAATTTTGAGAACTAGGGAATGTCGAAGCCATAATTTTAGTTTATTGTCCCAGTTTTTATGAAATTACGTTTTGATTTTTAAAAAGTCTAGCAGCCGACGCTAAGATTCTAAACTAGCTTTTGGCATACAATAATTTGCTTAACATAACAGCTGTAAACATTCAGCTTTTGTGTCACAAATTCAGCATTTGGATAAAAATGTAAAGAAATACTTAGGGTTGACTTATTTATACTATGTGTAATGCTAATCATTGATACGTTCAATTCTTCTGTAAGAGGATGACAGATTAATTGATTCATACATAGTAAAATACTAGGATGTTCAAATTATTTTTTAAAGCAATCTTTGTAATCTTCGATTTGTTTTAGAGCAATATAATTTGTTTTAACTAACAGCTGGTTAAATATAAACTATGGAACTATGAGGTTATTTTATTTACTCTTATTTTGTCATTGATTATAGGAAATAAGTAAGATTAGTAGAGATAATTAGACCACAGTTTAAAATAGTTTAGACCAAAATTAATTAAACCACAGTAGAAATCGAGGCTCTGTACACGAGTCTAAATAAAAAAGGATAAATGCAAATTATTTTACTTCTCCACTTTTCAAGTTTTCAAGGAAAGAATAGAAAAATAACAATGTTTACATGTTTTAATTCTTCATAGTAGCTTTTTGTTTACAATTAATGTTTGTCTGCTTTAACTTTGTTTGGATTAGGCCCGGAAATATTGATGTCATAAAAAGAAGATCAAGAATAATCATTAATCACGATTTTAAATTACCACCACAACCTCAGCCGGGTTTTATACAAAGATAAACAGATGGATGACATAGATTGAACACAACGTCAACATTGACCTAGGATACTGCAATTAGACAAACCATCCTTTTAAGAAATCGTGTTCGCAGTTGTGGTTACGTTTGGGGGTGCCTATATCAGCACCCCCAAACGTGAAAATATCACTTTTATTTCAATTATGAATATGTTGTAGTTTAAATTAACTAATATGGGAAATTACTATGTACATTTATTCAATGAGGGTGGGTAATTATCAAGGATAGAACTGATAAGGTATGGATAATAAACATGGACAATTACGTCATTAGCTTTACTAGCGTGTTTACTTTTTATATTCCTGCTACATGTGACCAGTTCTTTTTTTTCAAATGAATGTTTTTCGAACCAAACAGCTGTTTCAAACAAACTGTTATTGCTTTTAGTTTTCTTTGTTTACACTTATTTATTTAGCAATTAATGCAATGAAATTGATATATAGGATAGGTGTGACGATTAGTTTTGATGTTAGGACACCAAAGTTAAATTATGTGTACTGTGAATTTTATTGGATATTATCGTTTTATTTTAGGTCGTTTCTATTCAGACCTACTGGAAATTGTGTATAGTAACTTAGTTGTATTGTGGTGATAATAATTATGGAAGAGGCAGGTATGCTATGGAAGGTGGTATCGTTGACTAGGTCTATACACTTCTCAATTGACTATTACTCTCTCTACTGTAGGCTACTTATAATCAGTGTGCGTCTGTGCGAATCGGCTGCAAATCTCACTTAAACGCTTTTCACATCGTACAAATTGCAGAATTGCTGTTTTATTGTAAAATAATCGGATTTAAAATGCATATCGTATTAGGCCTATGATGGAATAAAAACCTATTTGGTCACACAACATTTGTTTACAAGATGATTTTTCACATTAAAACTGCAAGAAACTTTGTCTTTATATGTGTAAACTAGCTGATTTGAATTGTACACGGTTTTAACTGACTACTGATTTCCCGTACGTAGGACGGGCTAACACCTCGTTATTATTATTATTATTATTAATTCTTACTTCATTTCCCTTTGTTCCGATTACTTTACCATTCGATAAACACGTTTGGTTTTTTATTGATTAGTATTTTTAGTTTCCTTCAGAGGCTCTTTTAAATATTAATTTAACAGATATAAGTATGACCTTTTTCTCTGTATTTTGTTAGGAAAATTTATAACTTGAACAGATATTGCGTTTACATCACTTCAGTTCTTTCAACAAGCCATTAATGTGCTTGTTAATCCTGCTCCTGCATACACATTACCCCACATTAGCAGTAAAATACTTTATAACATTTTAGGTACTAATGATTGAATACAATTATTCGAAATATAGTTATTACTATGCGTTAAAACACACGCTATCAAAGGATTAAATAATTATAATATTAATCTAAATTCAAATTATAACGTCTTCTTTATAGGTTTTAAAAATAAGTCTTTACACAAAAAAAAACCACGCAAAGATAAAAATTTGTAGCACACGTTACTGTAAAAAAGTCACTAAAACCTAATAAAATAAAACATTTGTTTTTTATCATTTGAGTCAAACTAAATTCGATGATGTATTTAGGTGAGAAAGCTAGTATTTTCAAAATATTTAGTCTTGTTCTTATATGTGAGCTGAATACAACAATCCATCTAGATGTACACTCGTATGACTGTGCAGAAGCATTATATAGCAAATTATAAACGGTTATTATCATACATTTCTCAATGTTATGAGTCAGAGTTTGAAGATGTTTTTAGTGGAGTATAGCATAGTCAATGAAACAAGAAAGTTACAATAGTACCAAGGGAGGAAATGTGTATTATTCAATTCTCACAAAACCTACCACTATTGCCATCAGGTGTATTTAAAATCTACATTAAGCCCAATCCATCAAATGACATTGGCTTCGTAATAATATTTTAATGGCGATTGACATTGGGGTTACAAACACCTCTAAATATGGTGTCAAACAAAGAATGATTGCCAAAACAAATAAATTGATATGAAACCTATAATGTACCATGTTGCCATAAACACCAATTATAGCGGTGTGTAAATGTTATGTACGTATATGTGGTTTTCAGTTTTTTTATATATTTTACCTACGACCGTTTTTTAAAGTAGCCGTTTCAGTACAGTTCTTAGAATTGAAAAGTATCTCATAACAGCATTGTTTACTTTCATAACAGCACGGGTAACAGACCAATGAGGTTCAAGGATTGAGAGAGGAGAAGCAAAATTGTAATGATTCTAAATTCAACTAATCAGCTGTTCAGGCCAATTTAATTATTGATTGGTGCAATTAGTATTTGATACAATCGTTCGTTGCATCACTGTCAGTGGCAATTAGAGGTTATTATCAAAAACCTAACCTCTCTTAGAAGTTGTGAGTAGTGATTTTTAGTAATTAAAACACCGTCGTATGTAAAGTAGTGTACGCAACTCGCGTAAATAGTGTTAACGACACTCGTAGAAGTTTTTAAGGCACTCGCCAAGGCTCGTACCTTAAATCTTCTACTCGTGACGTTAACACTATCTTTACGCAATCGTTGCGTAAACTACTATTTTTATAAAATATTCTTGAAAAGCTTGGTGTTGACTTAATGTAAAGTTTACTAATGTGTTTTCGTGGGATAAATATTTGTTTCATAGTTATTGCATGTTTTATCATTATTTTATAACTTGTGTAATTATAAAACACTTACTCAGTTGAACTGGATCCATTGTGAGACATTTTTTAATGCATAATATCATGTTTTAATCCCGACTATCTTATCTGATTTAGCGTAAAAGTAAGAATAGTGTGTTAATAATACCTCAACAATTTGTTTTGGCCATTTGGATACATCAAATTGCAATTTTGAGATACAACAGATATTTTTGTGATCGTTTATAAATAAGAATTACCTTAAAAATAACATTTAAAGATCAGGGTTTTAGCTAGAAACTACTTTCTTTTATAACAAATACTATCTTCATTCATGCTATCATAAACATTTATTAATCGTAAATATGGAAAATGTATGAATACATATAACAAGTATTACCTTACTAGTGTTTACTGTCTCCAACAGATTAAGCCTATTTAATTCTCAGAGTAATTCATACACTCGCAAAAGTTCATTACGTTCCAATCTCACGAATCTTGAGAGTAATTAAGACTTATCACGTTTAAGACGAGGAACTTCTAGAAGCTCATTTATTGTGGCAGTTAGGCTTTCAGAATTATCTCAGTTATATAGGAAATTGTGTAATGTAATTTTAACATTTGCTATTGATAATTCTATATCCATAAAATAGAAAATAAATGAAAAAAGTAACAGGTCAGCACGAAGCAAACCTTCTAAGAGGACTTATGTTTTTTTTGTTATTGACCCACACTGTACTCCGATATTTTATTCTATAATTTAATTGTTATTATTTAAATAATATATTCCTCACGTATATACTTAGTATAAACTTTGTTATAAATCGTCGAGGGAAAGTGTAATCTGGGAAATTAATGTGATTTGGGAAATTAGTTTTAAAGATTTGTTATAGAATGTCAAGTTCTAGTAATAAATTAAGTTTAAACAATTGATTAATTAAAAAAAAAAACTTATAACATTCATAACAATTTTAATTGTTATTATATCGTCGAAAGTCGAAAATCTTAGTTAATAAATTTGCGTTTAAGAACATCACATAGAATCAAGTTATTTTATTATATTTGTTTAGTTTAATTTCACGTGAACAGTAAGTTTATTGTTGTTACTATACGCGTTACCCATTTTTAGCACGAATTATCATCATTATAAAACAATCAATCGTAAAGAACATCTTCAATCCACGTAGCTTAGGGAAAAATGGATGTTTATTAAACTTTTCAAGACAAACCGATTGTTACAAAAACAATTGTTTTGTTGAATAAAGAAGCTGTGGAAACAAAATTGAAAATCCTTAGGACTGGAAAATGCAAAGATGTATTATTAATAATTCAGGGCAGAACTCATTTAATTTTAAAGACTAAATTCATTCTGTCAACATATATTTGTTACATATTTAAAAAATGCGACTAAGTGTTTTGTATACACAATTTACATAATAGATTATGCCAACAGTGCAGGAGAATTATTTGACATTCTCAACCTAATACTAAAGTAGCATTATTTTCTTCCTAGTGTACACAATAGGATTAAATGTTTGATTGGTTTTCTTTTGTCTTAACTATAAATGAATCAAAATTTTGAAAGACAATAAAACATATCTCTAAATAAATGTTAGGAGACACTTACAACAAACATTTAAAAAATTTGGAATAATAAGGTTATATAAAAATGTATATTTCCTGTATATATATATTAATTAATATATTAATTTATATTAATATTTAACATTTTTTTCTCAGTCACAGGCCCAAACGCATTTACTTTAAGCTAAAAACAAGAGCTAAGTTCACAAGATTGTCGTCCTTTCTTCTCCTTTTGAGAATCTCATTGTTCTCGCTTTAAGGATCCGTTATCCTGCTGTTGAAAAACTGTGTTGTCCTTTCGTCTTTGACGTTCCAATGTGTTCTTTTCTTCTTCCACCCCATAATATGCACCATTGCTCGTCTTACATTGGTTCTCGTTGCTTCAAGAAGAAAAGAAATAGTAGGCCTATATTAAAAAGTTTTTAGACAGTTAACTTTGAGCAGTTAATAAAAAAAATCTCAAGTCTAAAATCCAAAAGTTATTTTAATGGAGAAAACGTTCAATTATGTAGTTTGCTTGTTTGTGGATATATTTTGATAGAATTTGGCAAATAGATTCATTTTACAATTATCTCATTTGACTGAAGACACACCTTTTACCTTTCTGTAGTGGCAAACCCAAGTACTTATTTAACCTAATGTTATTCACAAATAGAATAAATGTTACATATGTAAGGACTATTTAGGTTAGAATCCAATGAGGATGTAAATTTGTTTATTCTGCAGGTTTGCTGCGGCAGAAGCACTTTCATTATATATTTGAAATTGAAAATCTTTGCTCAGAAATAGTTTACCTTTGCAATGCTGCGTATGTCAGCTAAATATATACGAAGTCAGAATGTTCTGCAGGCTAATAAAAAGTAACTGCCATTTGTGTGAATACGAGAAACCGACTGTTGTTACCAAATGAGGAATGAACAAATTTGCATGACAGTATTTTGTGGTAACGCGCATACTTGTGACATAAACGATATGTAGCTTTGATTATGGAACACATTCAGTTACTTTATCACAACATTTGCATTTATTTACAACCAACCAGCCAAAAACATGTTTTCGACAGTTTTACAATCTTACATATTTCAAATATATACAGCTTATAAATATGACTCACATATTAATGTGAAAATGTAATTATTGTATCCTAAATTTACGTGCCAGTGTGGTTAAATTAATTTAAAATGAACTAACATTAGCAGACAAAAGTCCACACGATCACAATTCCCTTAGTGACATGCATAAAATAATTAACCATGAGTTATCATGTTTTATGGAAGATATTATAAATAACATAATACAAAAGTGAATACAATAAGTGTATTACTTATTGTATTCACTTTTGTATCAAATTTATTAATTTTTTTTTCAAATTTATTGAAGAAAAAAACATACTTTTAGCATGCTTATATTTATTTTCAGATATAAATACACATTGTTTGTTAAGATGCTTTATTCTATAAGGATCTGTTCAGTAAGGAATATTGTTACTTTTAAAATAAAGTGTACATAATATGTTGATGTATTCGTTTCACTGCTCTGCAAGCCATAGTATATAGTAAAAAGATATATTGAAAACGATATTCGTTTGTAGGAATGAAAAACGTTATTTTTAGGTACATAAGACCAAAAGGTAATAAAACCAAGGAAGAAAAATGTAGGGAACGAAAAGCGGATATACGTTATGAGAGATCCTTTTGTGAAGTGGATGTAAATTTATTACTTCCAAGATAAACATACGTTTTGTTTTTTATTGTTTGTGTTGCTTTGGATTTACACAAGTTTTAACCTGCTGTGACCTAGGCCATATATATTTTAGATTTTTTATAAGTTAGTACATACCTAACCACGAATCCCTTTGGGTTCAGTATAAATAACGCCCATTGATGATAAGTGTTAGTACAGGTAAAACCTAATTCACCTATATTGAATTAGTTATTACTTTCTTTCGTTTTCGGTATTCTTAAGTAAAAATCTTCCTATATTATCCCAAGTACGTTTTGCCACGTTGTGTGGCATCTTCAGGGGGCTTCTTATGGTAACACGTTACACTAATACTATTTTCCATATTTACACATAATTTCTCGTGTCACATTTACCCGTTTATCGTGGTCTGGTCGAACTAGTAACACGACGGAGTGCCGTTGGTGAGAGGTCCTAGTACTTATTGGTAATATACAACCACAACTCATGAGCCATGAACGCAAATAACCAACAAGGTAACCACTATATTAATATAATTCGAGTTCTTGAACCTGGAATAGTTTAACATAATAAAACGCAACTGATAAAACTTAGATTTCTCTTTTCATTACATCAAGAAACCAAATCATCCGTAAAAATTTATTTTTCTCAAACATTGTTATGATATACAGGTTATTCACGAAGATAGCTCTTACCAAATAAAATATCTCTGTAATCACTTTGATTATAGATTAATTGAATATTTAGTAGTTGTGGTTCATGAATTATAATTTTCTTTTCATTCCCTGGAAGAAATAATGTGAGTAAATGATACAGATTCTCTACAAAATATACTTCATAAACAGTATCAAATAAAAATAAAACGCAATATGCTATTTGATTCGATTTGTGTAATCCATTGCCAAATGAGCGATAAGAAGCAAAATGTCTTAAATTATTGAACTCCATCAAACTAGGGTTTAGCATGATTTTACCTTTGATTTTATTTTGTTGCCTGTCGGTGTGGTGAAATATCTCAATTATTAACAATCGTTTAAAAAAATTTAACAGAAAATGTAAAGTGATACACCGTAAATGACAAACAGAATGAAGTGATGAGAGAAATAGACAACGAAACCCTAACTCATTGTTCCGAGAAAAAATAAACAATATTACCTCATTGCGCTTTAATTTTCTGGTCATAATTGAAAACTCCACACACTTTGACACCTAATTAAACTTTCAATTATGAGTCCGTCAATATTATACTCGGTGGGAATTATTATGGTTTCAAAAAAAATACCCTGTTAATTTCACTGGCGTTGATAATATAATACTGTTCACAACACATTATTGTAATGGTTAACGGATATACTTATTATTTTGACAGTTTATTAAAAAATGTTTAAATCATAAAGACGTCAATAAGAAATTTTCCAAATGTTAAAGCCAATTTAAAACTTGTAAATGATATTGTATAAGTTATAATTATGCTGTTTGTGAGAAATTGCTTGTTTAAAATAATGCCCGTGATAAATTTTCAACATAAAATATTGTTTATTATTATTATTTTACTATATTCTACCAAAGACTTGTGACAATTGGCTGTGACAACTAAAGTAGTTCTTTAGTTTGTAAGTCTTAAGTGTAATAAATTATTAACTGGGTTCTAATAAAAGTTAACATAATTTGCAGTCATATATATAACTAATCAGAAATTAAATATACAAAGGAAGAAAATCATCTGAAAATAGATTAAATAGATGAACTCAAAAAAGCAGTGTTTCACTTTATTGGCTATAAGTCGAATACTATGTATACTACTGTGTTTGTTTTATTTCTGAGTAGTTTGTATACAAATTTTGTACCAAATATTATTTTCTAAAACCAAATTTTAGGGAGATATACAATTAACTTCGGTAAAATCTCTATTTATTGTACATGTTTTTGTTTTTCTCGCTATATACTTTTAAAAAGAAACAATATACAAATACAGTATGGCTCAAACTAAAAGTCTTAGTATGTTTCTTAAGGTTTAAAAATACATTATTGGTTAGTTATTTAGTTGAACTGGTGAAGACATGGATGTCGTCAAAGAGAGCACGTGCGAGCTGCGCTGCGTCGCCCGTCGCGCCCCATCTAGCCCATCTAGCCCATCTAGCACATCTAGCACATCTAGCCCATCTAGCCCATCTAGCCCGTCGCGCCCCATCTAGCCCATCTAGCACATCTAGCACATCTAGCCCATCTAGCCCATCTAGCCCATCTAGCCCATCTAGCACATCTAGCGTATCTAGCCCATCTAGCCCATCTAGCCCAGTCAATAATTGGAAAAACGCCCTTTTCTAAAATAAATCGTGGAAGCTAGATTTGTTATATGTGATAGAACCACTTAAGACGTGTATATTTCCAAAAGTCTCCCATTCTCCCCCTTGAGCTTCCTCCCAACCCCTTCTAAACCTGGAAATTGCAGTCGTTCACTTTATTGGCTATAATTAAAAATCTACGTATGCTATCGTATTGAAATTTGGTTTGGATTACTTATTATTATCCATCTCTCTTCTTATAATGCTGATAAAACTCTTGTATTTCTGTTCAACTTACTGACTCTCGTACACTTATCTCCAGTTTTATTTACTGAATCTCCTTTTTATGTCTTTTAAGTTTTGTTTTGAGATAGGACTTATGGTTTTTTCAATGGTTTGGTTACGAGATTTTCATTTTGTACATTACATAAAATAGATTCATGGTCTGCTAAGAGGTTTTTTGGCTGTTTTTTTCATGTATTTGGTAGGTATTGAGATTTGGGGAACATCCATCGATTGAGATTTTTTTTATGTCACTGTAATTCTTGTATGCAGTGTCTCTATAAAATTTATATTGTGAGATCCTAGAATATTGATTACGGTTTTCACCTGAGTCTCGTCTTTATTCTGTAGCTTGAGGGTAAAATGCTGAGGATAACTATATATTTGTTTTACTTGTAAGCTGTTGAATTAAGTATCTAATAATTTAATAAAACTATCTATGTTTTCATTCGGGGAGCGTATAGTTGTAAATATATTATTACAAGTGTTATTTGACGTATTTCTCTACTTTCAGGTAATTTAATAACACGTACGATGCTGATTAAGAAGTTATTTAAATAATATTTTCCATTAAGTGCATTTCGCTCCGTTATAAGAAAAAACATGTTAAGTCTTACTCGATATAATTTCTAATAACACACAAAAATTGGGTGAATATTTACGGTTAAAAATGTAACAATGCGTATCAGTTGATCACTAATGAAGTAAAGGAAGCAGGGTCGCTAACTTATGAGCTTGCTTTGTACCTAGACATGACCTCTATGCACTGTACTGTACTAGTAGTTTTGATTGTGTTTGATAATAAATATCCTGTATTTGGAAATATTAAATTATACTAAATTTGAGGTAAAATTATCTTGTTATGTACAATTCCGATCAAAACATAAGGGTTAAAATATCAATGTATTGTTTTGGTTACATCATGCAAAATTCATAACAAGGACTTAAGGTGACACTTTTTATAAGATCACAGTTTAAACTAGGGTGGCAAATTTTAAAGCTATATTAAGTACTAGTACTAGTAGATACTAGTATGAAAAACACATTTTGGACGTGTAATTAACTATACGTTTCATTCTACTGCACAACTGTATACCTTAAATTATGCTGTATCAAAATGTGATGTAACTTAATTATCTCTAAAGAGTTGTCCGTATCATTTCCTTTGTCCTATTGTTGATATTTTATTTTATTTTAGTTGATAATAAAAGAAAGTAGAAAAAATAAGTCAGTGTTGTACCACTTGGTACATCAGTTAGTTCTCGTAATAAGTAAGAACTATCCTTTTATAAAATGTGACTATTATATTTAGTAATTTTTTCAGTGCTATGTACAAATGCCATTTTTTTATTAATTTAAACGTAATCAAAACTTTTTCAGTACAATGGCAGTTTAAATATTCAACAAAATGTCACATTTTCAATACAAAGTCAACTCTTCTTAATCAGTTTAGAGATACAGTTTCATTTAGTAGCCACTACTAAAGTAAACCTTGTATTTAGTACAAAGGCAGCTTAGATATTCAGTACATCACAATCTTCACAATCTAAGCACAATCTTCAGGATTAAGTACAAAGGCAGCTGCTGTAACCACTACACACAGGTGTAAGCTTTGACTGTTCAGATGGATACAACATTAAAATAACCATTATCTAAACAAGCTTCAAGTTCCAATTTTAAGATAAGAAATTTCTTAAATGATTTTAATGCTTATGTTCTATTTGTAATTTGCAATACCATAGTTTAAATAATAACCTAAAACTCTTAAAAATCACACAATTTAAAATAAAGGATATACATCTTAGAGCTTACTTATGAAAGTTTACTATTTTTATCAATTAATATAATTTGATTAGTGAGATTCTTTCAATTGGTTTATTTGTCCTATCAATAAATAACAACTTAGTATTTCATTTGCTTGGTTTTTTGGGTTAATAGCTAATACAGTGGACCATACATCGCCTTAGTCCTGATTTACAAACGTGATAATGCGTTTTATACAAGCAAAGTGAACAAAATATTTTTATACTAGCATAGTAATACTAGCATTTGTGAATTTGTTTTCCCACCTTAACAATTCTAGGACTTGAACAGGCTAGGCCGAGAGGGTTGTGGTATTACAACTTAGATTAAAACCACTGGTGATGGCAGAACTTGAACCCGGGGTCTAGAGACAAAGGTACCTTACCTTACCACTAGACCAGTTCCCTCCCTGCCAATTTGTTGAATAAGGTTGATATTTATTTAATATAATTACTATACATATCAACAAATACGTAGTTAGGAAATTTTGTATATTAAAATTATGTTTAAATATTTCATGGAATATGACTGTATCATAAAAATTTTAACAATGAAATGTGATATTCTTGACGTCACGAGGTTTTTTTTAATAACGCAAGATATTTGAAAACCAATACCATTTCACAATAAACGAGAATGAGAATCGGAAATCCCCTGTGATTACGAATTGTGGTTTTCCAATTGAATTGGTTTGGTTTTAATCCATATTTTTACCCCAAAGCTGAGGCGTTTTCCAATTTCGGTGCTAGGGATATATAAATGCAATAAAACGCATGATGCTACTGGAATGTCTTACATCTCCCACTAAGAAATGAAATGCTTTAAACAAATTTTATACACTAAGACACCATAATACTCTATCTGAAAATATCTTATCTATGCTTCAAGAAAAAGTTCAAAAGAATCTTTTGGCATGGTAAATATTATTGAGCGTAACATTAATATTATTATAAATCATTAAAATATATACATTAATGCATACACAATTAAAAACAACTAAATGTATGTATAGCTTATGATTCATAACTTATTCATACATAAACAGTGCATTTTGAGACATATTATAAAATATTTGGATAAATTAAATTTTTTCCGCACGAAACGTGGTCCCCAGATACTTCTCAGCTAAACATTACAGGTACTCAGTAGGGGATTGAGACGTCATATTTTATCTTGTCACAGTTGAGCCTTTGTTCCTTTGTTCTTGTGAAAATATAAATGCCATTGTCGGTGTAATGGCCTCATTGGGAGAGAACTATTCGAACACCCAAGTACCACAACGGCCTTTTATGCCTTTGGAAACTAGTACCATCATGTAGAGATATTATAAGGAGGAACCAGGGTGGAAATTCAATATGGAATCCCTGAAAATGTTTGCAAGTGTTAAAACAGAGAATTATGAAATAAATGAAAACACATTAGATAAATAGAAATTCATTGTTTATTAATAATATCAATAAATATAAAATAGTTGTTTCTTAAAATCCCGAAAACATTAACCTAAGTTTAATCACAAAATTATTTTGTTGCAGGCCTACCTGCACAATTTTTTGGGTAAACCAATTCAACGCTTCTTATTTTGTAATGATTAGCTTTTGTTTGTAAATTCTTTTGTTTTAACTAAACTTCACGTTGTTATTAACAGCGTTGTTATTAAAGACATTTTAATATTTTTTAGGCTGTTGAGGTGTTACAGGGTGACCGTTTCTTGGCGGCATCGAATTACAATATGGGGCACTAAGTATTAGTTAGGTGAATGAGCGCCGTAATAAAATCGCGTCTGTACTGTGTGCCGAAACTTAAATAAACTCATTAGAGCGAGTCCAACCCATATAATATAGACCAAATAAGTGTTAATAAGGCAAAAAAATTACCAATTTTTTAATAAAAGAGCGTTATTCATGAATAACGACCAAGGAGTGCAAGGAGTTGGTTGTGGAGTCATCTCCTTAAGTAATGAAAAAAAAAATTATTCAATATGTATATATTTGCAAAGAGATATATCAAATGCTTATTTAGTATCATAATGAAATGTTGCCAACACATATCAGGTACTTCATGTTTTATGATACTACTACGAGTAATAAATACTCGTAAATAAATAAATACTACTTGTTACATGTATTATATTGTCTAATATTAAAATGCATTTGTTTATACTTGTGATGGAAATATGTAATATTGTAGTACACGACGGGAGAGGATACTAATACTTAAGCTGCATCAAATACACATCTTTGTATTCCATTCATGTACGATCCTTTGGGGTAGAATGCAAATACAATTTATAAAACTAACTTTCTTCGTAGTTTGCATCACACAAAGTTGGGTTTTCCATCTCTGTACTATTTGTTCTGGTTGTTACGGAGGAAATTCCAAAAACAGTAAAGTAAAAATTCCTATGTTATCCTTACTGAGAATAAGTAGGCGGTTGTAGTTTGCTTGTTCATGGAAACATTTAAATCAAATTTATTGAATTTCTTTGTTTCATACTAAGCTCTCAACATGTTAATAAAGAAATACACCTTATTACTTCCCTCTAGCAGTGAAGTACTTACTAGTATTAAGATAATATTTAATACCACCTTGTATTAAAATTAATTTATGTAAATATGAAATACAATCTAGAAATGCAAATTTAATACTTTAATGGAAATCCTAACAGGTAAATGGAAATTCACTTAGTCTGCAAGTTTTCTGTGGCGGGGAGTATTTTATTAAATCCCAATAAAAATCAATACACTCATATAGAATAAATAGAATATTCATCGTGGAGCTATGGTTTCAAATAGTTGGTTGTTTTGTTTCTAATCCGTTAGTAAAAATATATATTAAAATATCTTAACTTAGGTTTAGATTTGGATTCTTTATTAGCAAATTTCCCCATATGGGGAAGAAGCTATTACCGTAGGTCTCATGGTAAGACCTAGGCCCATGACCAATTTACTTTTTCATTTTGATGTCCCTAGAGGCCAAAAACACAATTCGTTCAATTTTGTATATATATATATATATATATATATATATATATATATATATATATCTTTACTTAGGTTTAGATTTGGATTCTTTATTTAACATGTTTTCGATAAATAAAAGCGCAGTAAAACACAGACAAATCCCTTACCTAAACGAAACAATTCATTATGCAGCATATAAACGCAGGAAGATCTGGCGCGCTCACTGAAATTAGTTTGCCAGAGGCAGTATTGGGTCGAACCTGTTGTTTCTACAAAATACGGTCCTACCGTTTTATTGGCGGGAAGCTTTGGAAGAGAAAAATGTGTCAAAACTCATATTACTCGTAATGTGTTTCCATAAAAAAGGGAAACATTCTTATTCATGAATTAAATTTTCATGGCAAGTAATATGACCTAGTAGACCTTAAGAACTGTATCAATTATATTATGTGTACTTATGATGTATTATGAATGAATAAATAATCATCATAATAAATTACACTTTTTAATTCCTTTAAGAAACCTAGTATTTAAGTCTGAAATTTTGAGTTCAACATGTATGTGCTTTTTTAACGTTACTCTTGTAATCTTAATAAATGACAGTTTTATGGGCGTTTTACTAAAGAATAATCCTAATTTGCTACTCATGTTTTATAACAGATATTTAAAATAAAATCAAAATTCAGCACAAATATTATTTGAATACAAAAGCGTCAACATTGCTTTGATGTGAACTTGATTATGTATTCCATACGTTTTGATCAAACTAATTTACTTCATTTGTAATTCTATCTGGCGAAATCACCTTTATGTTGAATATTTACGACCTTTTTAACATGTTTCATTCGGTTATGTTCTGTAAAAAGTTTTATCCTATCATTATGCACGTTAACATATTGAATATATTTTATCCAGATAAAAAATAATAAGGAGTTTGGTAATATTAGAGGTTAGCTCAAATTTGTTTGTTAGTTTCTTATATAAATTGTAACAATTATAATACATTTTTACTGCTTATTATTTTTGCAAGCAGTGGGTAATGTGCGTTCAGTATAACCGATTCATCTCTTAATACATATTTGTTTATAGAGGTATCGAAAAAGTTGTATTTGCAATATGTATTTTACTCCTAAATTGATATAGAATATTACAATGAAAGTCAGCTCATCTCAAGATTATCGGTTATAAAAAGGCCTTAATCTTTTTAAAAATGTTCCGTGAAAAAAGGATTTAGTAAGTTAGAGCTATTGGTCGTCAAAATTATACCCGATATTAATCGATAGACCACTACAGCTTAATCAAGAAACCAGGGATAATACAGTAGGATTAATTCATATATTGCACACAGATAGTGGGCAAAAAGATTATCATTTTTGCTGAATTTAAACAAACTCACATTTTGGTTTCCGTTTATTATTTATTTCATTACCAACCAGCTGATATGCATTGATGCATCGTTATCAATGAGTTTTAATTTAACGTAAATAAGTCTCAACTTGGCATTTTTACATATTACGTCGTATTCACAATTAATTATAAATAGCATTGAACCTCATAAATTACTGGAACGAAACTTACTGGTGAATGAAACATGTTATTATCATAAACAGAACCAAGCCAAATTGAACGAAACTAACCTAACAAAATTTCCACAGCACTGTGCGAAAAGGATTATCTTGAAAAATATATAATCTTGAAAGGATTTTTTCACAGTATTATTGATGGAAATAAAATTTTAAAATAAAAGTAAACGTGGACCCTAAAAGCGTATTTACTTTTAAAGCTTGTGACTGTCAATAACAACCCAGCATAAAGACGGTAAAACCATTAACGAGGGTGACATGAATTTTCTCTTACGTAGCACTTAGTTAGAGAACTCTCGAACTAATCAATCAATAACATTCTACAATAAATTATTATGAATAAACATATACTCAATATTTATCATTAAATTTGTTTACTTTATTTTATGTATCCATAATCATGTTATACAAAAAGATTTTTTGTAGTACTTAACTTTACACAAATTTGGTTATAGAATAGAATAATTTTTATTTTCCCAAATAGTTACAAATAGATACAACAAAACAAAATGATAGTTTTTATAAATTCATAAAGTAGTTTCATAAATATTTCAAAGTCTTCATTGTAATATTCTTATTATAAGCAAAACAAATATATTATGTGTTGTTGGGTTGTTTTTCTTTGACCACTTTGACTACAGTTTGATTTACAGTATAGATCACGCACACTAACATAATCATAAAAGACGAAATACTTGAATAACTTATTTAATAGCTGTTACTTAATAAGTGAATTGCATGCAGCTTAGTTTTGTGATATTGTCCATGGTCAAATTAAAGCAGTGTTTGAAAAACACAAGTACTAAGGAGGTTTCTGTAAATGTAAAAAAGCGAATGTAGATGGTAGAAGAAAATATAATTAGTTGCTACCTCTGGACAGTATAAAATTAGGTGTAGTTGAAATTTAGTTTGTAAACTGAATTAAAACACTAATAAAAGTGTAAAAATTAAGTCAGATAATTTTTTTTAACTTTACCAGTACATATATCTCTCAGTTTTTAAAACAGATTAAAATTCGAATCCAAACATTGGTTATCAGTTCAAATTTGTAAACAAAATGCTACCATATCAAAATTGCTCCAAAACATTTATACTTTGTAATGATCCTTCTGTTTCCATGAAAGTAAGTATATTTTCATAAATATTTTAACCAAACTATTCTCATAATCATAAAACTGTAGAATCTTGGGAGCAGAACCTGTACCTCTTAACCTCTACTGTTTGAACTGTCAAATTATGGTATTTACGGATCACTTCAATTAATATTATTGACTATTTACATTCTTCCAAAATGTAAACATTGACACTTTGGAAGCCCATTGGGCGTAGACCAAAGGGAAATATGATAACAGGAATAAGCCTATATGTTAACCAGGTGTATAAGCTACCTTCATACAAAATTTTATTTCAATCGGTTCAGTGGTTCTTGCGTTATTGGGTAGCAGACAGACAGACACACACACACACACACACACACACACACACACACACACACACACACACACACACACACACATACGGGGTTTTACCGAATACTCGCAAACACCTAATTGTGGCATCTTTCAACCTGCGGCCACCAGTGGATGAAGGAAGGTGGTAGAAACATGTCTGCATCGATATTTTTAATGAACACTCCATTTTAACATCTAACATTCCAGTTTTTAAATTGTGGCACCATGCCACAAATCGGTATATATCAACAGTGTGTGGACAGGATGCCACTAATGCGTTGTAGTGCTTGAGCGGTGTGTGCGCCCCCCCTACTTCTCGCGTGCGCTGTTGCCAGTTCTCCGTTCTAGTTCCTTCATTCCGTTCTGTATTCATGTGGCTATGCTCTAGCCGCTGTAGCTCATTTCCCGCGCTCATGACGTTGTCTTTTATTAGTGTAAGGATTTTATATGAAGTTTTTTTCAATGCTCCAATAATTTTTACAATTATTGGATTTAAAGTCAATGGACCAAATGAAATGTCGTGAGGATTACATAAAACTACATGCTATTTTGTTGATATTTTATCGTCACATTGTATGTATGGTTTACGAACTGAGATACTTGGAATAAAGGCCTTAATGTGCTGGGTAAATTATCAGTTTCATGGGAATCTATATATTAATTACGTAAGCCAATTTTTTGCGTCAAAATTGTGGGCGACTGGGAAGTCGTAGAACGACGTGAGAGGGCTCAAATTAAAGGTCTTTATCCCGTGACGGCGGGAAAAATAGTGAAATTCCCAAAATCTTAACACAAAATTAGATATAACGTACAATGTTCTCCATAAGAATAGCATTAGAACGCATTTTCTGCTGATTTTTGTTTACTTCAATCCAGCTGATCGAGGTTTTATCATTAGCAAGTAAGCTTACATTTGGATTACTCATTTGCCAGTCAATTCTGCAATGTAATGTATACTATATAAAACCAACTATATAAAGGGATAACGTTACCTTTAATAATCAAGACTTTTTAGTTATGTCAAAGTTGAAATAAATTGTTTTCAAGATTTAAGAAACGATTCAAGATTAAAAGAAGATCTTCTTTGTTTTTATTTTAAAACATATCTAAAAGATTTATTCCAATTTTTTTTAATTTACTAACATTTATATTTGAGATTTATTGTAGTGTTTAATCAATATTTTGTATGAAGTGGAATAACCTCAACGGTTACTCTTAGAAAACAATTTGGGAATAGAGATGAAGTATGTTCGTACAGGTATTTAAACGAACCAAAAATATTTATGTCGTGATTAGTTTCGATAACTGGGTAATGGAACCATAACTAGCCGCAAAATAGTTGGTAATTAGACGTTGACTAGGCCCTTTTTTGGTAGAATATGTAAATCAATCGCACCTTTAGGAGGATTAACACCACATACTTACACTAGGCTAATAGTGGTTTTTTAATGTTGATCACAAACAAATTTAGGTCCAAGTTCTGTCAATGGGGTGCCTTTACTTAAGAATAATTTTGTTAAACCTTTACAAAATGAGCATAGACTTAGAAATAATAACTGGGTAGGGTATCTCAACACACCATTTTTTGCCTTTTCTTATTTGACGAAGACAATTTCCAATACTGTATTTCAATCAGGGAAGCCTTGTTATCAGCAATTACCAAAAAACCAAAGCTACCTTAATAAACCAATATTTATTCATAAACATGTTTGCTGCCTTTAGCAGTTAAACTCAGGAATCATTCAAATTCTTTATTGAACATAACGTTATCAACAAAAGCAAACAAAGACAAACGACAAACTGTTTTGTTTTTTTTTGCACAAAAGATATGTTGTAGTGGGATATCTAGGCCTATTCCTTTTCCGTAGCTTTTTAGGGACTATGTCCCTACAAGCCACTAGTTTACATTAAAATACGCAATAAGTATGACTCCGTTTTTTCTGTATGCATATAATTAATTCATGGTAATGTAAAAGTATGCGTAACGAATTTTTCACCTCACTATGATGTTTTTAGCTGTTTTACATACATTTAGCTGGTTTATATTGGTGGCTGAAAGTTACGTTTTGCTGGCCATGCCAGCTGTCATCGTCATATGGGGACCGAGCAGGGGTTTACATCCCTAGGGCCGCAAAATCACTTGTTCGCCTATTTACTTAAAACATTAATGTATATTAAATGCACAAGCTGTATCCATGGCATTGCAATAGACTTGTTTTTTGTCACAGCTGCCTAGACAACTATTTATTGTTATTTTTGATTTTGCTGATTCCTCAAAATATTTCACATAAATAAGAGGGACGTTATATTGCAAAACATACTTGGGTAAAAAAACCGCTCGTACCACGAGCCAAAATGGGTTTGCAGCTCTCGATCGTTTCACGTTCTCGACTTCGTCCCGAACTTAAAACCCGATATCGAGTCGGCAAAACCTCACTTTAGGCCCTAGGTACGAAATATACTATTTTTTTACGGTGGAATTAGAGACCCAAAGATTCTCACCCCGTTGCGAAGCATGGGCAGATAGTTAGTTATAAGATTATAAAGTCTTTATTTACTGTTTTGTCTGTACATTGCGTAGACTCATGAAGTGTTTGGTTATTTCTACGTTGTATATAATAAGATAGCCGAAACGAGTCTTGTGTATATATCTGTACGTTTGTTTGATTCTTACTGTCATTGTGCCTGTAACGCAAAAATTCCAATTCACGTGTCCTACCTTGGGAAAACTAGAGTACCGTTCATGATCCAAATATTTTTGTAATTGTTTGAATAAATTTGCCAAGTTTGATCAAAATATATCCATAAACAAGCAAACTACAAAATTTTACAATATTCTTTATATGAATAACAAGGGAATTTTAAATTTACAATTTTTGAATTTGTCCTGTTACCAATAACCGTACAAAAACACTTTAATATACTAAATTATTTGTTTTCTAAGCTATTTAAAAAGGTCTGGATATAAATTGGGAAATTTTGTATTTTTAAGGTAACGTTTTTCTCCATTTCATATATTAGTAACAATATGTATAGTATCAAATTCAGTAATAACATTGACTACTGTATTTAAACCTTAACACAAGTGTTTTTATATTCATTGAGGCTACTGGTGCTACCGCTGATGGCTTATGCATGTGTACGTTAGTAGCTAGCAGACAATTTGCCAACTAGGAACATGAAATCAGCTGTTCCCCGTCCTCACTGTCGCGGTTGCTCGCCTATCATGTCAACAGCTGACTGCTGTAAAAATTGGATGAGGCGACAGTAACTTTTTCTAGTACGCTTCTTTACCATGGCATCTGCTAATTCAATTTTGTCCTAAAAAATTTATACACATCTCTAAGATTTGTTGCCAACTAACAAGCAATTTAAATAAAAAAAAAAAACTATTGTTAATCATCCTGCAAAACTGCTAATAATTCATGATCAAATTTTCATCAGAATTCCGTTAGTTTAAATCAACGATCACATAAGACCAATAGATGGAGCACATCTATATAACTAACATACAAGCAGTTGAAGCCAGGTCCGCCATCTTAGTGCAGGTTAGAAGTGGTAGATGCCAATGAAAACGGCACCAAAACTCAATGTCCAGCTTCAAAATAACTTGACATTTAGACTAAAGGTAAATCGTTGACACTTCGTGTGAAAGATGTCAATTAGTCTAGAACACTATTGGTTCTAATTAAAAGCTCAAAAGTTTATATTTTCTATTTTAAATCTTGAAATAAAGTCGGTACTTTTAAATGAGTTTTTAAATATGACATAACAAAGTTCGTCGGCTGCTACTGTTTTTATTTCTTCGTCAGGTAAGTAAAAAAACGGTGGATTTTGTGGCTAAAGAGCTCAATTTCTTGGATAATATTTTTTTTAAATTTTTATAAAGGAGAGTTGTATAAAGAGTTTCAGAAACCATCTTGTGACTTTGAAAATTTTTACATTGTAAACCAAACGCTAAACCTTTAACACACTTTAATACGATATAGATACATATATTATAAATTAATTTGCAGCTTTTTAGAATTTTTCTTTCGCCCAACAAGTTTTTGTAATTATTGTTAACTAACTTTTTCTAAGATACGGTAAACGCTAGGAAACAAATTAAAAGCGTATTTTAAAGGCCATTGTTCAACCGTCATGAATTGTTACATACCAACCTTTAGGGCCTATTGGTGACATTGGGGGGTGGAAGTCTAAATTTAGTTCATTACAATTACGTCAATGACCTTGAGGTCTGCTAGTAAGATGCTGTGGTATGGTAGCGTGTCGGGGAGAAGGGTTATTGTTCATGCTTACTCATTCGCTCTTACCCACAAACAAATTTATTTCAAGCCTAAAATGAAGAATGTAGATCTAACTTCTATATTCGTTTGGAAAACGTCAGTAAGAGGCAAGTCTAGACTGTTCCTATGTCTGCGCGGTCCATCACTAGTTACTTTCTTTACTTATTTTTTTTGAAAGCCTATGTGTCGATTATGTATCTTGAGCAATGTAAAATCAAGATGACGTTGTTCAAACTAAGATATAAGTTTGGACTTCCTTGTGTGACCAAAATGGTCGCCTACAGAGCAACAGAAGAATCTACAATTTCTTATAAAATCAGTTTTATTGACATTTGTAGACAGTTTTATATAATTGTTTTAAGGAAACCCAAAATCTATTGGCAGTCATAAGTTAATATGATTTGAACTTTTTGCCTTATACCAATGAAATACCATGTGCATATTGGTCCTCTGGTCCTGTTAATACAATTTTTTGAAGGGTTTCTTTTATAATTTAAAACTATATCATTGCACAAGCATTTTCAAGGACTCTCTGCAGTTTTGCGTACTCTTGCAACTACTAATTCAAGAATCAGTTTGATGACCGATTAAAAATAATGTGTTGATACGTTATAAAGATTCAACTGTTAAATATCATAGTTTTTGAGGGTGGGACTGGAAATTTAGACTATATCAAAGATTTGCATTCATAGTAGAACATTATATACTTTAAGTAAACCAACAGAAAAAGATTGTTTAAAATTTTCAAGTTCATTTTAGAACAAACTGTTTGCTCCGCCTCCCAGTTAACTGAGAATTTCAAGAAGTAGAAACATATTAAATAAATAATAAGTGAAGTTAAATATATCCCACAGTGATTTTAAAAAACATTACACAAACTTCACGGATGCCAATATACTTCTAACAACCTTACTAGGAATTTCCTAAAACTGATATTGTACGTTGAAATAGGTTTATCTATCTATCTATTCTATTCTATATTCTATTCTATACTATTATAAAGAAGAGTCTGTGTGTGTGTTTGTATGAGCTAATCTCAAAAAATACTGATCCGACTATGCTCAAATTGCACACAAATGAAGCTACAGCTCCTAGGATACATATAGAACTATTACCGCTTCGATATTCACCTAGGGCTTTGCCCCGTGGGCTTTCAAAAATCTGAGATGAGAGATTTAAAAGTAAATATTGATTGATGGTATCCATGGTAACAAAGAACAAACCTATTAAGTTTAAAAATGTAAACAAGCAGAACTAAACTGTCAAATTGATTTTGATTTCTCAATTCAACACAGCTGGTTCAAACCTTATTAAATACTGCACGAATATTAGAACAGAGAGGGTAAGGATTATAAATTTAAAATAATGATGTCACTAGCCTGAATTTATTTAACATTACCTAAAGGAGCTGTCAAACCATATGTTAATGTAATTTCATTATTATAGGATTGTTTCAGTTACAGTACTTCATTTGTTTATGATCTAACTATACTGAGTCTGTTATAATATTTGTGAAATGTTGTAATATTATTTATTTATTTTTATAATAATTCATTTTAAAATAAATCATTCAATGGATATAGGAAATAATCAACATTCTATATTGCCCTATCAACCTAGGCCCTTATCCTGAGTTATGGGGTATATTCTTTTGATTTATTTGTTTGTAAACAGTAATATAATCCCCCTGCCCCAGCAAACCTATAGACTGAGCCAATTCCCGTTTGCCTGATTATAATTTCACTAAAATATGTTAGAAAATTGCCCTATTAACATGTTTCCTCTCCCATCACTGCAATGATCATGTTCTACTTATATGCCAACCCCGTACGAAGGTCGGGTATTCTACTAGTTATTAATAAAGTTGAGAATACTAAAGGTTCTACAAAACAAAACATTGAATAATAAAAATACATTTGTATGAAAGTAACAGATAGATTGACAAAATTGTAAAACGATCGTATAATATCTAACAATATTAAATTATTTACAGTATCACGGTTACAACTTTTAAACTACTTTTGTTATGACTCAATGTTAACCTCTTTAGGACCTTTCATTTTATGCTTTTGTTAGTGGGGACTGGTAAAAACACCACAGTAGGTTTTACAAATATGATTGTGAGATGATATTATAATCTGAACTAGATTATGCGTGTTGATAATAATATGTATTTTAATTTAAGTACTTTAATTGATTCGGTTATATGTTTACCTCATATAACATTTGAACATGGATTGAAACATTAGATGTCTTTGGAATACTCTGAGAGTGAGAAGCAAAACATAACTTTCAGCAATGATGCATCGAAATCTACCTTTACTGACTGATTCAGAAATGTAATTGCAAAATATTTTGTCAACATGACTAAAATGCTAAAAAAAATAGATGTATCAGCACGAAATAGTTTGTAATATAAAAAAAGCAGTCTAGGACAACTTATATAGCGTTCTAACCTCAAACATTGTTATCGTTTCAGTGTACAAATTCAATTGATACAAAATAACTACGTTACCAATTTATGTTTGTAAACAAAAATCAATTTTTTAATGGTTGCGTAATAGCTATTTACATTACAAGTGTAGTAAGAGCGTTTTTACTTCACGCAGGTGAATGTTGTGCAACGAGCGGAAGCGAGTTGCATAATTCACCTAAGTGATGTAAACAGCACGCTCTTGCGTAACGTGTAACGTACAAGATTTTACCTGACCCGACAATAAACATGGGTCTACGTACAATATTTTTCATTATCCATTTCACTCATCTTCTATCAGTAACGTTCTTTTACTAACAAAAGCTAGGTTAGGTAGGAAAATACTTTAAAGCATAATAATAACATTCAAGCGCACAGCTGATTTCTAGCGTTGAACATCGTTGGCTCCATAGAGTTATATTTTTTAAGTTAAGCACTCAATGTTATTTAAATGGGTTTCTTTACATCACCGAGTGAGTTTTTGATACTTTACATCACTCGAGAAGTAAGGAAGTTGTATACATCACGCTTGGGATAGGGAAGTTTAACATGGCGGGTTAGGTAAATCAATTTAAATTATTATTTACTACACAAATTATTTGTAATGTAAAACATTGTTCACCACTCGGAGCAAAAGTATATTATTTATGGTACTTAAATTGTTTTATAGTACGTGGCAGTATAGTATTATTAGTTTATTAGTTGCTTGTTGCACTGTTATACACACTGCTCAAGCTCTACAGCTCATTAAGTGGCATCCTGTCCACACACTGTTGATATATACTGAATTGTGGCATGGTGCCACTATTTCGAGTGTAGGCTGGCGCGAGAATTGGCAACGTAGCATTAGGAAAGTTATAGTTCCGGCGGACGGCGCGAGGCGCGCTAGCTACCTGTATGGTTTCGTGTTCCACAATTCGGTGTGTACCTGCGCTACTTAAACTCACATCAACGAGTTCAAAAATACTCAATTGTGGCATGTGATGTTTAAACGACGTAATAATGCTGGAAAACCTCAAAAATGATCGAATTAGCTGTGGCACCCTGAAAAAGGTGCCACAATTTTTGAAGGTGCCACAGTACGGCCGTGTGCCTGTGAAGGATGCCACTATTCGGTGAATACAAACACACACACACACACACACACACACACACACACACACACACACAATCTCATTTTT
Source organism: Macrosteles quadrilineatus (assembly GCF_028750875.1). Lineage (NCBI taxonomy): Eukaryota > Metazoa > Arthropoda > Insecta > Hemiptera > Cicadellidae > Macrosteles > Macrosteles quadrilineatus. The sequence continues at coordinate 14,069,108 of NW_026542602.1, forward strand.
ATATATTAGTATAGATTGACTATTGGTACTTTAACTGATAAGTGAATGTTCTTTCAAGCTCCAAATAGTTAATTTGATGATTTCTTTCGCTAAAAAGCTAAAACAAAAATATCTATCTTAGATGCCTGTATATAAAGGTTCTAAAATATCATTAAGTAATTATTTATACGGTAAAAGTCAAATGAGAGGCATTTAAAATAAGTATTTGTACGGCAATAGAGATATTTTAGCTGGTTCTAGAACATGGACTTATCAAAGAAACTATCAAAAGCTGTGTTCGTTATCAAATAGGTTTGCCAATGAGACAAGGACATATGATTGCAATCCATCTCACTGGGTACCTGAATGTTAAACAATGTACAGTGGTGTGATTGTCAGCCAAACATTAATCTGGTATAAGCTCACTGAGTTCCATTTATGTTTATGAGTCTTCATTTTGTAATAATAATATTCTCAATTTGTTTACGAAGTTTAACAACTTTCACCTTAAAATGATTTAACACAGTTTTTATGAGAATGTACACAAATATATAAATATGTTGGCTAGCAAGCATTTTGCCTTATAAGTGTAGGTATTATTAAATTGAAAGCCTACTGCTGGCAAACACTCAATACCACGTTTCCCACTCCTCATGATGGGTTTTCTATCAATTCAACAAAACATCTTAACTGAAATATCTCATAAAAACCTACTTACTTATTATTTATCGGAAGGAGCCATTAGTTTTTAAGCCAACTGATGATTGCCCACAAATGAAGAATTTCTAATTAAAAAATATAATAGGTAACTAAGTTACGTATTAGGGCATTTCAAATGATGGTTTCCTTCATTTGACTAGATAACAGGACACAAATGGACACTCTAAATATCGAGGCCGTAATAATCCATGTACATCGGCACCTTGTATAAACTTGGAATTCAGTTTAGGGTATAAAGCAAAAGGCAAAGGTGGAATGTTTCACTACATATACGCAGTGTGGGAGGTTTAAATCTATAGCTATTGTAACGCTGAAAGTTAATTTTAACCAAATTTCGCCGAGGGCTGAAATGTGTACCACGGTTTCAGTGAGAATTCGCCTGTTTTTGTTCATCCATCATATAATTTCAGAAACGTCGAAAAATAAATTGTTGGTAGAATTAAATCTTGGTAATTGCCTAGCCTTGGAGTGCTTTAAGTTTAAACCCAATACAAATACTAACTCAATTTTTCGATCCAGTTTTATATTTTGTTAATTTGATGGATAACTTCTGTTTCACTTACGTGATAACAAAGTGGATTTCACGTAAACCTATTAGTGGTGCAATCAAATCGGTATTTAAATTGTAAGTGGAGTATATTATATGTGTCTACTAACTTTTAGGGGGGGGGGGTCTGTAGATTGCAAGGGCTGGCCCGCAACACTTGATTATTTATTTTTAAGATTACCAAGCAATAAAAGCTATAGGTAATAAAAACTGTACAAATTCGTTACACATTCCCCCGGGTTATGGACTTAACGATCACTACTACTAACTTCTTATAACTTATGAGAGAGGTTATGTTTTCGCTTATAACCATTCATTACTACTTTTAAGCAGCTGGTGTCCGATTAAAATTAATTACAGTACAGTACGTAATAAAATTCCGCAAACAGCTGTTTTCCGGGCTAAATCCTCGATGGAAAGTCTATAAAACAGTTAAGTATGGCGGAAAATATTTACTTGGTCTAAAAAATGTGAAGAGGCATTACTGAAAGTAAAAGCAGAAATAATAAGCTACCGAAGTCTAGCAAATTATGGTGAAAATGAAACATTAATCCTAGTTAAGTCCCACAGGGTTAGGAACTTGCTTATAAACATTTATCACGATAGATCTGAGAAGCCCATTGTATTCGTATCAAGATCGCTTAAAAGCAGAACACAATTACAGTCAGATATTTAAAGTAGTCCCGTATAAATTTAAATGCAAACGGATGTATCGATATATTAAATTTTAATAATTATATTAAAACAGATGAGAAAAACACAACATTCCATGCCTAGGCAATCTTCTTAAAGCCTCATGATTGGGAGGCACATAAGATCCAAACTGGATCCATGAGTAGAAAAAAGTGACAAAGATATACTTAGGGGTGAGAGTCAGAAACTTATTCTCTTAATTCAGATAAAACATGTGAAATCCTATACCTTGTTAGAATGGAAGACGGAGATGACGTATGGAATAGACACTTGGTTCAAATCAGAAGATTTTATAAAAAAAACTAAAGTTGGACAACTGTTACTCCAGCTGATCTTTATTTTAAAATAATTGTTTATGTTTTAATTTTACAGGGTAGTTTTCGGTTTATTAAAGAGTTGAATAGGTTAATAGAAACTGGTATACTTAAAGACAACGTTAAGAAAACTTGAAATCTGTATATAAACAAATATTAATAACATTTATATATCAATGAAATATGTAATTCCTGTTAAATAGGTAATGTATTTAATTATCTATTTATTCATTTAAATTATTAAACTGTTTGTGGGAATGTTGTTAAACCACAAAACAATACAGGGTAACAAAAAAGTCTGGAAACGGCTTATTATCTTTTAAACTAAATCCGTTAGAAAGTTCAAACCTTTCACGTAAACTTACATGTATGAAAACTACTTTTTGCAAGCAATACCATTTTTTTACCTTCACCAGAGAACGGCCCAGGAGGAGTAGGTACCGGTACATAATCTTTAATTTAAGCATAGGTTGATATGCACATAGTTTTAAAGGTCTGGTCAAGTGGAGCTCATTGCCGAAAACCGCGTCAAAAAAGGTTCATCCGTTACAAAATGGCGGCAGTCCTTGCGAAAAAGATCTTGCGGAAAATAACTGCACAGGCCTTGGTATTGGTAAATACTCGTATTCAACATTAGCTTAAAAGCTGAAATTGTATTTTAAAGTCAACTAGCTCATAGACTAAGTTAATTTAATCTTCAAAACAAATTTAACCGGGTTTCAGATTTCCCGGCTAATGTTGACTATAAGTATTTACCAATACTAAGCCTGTGGAAGGTATTCCACAAGAACTTTGGACTGCCGCCATTTTGTAACGGATGAACCTTTTTTGACGCGGTTTTCGGCAATGAACTCCACTTGACCAGACCTTTAAAACTACGTGCATATCAACCTATGCCTACTTTGAAGTTTTAAAACTACTCCTCATGGGCCGTCCCCTGGTGAAGGTAAAAAAATGGTAATGCTTGCAAAAAGTAGTTTTCATACATGTAAGTTTATGTGAAATGTTTGAATTTTCTAACGGATTTAGTTATAAAGGTATTAAGCCGTTTCCAGATTTTTTTGTCACCCTGTATGTATACTGTTCAATTTTGCCTATTCGGCCAACTATATAACCTATTTTAACCTTTGACTGGGGCAAAAGAGTTATGTTTTAATATGTCTCATGAATACAAAGTATATGTATGCAGTACTAAAATTGGTCGTCTAATTCAAATCTCAGTAAAGTTTGTCATTTTTATCTGTTTGAAATAGTTTGCTTTTCAGACTGTTTTATCCAATTTAATCAATCTGAAACCACAACGATATTGAAATATCAGAGATTAAACGATATTTTAATTTTGTTTCTATGAATGACTAAAGTCCATTTATAAAAAACAAAATTAAAATTTCGTTCTTCTATCTTCTATTGGAATACCTATAGTTTGTAGATGGAACAACCTACTGGTTCCAACTGTAAAATTAAATTAATAAATTGTTGTTAGAAAGAGGTTTGCTTAAAATATTATATAATTTGTAATAATTTTATTTTTATTATTCTAATATTTCTAAACGACATGGTTTTTAGTTGAGGTTAATGATACAGAGTTAGGTAACTCCATTATCCGAAGTTAGATAAATTTAGTCTGTGATTTTATTTTTATTTTTATTATGTGTGTACAATGAACTGTGGTGACAAGTACTATGTTCTCCTTATTTAAATAAGGTTAGCGACACCCAAAAATATTTATAAAATTAATTATAATATGTCATAAGTAGTTGGGTAAACAGGTACTTTGTGAGCTATTTACTATGTAAAAAAATGTTAAACAAATGAACAACAAATAGAAGAATTTTTAATACTAAGGTAAGTTTTCCTTTACTCATATCTTAAATAATGTAGAGCCGTCTAAAAACCGTCTAATGACGTAAAAAAGTAGGTGGTGTCAATATTGATTTTTAATTAAAACAAAAGCCTACATGATTAAAATGAAAACAAAATACATAGGAGATATACTTGACTTTTTATTTTGTATTAAAAGTTTTAAACTTAGGCTAAACATTCTCAAATTATCGCTGTAAAATTTGTAGCCTATTAATTGTCAGGCTGGTTTCATGCCTTTCATTGTTGCAAAAACACAGTTGTTGTTACAATTTTTGTACAGAAACGAGATGATTGTAATTGATTAGAAAGATAAAAACAAAAACGAAAAACATAATAGTTATTATAATTTTTATTCCTTATGATACTATATATACCTATTTCGGATTCTTATAAACACTATACACTTCAAGATGAAATATTATAACACACGGCCATGCACATCACTGTAGGCATTGCAGCAACACATTACTATCATACTCAAACTGGCACATGTTTAGGATATAGACTTCCTTTGCTGTAATATAAATAACTGTTGGTAATTAATTGGTAATAGCTTTCTTTAACAGAAAATCAAGGCTTCCAATAGTTATTTTTACTGTCCCGTGATTGGAATTACATGCAACACGCTATGTAGACCTTAATTTGTAATTATTAAACAGCCCCGCAGCAGCAAACCTGCAGACTGAACAAGATTTCTGATTGGCCGCAAAAATGCAATCGGACAAATTGAAATTCACTGAGTTTGCAGGTTTTCTGCGGCGGGGGTATTTTATAAACATCACACTTACTCGAAGAAACATAGTAGACAACAGAAAGATACAAATATCGTGAGATCGGCAAGAAACGTTACATGTAGCAAAGTTACAGGTAGGCTTTTCGGTTTGGAAGATGTACCTAGCATCCGTGGTAGTTACAATAATTGATCATCGTTCTTCTTGACCAGCTTTAACTTTTACCAAAACATAGACTGTATGTCTCAATTTTAATGTTCTGGTAACCATTCCCTTACCTTTCAGTGTTTATTTTCTTATCAGGCTAGGTAAGACATTTCAATTCACAAAATTTCACTCTGACATAGACTAGACACATTAATCCATGTTTTAACACTAATTGTTTGCAAATGGCGATTCAGTGTTGATTTTTCAAGACGTAGTAGACTCTAGTTTAAAGAGGTTTTGTGAAAGCAATTAGGGTAATGTTTTGAACAGAATTAAAATCTGTCTCAATCTACCTCAAATAAATTGTACAAAATATTATTGTTGTTTTGCATATAACCCTGTAATTATTCTTAAACCGAGGTAATATTTGAACTTTAAGACTTTAAAAAGTTAGGTCTGTTGAGCCAACCATCAACTGTAATACGAGTAAATTGAAATGCAGTGGCTGTCTGGCTATCGGAGTACATGCATACAAAATACGAATTGTGTGGCCTGGCTTATATGTCTCAGTCCCATGCAGTTTACTATTCTGACTATTATCCATTACATTCTTGTAGTTTACGTAATGAGATTAGGTTACTATATTATAAATAGTTCATAGCATAATGTGAACGTGTTATCATTTAATACTAGTGTACCTGTTGCTCGAAATCGAGCAATTGTAAAGTACCGGTATTATGCAGGAGTTATTTTAAAACTACAGTAATAACAGTCATAATTTTCGATGAGTTTAAAAAACCCGACTAAATGCTTACGTCTAATTGAAATGCTCACGCTATTTAATATACCGCTTTGAAATTATAGATAAACGCTTCTTGTAAAAATATTTTAGCATTTTTTGGACCCGGCCTTATTTTTTAGTGTTTTCTACAAATGTTTCCCGACTTAAAGCTGATACCATTAAACATTTCTTGTATGTATTTCTTTGATCTGACTTTAGGTAGGTTTACTTTACCACTGTGACAACACGATGTGTATATTCTTCATGTTTTTTTTTACTTTCAAAATAAGTTGCTTAGCATAACTGGCAAAATTATTCATCTCCCTAAGTGATTGTGTACCTGGATTCCTTACTGTGAGACCAGGCCTATCCTCTACTCTTCTCATACGTATAAGATCTCCTATTAATTGTCTCCTCCTCCTGTCTTCAATATTTCTCCTTTAAATTCAAGAAATTTTCTGTTCTTCCAACAAAACTGATTGACTGTTTAGATTTGTTTATAACCTCATACATATTACAAACATCAATATTTACTCCAAAAAAGCTGGTGAGTTTATTTTTATGTACAGCTGTTTTTGTTTTTAAATTTGTTTTCAATGTAATTCTTATGGGGGAAATGCGACCTTTGAGAGCGTCTTGTGCCCTTAAGGGTAATATTTTTTTAAATTCTAAAACCTTTATGCAAAACTACGAATTGAGACGAATCATTTGACACCTCAAACTTTAAAATCGGTCAAGAAATAACAGAGGAGTTTTGTTCACAAAAAACAGCCCTCACGTATTAATATAAGAGATAATTTAATGTGTATGTAATGTTTAAGCCTGTACAGACGCTTAAGATTTCATAGACTCTTAGTACGATTACCGAAAATTTTACAAAAACTGAAATAATAGGGATCATAATAAAACAATAATCTTTTCTATAAAAACAAGTTGGTTGATCCCTGCATACCTTGCATAAATGAAAATTGGTACAGTAGTAGTTGATCAAGCTATATAAAACAATACTGACATTAGGGTACGTGCAGTTCTCCTTAGGTTACGTGTATGAAAAAAAGTCAATGAACATAAATTTGATCAGCATCCTGGTTTTCATTATCATTGGTTTGTAATATCTATAATCCCCTGTTAAATGCAAGCTAATAGTTTTCAAATATATCTATAAGAGCTATTGTCATTTGGTTTTTTTTCCTTTGGAGTTTTTGAATCAATAGTTAACATAATGACGATACGCTTCAAAAGCTATTCTGTATGAACTAGATATGTGCAAATGAGCAATGAAATGCATTGTGTTGATTCTGCCATTCGTGGACTACAAAAGTACCCGTCGTAAATTGTGAGCCAGTTTATTAGGTCTTGTACTTAGACTTAAATTGGTTAGACTCCACAGTTGTACCCCATTAATTTTACTTTATAGCGGTAATAAATGTTAAGAGTTTCTAGTTGTTGTATGAAGACCTTGTGAACCCGTATACTTATAAACTAATTGCAGGTTATATTTCTCTTTTTATGGTTATTCCTCTTAATTTAACCATATTTATTGACTTCATCGTCGTACATTTTTATTTGTTTACCAAGCTTTGCACATGGTTGAAATGTTGAAGTAAAATTTTCTTTGATTGATAACATAGTTGGTAAAAACCTTTTATAAGATTATAGAGGAGATATGTATTACATTTATCCGAAGAAATTATATACATGTTACATATTATACGTAAATTTTTGCAATAATTGCGTTATATGCATAGGCTAAGACTGTTGGATATTAAAAAGGTTTTTCACGCGAAATATACTGTATTTTTTGTATTATTGACGATGATTACAAATCCAAAAAAGATATAGAACAAATGTTAATGCAAAAAGTAATGCCTTTTATCAGATGTGTATAGTTTAGGGAATACTTTTGTGACTAAAATAGGCATGAAAGTATGCACCAAATGTCAAACACTACAATACACAGAAACAACATGTTTGCTTGTAATAAATTGCACGTAATCGAACACAAAAAACTAATATCTAAATAATATTTAATAAACTAATAAAATGAAAAATTTTAAAAAAAAGAGGCGCACATAAAAGTGTATCATACTTGAAAATTCATTATCTTAGAGCACACAAGAATGTACGAGCTATATACAAAAAATATTGCACTTACTTAACACCAAATTTATACAATTGGGTTTTAACTATATCAGTAAAAAAATACGTATACCAACTAGTTAAGTTAAGTTAAGTTCCATCTTAAAAGTTTTTCTTTTATTTTTCAATTTTATCTAAGATGTTTTGAACAAAAATATGTTAGTAAAATACTTTACAACAAACCAATTAGGAAGGGAATTTATAGTCTAATATTGGTCGTAATTTTATTCTTTATTTCTTAGATTTGTATTAATTATTATGTTTGGTATTAAAACCAAAGGGGCTACCCAGTAAGATTTTATGATTTTGTTTTTTGATACTGCTTTGCTAAGTTACTGGTTTCACTTGACAATTACAAAAAAAGACAGGCCACACAAATACTCTTAAGTTTACATAAGCTTTTTAAGTTTATACCCATCATTGACTATTATATGTTTGACCTACTATCATGTCTAACAGTATTTGTGTACGTTTAGTTTTCTTATGATAAAAGAGTAGTCAAGGAGAGATGTGTAATAAAACAGACAAAACGGATAAAGCCATTAAGATTATACCCTACTTGTGATGAAAATCTTGTTTCATCAAAACCAACTCTTAAATTTGTAAGTATTAGACACTATTGTTACACAAGTATTACACCTCCAATGAGATAATCATGCATATTTATATGTAGCACATCAAAGATTTTTGGGGTAAAGGAAACTTGTAAGGAGCAAAGGAGAGTCTTAATAAAAGAACAATGAACGACAGTAGGACAAAGGGAGTTCTTTTATTCAGATCATGACGCACAATACTATTGCTGAGTTTGAATATTACAATGACTCTTTGTGGTATCTCTCATGACCCTGTAGTTCCGTGATCCTGGAAATATCATTCTACAGAACGGTTATTAACATGTTGAATTTGTAAATATTGTAACATGGTATGAGGCAAACAGGTCATTTATATAGTGCTATTGGTTTTTCGTATACGTTTTATGTTTGATTTCTAGCTAGTGCTCAACGGATAGCCAAAGCGTTATTAATTACAATGCATTTCAACAACACAATTGAGGATAGAACTTGGGAGATTTAGCTGTAAATTATTCCCATAATACATGTGTTAATAGTACCATGATTGCTTACCTACAATACTGTTAATTTAAAAGTCGTTTTATTACATGATAAGCTGGTTATTTATATAGTTATAAAGTTTAAATAATTTCAGTTAACCTGATTACGCTTGCCCAGGATTGTAACATGATTTTATTTTTATAAAATATTTGAGAAAGTATTTAACTTTAAATATGTTAAACAATCTCTTATGATACAGTAGTCAAGTAGTGTAGCCTGCAGGAAAAAGCGTTGGCATAAAAGTACCGTTTATATGCTTTCTTATCACATGGTCCAGAGCACATGCAAGCTAAGGGTAGGGGTAGAATAATTCCAGAGCCTGACTAACCTTTATAAGAGAGCTGTACGCCTCTACTCGAGTTTATATTTTATGTGCACAAGTGTTGAGAATAAACCACGTATATAGAGTGAAATATGAAATTACATACGACAAAGTTATAAGAACAAAATAATTAAAGTCGTTGAAATTATAACTTACAATTCACGTTTTAAAAACTTTTAAAACCTATTTCTTATCACATAATCAAAGGGAAAAACACAAATTCTTGTCTACATTTCAACATTATCCCTCCTAGAATAGTATATGAAGAATGTATTGTCTTTGTTTACAACTTTCGAGTTTCAGTTTTGGGTTGAATATTCGATTTAGGTTTTCCTAAATTTAAAAAAGTGATTTTTAAAGATGTTTTTGTGTATGTGTGTTCTTGTTTTTTTGCCTTTTTTTGGGGGGGGGGAGATACAGGCAACACATTTGGTCCGATTTTTTGTTGTTGATGAAATTTTGTATATAAGTACTAATCAATGTTGTTTTCTGGATGTGTCTATTATTTTGATTTTGTTTGTTATGATGATTTTTCCATAAAAGATGGATTTTAACAAATATGGCTTGAACGGTTTTTGTTCTAATTAAATGTGATGCGGTCCTTTTATCTTTAAACAAGAAAAAAGTGAATTCTACCGATAAGACATTATAGTTTCTCCCATCATAAGGGTTGTTGAAAAGATAGGAGGAGAAAGAATGTATTTTTTTATACTGCTTAACTTCATTTGCGAAACATTTCCGATATTTTTATAATAAATTTGGTATTCAAAAACTAATCCTGTATTAAATGTATCATTGCCTAACTGTCTACACATAATGCATTAGTATTATTAAATTACAATGACAATTATGAAACAATAATCTCAACATTGAGCTGTATAATTTTAAAACAATAATCCTTAACAATGGTCAAAGGTAGAAGGCAAGCAATTCATATTGCAAGAGCTATGTCTGGTGACAAAAGACCATTCATATCGCCTCAAGACTGTTACTCTATTGTAGTTCTAGTACAACCTAGACTCATTGTGGTTTCAATTAACTCTTTTTTTTGTAATACATCTCACCTTTAATTTCTTATTAAACCATATAATTTTCGCTGAGGTTTTCTATTTATTTATGGTTAGCGTAAGCTAAACTGTTCAAAAGCCCTTAAGACGTCTTGGTTGTAAAAATCAAAGTATTTATGTGTTATATGTAAGTACTATACTTAGGCTTGAATACTAGAATGTTTTATAAGGTAAATCGAAGTTTAACTGAAGTGGCTTCTTAATTAATTATTTAATTAAACATTTTACACCATTTAGTTAAGATCTAATTTAAATTACACTCAATTTTAATAAATGCTGGAAAACTGTTCCATGAAATACTCAGTTTAATAATTTTAAAATGAGCAAAATGGAAAGTAAAACAAGGTTAGGTGGACAATTTTTGTGCGTAATTGTGCTGTAGTTTTCTTTACTAACAATTTATAGTCAAATACTGTTGTTCCACCAACACAGCTTTCGAAGGATTGATGTCCTGTTTCGGCTTCAAGCGTGGCAGCTTTTTCCTGATTGATGCTTTTTTTGTTGCCTGGTCAAGGAGATTTACTACATCTAGGCCTAAAAAAGGCGTTATGGGACACTTAAGAACAACCTTTAACCTTTTAACCATAGACCATAATTTTTACCATGTAGATGATCAATTTTTATATGGGCATGCACTTTTATAGTCTATGATGTTTCATGTCTTTACCTACGTCATTTACAAAACATTTTTATTTTGATTATGCCTAGTTTATAGTATATGGATACTATACACTAAATTATATGGATGGATAAAATCTTCTAAAGTCGTCGTAATATTTTAAACTATTTATATTTATTTGTATTTTACCAATTATATGCCATGTTGTTTGCCAACTCCAAACTTTCAGCATGCATTTAAAAATTCAAATTAATTTCAAGATTACATTATGATTGTGATTCAATATGTTAAGAAGATAGGTGTTATATACATCGTTATATGCATTCTTTTATATATATACGTATTAATTATTTGTGTTTTATAACTCTATGTTAAATATGCTGTTATATTTTAAGAAACATTTGAATTGTTCATCCTACGATAGTATGTAATTCTGACTAACAAATACTATTGGTGGCACTCGATCCCGCTACTTCCGTTGGCTGACCATGTGTCGGGTCTTTTCTCTCTCTCATCCTACTACCCGCCTTATAACAATCCACACCTCCGCCATGCGTGTTAATTTCCTAGTTAACACCTATTTCGTTCCATGTGCGTACAAATACTACATAAAAACATAGCCTAGGAATCGTGGAGAATTTTTACTCCTTGCTATACTTGTTGCCATATATTGTTAGTTATCTGTCATATGTAAGAAAACACAGAATTTTCTCAACCTCGTCTCCTTAGAATGTAGATTTTTAAAACGTGGGTCTAATCCGAACGATTGTTACTGGTAGGTATAAAATAGTATATTTCATCACTAGAGTCTAAAGTGACTCTTTTTGACTCGAGGTCAAGTATTACTCCCTAGAGAGTAAAAATGCTACACATACTTTAGATCCACAACGGATGCTTTAAAAACTGATGTTTTTGCTGCAGTATGATGAAAAGTTTATTTATTGTTATTATATTGACGGTTATATAACATGTATAGCTTATTGCTTGGTTTTATTTCAAGCAAAACAACCCTTTCCATTATACTTTTGACTTCACAATGAAGACGTTTACTTCTACTTTGAAAAGTTTGATTATGTGTCACAACAGTTATAATCCAATTTCCCTTCTCACAATCTAATTCCAGTAAGTGCCAGAGATCCTTACTTACCTCCGTTTTTGTTTCACGGAGGAATGTGAGTCGGTCATTCAACATATTGTTTCCATTTTCAATTTCTGTTGTTCATTATTGAAGTATTCAAGAGCATTTAAATCTTATTAGTCTTAGTTATCTTTGTCAACACGTAAGTGGTTACTGCAGAAATTTTACCCGGTCACGTTCGTTTTTGTCAATGTCCCTTAGTGTGTTTCGTGTTGTTGTAACCGTATACGGTATAAATATTCTATGTTTTCGTGTCTCGTTCGTGCCTCGTGTATATGTTTTATTTTATTGAACTCTGTTGACGACTTTCCAGTGAAGTGATCACATTGACACCTTGAGGCCTGAAGATGGTTTCACAGATCCGAAACTAGCAACAAAGCAACAAAGGATTACTATATGCATGTATTGTAAACCATTTTAAAAATAAATTTATGTGACAATAAGGCTCTCTTAATTTCGCAATAAAACGTTTTATGTCAAAACATCAAGCCATGTGGTCTTACAAAAAGTACAGCTATTAGTCGTAATACCAATTTTCATTATAGGTCTGCTCAAACAGAGAATTGTTCCTTACAAAACAAAATACAATGAAAATATGCCTTACTCTCTTGAACCCCAGATTAAAAAAATTAAAGAACCTTGATGCAATGACAATTGTCTTGGTATCTGAGCGGCAACAGTGCTCGCCTTCGAGTCTAAAAGTCGGTAGTTCGATTCATAGCGTGATCATTACCAGACCCAGGCATGCCATTTGTTACTGGGATATTACTATTATCAATTGATGATTTCTAACAACAGGTCAACGTTCGATAGTAAGACCAGGTATGAACCGATCCCTCCAGAAACACTTTAATGAATGTTTCTTGCATAGATAGAAACAATAATAAAAAAATAATACCATTTTGTAGACATTAATTAATTTAATTTCATGATAAATACTCTCTCACAAATACCCTCACCTATACGTTTTTTTAACTTGATAGGGTGAATAGGAAATGAAATCAGGGTTTGCCGTAAAGGTATAAGAAAATGATCAAGAACCTTAGAAAAATACGTACAATAATAAAGCAACAGCGAAAAGATGAATGTTGTCTAATCACGACAAAAGGGTGCGGTATAACTATGAGGTGTGTGAATTGTTATTGTACATCTAGAGCTTGAGTGGGACCTCAATGCCCATTCCTGAGTTCTTACGGTACCGTATGTATTTTGTCAGACATGTTGATCATGAGTAAGTCAGTGACTAAAATTATATTCACACAACAAACTTCAGCCAACGATTGTATTTTATTAAAATAATACTAAGTTTATATTCAGTTACAAAATTTACAACAGCAATATTATTTGAGTAGCTAGTACACTCGTATGTTTATAAAATACTAGAAAAAATATATGTTTTATAGTAATTACGTTTATTGTTTCTCTCGGATTTTAATCATAAGCACATACAGAGGTAGTTATATACAATAGGTTAACAAATAAATGGGTATAACGACATATAGAACTTCAAAAAGATAAAGAAATTTTAGTTGCTCAAATTTCTTTATAGGTTACCGAGAAAAAATGTAAATATGTGTTAGTACTTTATTCAGTTTGCTTACTATAGTTCGTATGGGATTCAAAATCTAAAACGAGGATACATCCCTAATTTAAATGCATTAAAAACATACAATTTGTAAAACAGTAAGTAAGTGAATATCAACTAAAACAGAATGAGTAAAATAACTTCCTCGTGAAATTGGATTTAGTCAAATTGGAACGTATAACGACAATGCCAGGTGGGGTAGCTAATGACTTGTAAAATGCACTTTGTAGCTTTAACTTCACTACTGAAATGAAATCAAGAATATCAACCATAAAATACTGTATGAAAAAATAGTAGTCATAAAACAGTTTATGAGTATAATAGACGAATATACAGAGTGACAATTATTAAGTCTTAGGACGACTTTATAATTTAAAACAAGAAGAGATGATATCGCAACCAAATTTGGCATACCATTCTTGGTGATAGTAAGTTCCTATTTTGTGTACATGGTGATTGGATGCCACATATGAGGGACGGTCCTTAGGGAGTAAGTTGAAAATCTTAAAGGTAAGCATAGGTTAATATGAACATAAAATTAAAGTTCCTGTTAAACTAAAAACAATTCCGCAAACCGGACCTCAAATGGACAATCGAGCCAAAAATGCCAGCTGTTCAAAGATTCATTGAATTTGCAATGGTATTATACGTTACCTCCCCAAGGGGCGCCCGACAGAAGACGGAAATCATAAAGGTAAGCATAGTTCGATATGAACATCAAATCAAAGGTCTTTATTTGTAGAATACAATACCCAAAATGTGAGCTCAAAAGAAAAACTGAGTAAAATATGGCAGCCGTTTGAAGATTCAAAATGGCAGATTTAAGAAATCTTTGAATGGCTGCCATTTTGGACTCGGTTGTTTGTTTGATGTATGGTTTACGGCATTGTTTATTGTTCAATAAGACCTATAATTTGGTGTACATATATGCATACCCTATGTTTGATTTACATATACAGTAAATATAAGAGTAGGTTCTTCGATTATTACTAATATGGAAGTAACTGTCCTATTTCATACTCAAATTTAACCAACCGGTTTGTTTTCAGCATTATCTCCCCAAGGCAATGAAAAATTGTTTCCTTCAAGAGAATCTCAAATACTGTATCAAAGAGATCGGCCCAATCAAATCAACTTTGAAAATATATTTCAATAAAAATGTTAATGGCTTTACACTAAGATAAAATTATGGGTTAGCCAATTAGGGCTGAGCAAAAAGGCTACAATAGTTTTCCTTTTGCACGTAACTGATTTTAAGAGGAACAAGTCATGCAAAAAGGTTACCTAGGTAATTTCCAAGTATTGTTAAAGTTGGTGAACAAAGTGCAAGTTGAATACGCTTTCTGTGTCTTGAACCTTACAGAACTCTCGTGAAACAGTCTCTAACCATGTTTTAATTAGTGCAGTTCCTCAGATTAAACTCGAGCGGATTAATTATTCAAAAGTTTGTAAAATTAGCTGTGTTACATTTACTGACTGAGTTTTACCTTCAGTATTTTCAATGGTTCTACATACATTTTACTTATGTTGGATTATTTAGGGCATCAATATATTTCCGCCATTGATTTGACAGTTTTAAACTTTAAACTGTCAAATCAGTTTAAAGTTAAAGTCTTAATTTAAGCTTTGTACCAATTAGTTTATACTTGTCTTCTGTACATGAATTACTTAGGTATGTGCCTTATCAATCTTTAAAATGGGTCACTTTCAGAGAAAAACACCTTGAATCGTATTCACAAAATGTCCCAATACTCAAAATATTGAATACTATAATGTATCAATGCAAACCAGCTAATCTGTAATAAAGTAGTGGAAGGAGGATTGCAAACTTACGAGTTTTTTTGTCTGTAAACAGTGGATCTCTGTCATTGTAATTTGGGATTATATTATGAAAAAAAGAAACACTGTACAAGAATGATATTTTAAATCAAAAAGCTGTTCACAATATAAATTATAATGAATGATAATCAACGAACATTATTTACCAATATTCCCAACATTAAAAAGGATAAACATCCCTAAATCTATCACAATCTTTGAAAAGAAAATATAATAAGATTGTAAACATTAATAACAAACTCAATCTTAAGCCTTCAAACCTAACCATAATATATATAAATGGATTTCATAATATTTACTGGACACATTTGTATTGAGAGTATTTTATTTCGGTGAAAAGGTTGACTTCTCCTGAGGTCTTATTGATAGCGCGACGTTCATGATGGTAATCGGAGATAAATCACAAGACGTTTCAGAAACGTCTCAGAAATAGATTTTGTACTGGATCTCCTATCTTGGTTTTATTTACTCAATTTAACTTAAAACCAAGATACTTGCTTGATTTTTTATTCTCTTTTAACATTTGTATCTAAAAATACCCACAGGAGTTCTGGCTGATTCTGTTTAGTATATGTACATAACTGTGTATCCCTTTGAAACTCGTCATTTAGCGAAGTTTCAGACAGAAACATGCAGTTAAAATGATCCCTTAGTCACTCACATTTGGGTTTGGCTGAAAGAATACCTACAACGTATTGTTATAACACAATCTTTGGGTGAAATATATTTTAAGTTTCATGCTATGTATCAAATATATCTTTGCCAAATTAGATTACTAAAATAAATAATATATTATTCACAAGTATGCAGCTTATACGTTGGCTACAAACCAAAAACATTGGCGTGCCTTACATTGTACACAGTAATGACTCAACAATTATTAAAATATAGTAGTGGGTAATATATAAAAATTTCCGGCGTTTCCTCATGGGTTTGCAGTTCAATTCAACATCTTTTAATCTATTTATACTACAGAAAATGCAGTCTTTAGTATAAAATAATCTGTATAGACTAATTCCGATTATTGCGGAGATTGTTTGTAGTTTTCAGGTTTCGAGTGTAGTAAACAACAATATGTCTTAAATGATAGTTTCTGACAAACTGCTACACAGCTTAATATAATGATTTACGTTAAATAATATTTTTGTAATGTTAATACTATAAACCTATGTTGCCAATACTCAACGCATTTGTTGTATTACTTTTTTTTCCTTTTTTGATGTTTCACGAAACTACCGTTCCTTTCTAAATGGTTATCCATTAGATTTAAGTTTACAATACGCTATAAAAATCTATATTGATTGTCATTATAGTAATTTATTTGATGGTCAACCATATTAGGTACGTTCTGGGATGTATTTCAAACTGATATTAATTTAAATGGGTTGTCTATAGACAGTTGTTTTGGACATGTCTGTGGTTTAGTAATAACCTTCTTTTCATTTATTTTTTTTATTACTCTAAAGTTTATTATACTGAATTCCATTACGGATTCCGAGGTGATTAGACCAGAGGACACACACCTATGCCAAGAGTTTTCATAACAAATATTTTCCTGCTCTTAGAGCTCTGTACACTATCACTGTATTAATAAGTAAAACCAGATGTGTACGTGTAAAGAGTAATAACTATTTTATTATACGTCACAAAGTCTGCCTTGTTGAGGTTGATTTCTAATAATTGTAACCAGCTTGAACTTTGGGTGATACTACAAGCCCAAGTATACATTTGAATGCCCTACTGATTGGCAATGTAGTGCATTGAAATCCCTCAATTATCGTTTGCATATTACCATTGACTATCGGATATATTACCTAATCCCTGTACATTGCAGATAATTGCTCTAAGACAAGATCATCCTAAAACGTCAAAGTAGCATTGAAATTGATGTATGAGGTCAAACTGCAATTGTAACTTAATACTGTTCTGGTATATTGGTTCTATTGTACGAATAGATTGTGACTAGAAACGTTCTGTTTTTTCTGCCCTGAAATAGTACGCTACATCCAGAGCGTTCACATTATAAACTTGGTCTGATTGTTCTTAATTATTTGTTTCTTTCTGTATAATATTAATTTAACTCAACTGAAGAAGCGCTTCGGATAGAAACTCGTTTAAGTCAACTAATTAAATGCTCAAATATACCAGCTAAGACTATATAGTTTTTAAAGGATATGCCCGTTTGAAAGAGGACGACATTGACATTAGCCTAGCCAAGTAATTAAATACATCAATTGAAGTTTATAAAGTTCAACTCTTATGACATCTCGATATAGCTGAGCTGCTGCTTAACTTTGTAATTTATTTGGATCAGAAACCTTTTCAAGATTAGGAGGAAGATAAATGTAAATTTCTTGAGAAAGAATCCAATTAATTAATTGTAATGCAATTTCTATTATTTAATGTTTCATTTTATTACAAGAGATAGATTTGAAACCGTGCTGGTATATCCTGATACCAAAGCTAGGCTTTGCAATTGTCAGGAGAATACTTCTGTATTGTTCCTGACAGTCTGGTCAGGCGTCATATAGCAGCCAGATAGCTTAATTTATCATGTGTATTGGCACTTTTCCTTATTAATCCAATCATAAATTAATTGTACAGACTACAATTTCGGGTACTTTCCTGTTAAAGGGAACATTCATTATTATCGATGATTTTTTTCTCGATGTATCGATGTTTTTGTTTTCCGATCCATTACAAATTGACAACAACTAACTGATCTTGCTTAGGCTAAAATAGTCTAAGAAATGAAACTGTTTCTAAGCTAACCTAACATAACCAACCAAACTTGCTGTACCATTTAAAAATTCCGTTTGGGTTTGAATATAAAAGGCAAGTTAAACACGGAATTTTTAAATGTTACAGCATGTTTGGTTAGTTACGTTAGGTTATTTTTTTAGAACAGTTTCATTTCATTAATGTTTGTTGATGTAGTAATAATAGAGATCGATGGTTGATACTAAACAATATTTTTCGTAGTTGTCAGCTGATATGCTTCAATTTGTTAATATCGATATATCGAGGAAAAAACCATCGATAATAATGAATGTTCCCTTTAACAGGAAAGTACCCAATTGCGTTGGATAATACACTAAATTTGCAGCAAAAGCGTCTCCGAAACGAACTAACAAAGTAATAGCGTTTAGACAGATTAAGATTTGTTGAGACGCTAATGTATCCTTTAAGATTAATAAAAGATTTCAATTCAGTCTAAATTAGATCTTCCTTCACGATTTACGATATGGCAGTTATTCGCGGCCCAATCTATGGATAATTTCTCTGGCAAATATCAATTTTAATATGTCAGATTCAGACATCACGGTTTAACCGCAGTGTAGGTTGATTTTGAATATAATATTGGTTAGGTTCACTTTATGTAAAAAATGTTTTTGAAGAATTACTCCTTACTTTAAATTTGTTTGATTTGTATAATGTGTAGTTATAAATCAATTAACAGCAATGTATGATTCTCCCACTTACCAAAGTAAGTAGTTATGGAACAATATATAGGTTTTATTTTAACTGTAACGTTAATATAATTTGAGTTATCTCACAATTTACGTAAGTAAACAATGTTCTGTAACGTCAATTTACAAAGTTTCTTTTTTATATTAATACATTGAACTTATTACCCATCAAAAGGACTGTTAGTTTTAATTTGGATGTATGATGAAAGAAAAAAAGTATGGTTGGTGTATTAATATTATCTGTAATTAAAATTTAATAGTAAAACTACCATTGCGCATATCCTAGGAAACAAAATGGTTAACGAGCTTGAGGCAAGGAAATATTCTTTATTATTAAAACAGGTCAAACGGTGTGTAACTCACGTATATATTGCTTACTTTGAAGTCTACAAAGAGCCTACAGCAATAGTTATTAAGAATTGGTTCCAAAGAGATGTTGTGATTTTCAATAAATAATATTTCACATGTTTTAGTTCGGTTAACAGTTTATTTTAATAGATTTATAAGATTAAAAAGAACCCGTGTTTGATATTTATCATTGATGAAAACACAAGATAAATAGGAAAGTCTATTTTTAGTGTACAACTATTTATATTCTGAAACAACAGTATCAAACGCTAGAGTTAAGCTGGTTGATATTTCGTAAGTGTTTGCCGTTACATGTTACCTTTGCGTGGCTTTGATATTGACATTTTGACATCCTCTAAAACAACGGAGATTGATATCCGGTCTCAATGACATTGTCATTTCTGTCAATACCTTCAGGTCTTATCGTGACTGATGCAATGTTTTAATGAGTAATTTGTACCAAGAGAAAGTTGGTAATGAAGCTCGCATCACTATTGTGACGGATACAGTGTGATAGAGCTGTTAATTATCATACTTATATTGAGTTAAGTAAAACAAGAAGACTAGGGTTATGTCCTCAGTAGTATTATTTTCATCTTGATATAAACAGGAAAATACACAAATAAAATAGGTTAACACATCCAACGTCACTAATCCTATGTAGTAGTACGATAATTGACAACGTAAGGTATGTAAACCTATTTTATTAGTCATAAATAAATCCTGGAGGCAAGGCTGAATGAATAAAAAAATAGTTATTACTATTTTGATTTAATATCCATGGTAAAAACACGTTTTGAATGGTGAATGGTAAGCGTAGAGAGGTTTTAAAATCTACTAAATAACCTAAGCTTTTGTGTGAATACGGGTTTTTTTAGAGGGCCAGGCTTACAAGTAACTATGGGATTTCAGCGCAGCTGGAACAGCTTATTGTTCACCCTCATTCATAGGTCCTCATCCTCCGTCAAATCCCAGGTCCCTTGTGAACCATGAGATCCTTTTGACTATGGTGATATGTTCTTCCCTTTGATATCCAGTCGATAGGCCAAGGGATCTCATGCGCAGACCTTGTAGGGCTGGGCACATAAATATCACGGCTGTCTCCTTCTCCTCTCCACATTTTCTCCATAAGAGGCTTTCAACTTGAATACGGGCTTAATAGAGTATTTTATTTTCCTTTAGGGTGAGGTATAACTTTTTTGTAGGAAAATAAAGCGATGGGACCTAGTGCATGTTTTGAGACAATATGATAGTTTTCTTGGTAGTTATTCTTTATAAAACCCTGCCAATTTTGTATCCTGCTTTTCACAAACATCTTGACCTAAAGTTATCTTACAGAAATATTCGCATTTTATCTCATTACTATCAGGCCCCAAACGTTATCTTGAACCAGCTACAATGTATTTATCTATTGTTTAACTACTTGTTAGAATTTTGGGGTCACGCCTAGTCAGATGCCTGTAAATTTATAATACATATATTTAATATGATATTTTTAATTATATATTTTATTAGTTTTATTTGGCTGTTGAAAATGGCACGTATTAACTGAGAGCATTTCATTTGGCTTGATTTTTTTATATTTTATTGTATTCAAAACAAAATTTGTGAAGCCAATAATCTAATGAAGATTGCTTTTGAATGGTTTGTTATTAAATGTTGTTATAGAAGCTTATTACAAGGTAGAGTAACTAAAAATGTACATACAGGTTTATTTTAAAAACTTAATCGTTTGAAAGAAAATTTAATATCGGGACTAAAAGTATTTTCATACTTGAAATAAAAGGTAATGGAACGTTTTTGTATTAGAATGTTTTGCTTTCAACGTTCAAATTCTTATGGTCAAGGGGTCTTGACCACAAGAATATGAACATTGATATGCTATGTCAATGCAAAAACATTCTAATAGCTTCAAAATTCTTGAGTCAAACCATCGTATTATTCCTCTAAACTCCGAGTCAAAAACGGCCTAAAAATGTGTCATTTTACACTTAAATTTTGCAAATTTTCCTGAGGAGGACCTCCAGAACACCCCGTGTTTTCACCCTCCCCCCAAACACCTAACTCCCTTTGACCTTATCCCTTATATAATTCCGTAAAATACATTGTAATGGCTAAAAGCTTTATAACAGTTGCTGCTTCATAACTGACGTCAGTTCTGACTGCGTCAGTTGAAGTAGGATGAAACTGACGAATGTTTAACAAATTAAACATAAGAGTTAAAGAATCAAATAAAAAGCCATTGCATTTATTCAGGCAGAGTTTGGGTCACGTTACTTATTCTTACTCTTTTAAGCTGTAAAATTATTACTTCCAGAAATTCTGCTTTTAATTATGGTTGAATTAAAAACTTTTAAATTAGTGTTATTTTACAAAATGTTATAGGAACTCATTTGGGGGTATTTGAACACAAACTTGATAGAAGATTCAGTTTACAACATAGTAAGATGATTTGTGTAGCTTTGTTACTGACTGACCAGTATCAGATAAGATCAATTATTTAAGGGAAGAGATCAAAGAACCAAACATTACAGGATGTTGTACAGAAATAGACAATTTAAATGTCCCTTAGTTTAAAGGGGACTTCAGTGAGTAGTGGCAATATGATGGTCCTATGACACTTTAGGCACGTTTTCCCCATAAGAATAACATGGTGAGCTTTTTTTGACCACTTTTTTAAAAATCCAGCTCTCGGCCTATACAAGCCTATATAAATGTTCAATACCATTGTACAACACTATTATTATTTCAAATCCACATCCATTCACAAAATCGAGCGAGGTTTGTATGCGAACTTGGGCGCGCTCCCGGCTCATGGCATGCTCCCTTGGACATCCTTAGTGGAAATCCATGAGTTCTGGCTACTTGGGAACCCAAGCCATTTGACATATAATAAATCACCTTTTCTCCTAATAACCTTTTCTATCAAATACATGTCTTTATATTTGGTCTTTAACAATTCCTCTGTATAGAAGCCTCCCCTGATTATATTACCATTTTCATCTTTCAAGATATAAGTCACAGGCTTTGTATTCTTTACTTCTGCTATTGTAAATAGCTCCCCTGTCCAATTCGGGGTATATCCTTTACTAAAAACATGTTTATACTTGGAAATTCTCACACTATCACCTACCTTATATCTTGGCTTTTTAACTTGCACTACTTTAGAAGTCAACCTCTCATGCACATATTTACTGTTCTTAATATTCACTTGGTTAGGCTTCATTCCTATAGATCTATGCACCTTATTATTATATTTTCGAATTAACTTTGGAAGTAAATCCAACCATTTATAACTCCCCTGAGCACTAAATTCCCTATATAACCAATTCTTTAAAGTTCTCTGAAACCTCTCCACAATTGCAGCCTTAGTTGTAGAAAATGTGTGATAGTGATTAATATTTAATTGTTTCATTAGTTTGCTAAAATATTGATTAAAAAATTCTTTTCCATTGTCAGATTGAATGTTTTTAACCCCCTTTGGTAGAATGGTTTTAATGGCTTCTGTAACCACCAAACCCGTCTTATTCTTTAGCGGAGCAGCATAAGCTTTTTTAGAAAATGTATCTATTAAAGTTAAAATATATTTATTGCCAGAATTCTCTCTAGCATAGTTTTGCATATCAATTAAATCTATTTGTACAGTTTCGTTTATACCTAATACTTTAAAAGACCTTCTAATGAAATTCTTTCTTGCAGGCTTATGAAGTTCGTATGCAATTTCATTCATTTTTTATAACATCACTCTTTCCTTGTACTGTAAATATATTACCATTAGCCCCAATCAATAGATTATCTTCCATTCTTTTAAATACATAGTTTTCTGGTATATATGGTCTATTATCTATATACTTAAATCCACTCAAAGATGTGGGGTCGGCAACTAATAAATCAGGATTGTATTCCATCAAATTAAATTTTCTTCCTCCATATACAAATTTTGATCCATCATAATACATAGCTTGTGACATTAAACAAATATCATCTAAATATTCCCCCATTGGCAGATTTCTTATATATTGTTTTTTGGCATCCCAACATTTTTCTTTTTTATCAAAAGTTATAGTCTGTTCTTTTGTAACACAGTCAGTGTCATCAACGGCAGGTTTAACACGTACTAACCTTTTATTATTAAAATCCCAATAGCCTGCTTCCATTTTTGGAACTTGTGAAACATTCACAGCATCCTTACTATCTGTACCTTCTATCAAATTGCTAAGTTTCTGTTTCTTAGCATTCCAAACACCATTCTCTGATTCTAAAAATTCATAATTATTATCGTCTTGTACAAATTTACCATCTTCTTTTCGTATTAAAGTCTGTTGTAAAGTGGGCACATCATTTAAACTTTCACCCTTTTCTACATTAGTAATTTTCCGTTTCTTAGCATTCCAAACACCATTCTCTGATTCTAAAAATTCATAATTTTTATTGTCTTGTACAAATGTACCACCATCTGTTCGTATTAAAGTCTGTTGTAAAGTGGGCACATCATCTAAACTTTCACCCTTTTCCACATTAGTAATTTTCTGTTTTTTAGCATTCCAATTTTTATTCTTAGATTCTAAAAACTCATATTTAGTTTTACCTTGTAAAAATACATCACCTTTTCTAGTTAATGTCTGACCCAAAGTTGATACATCATCTACAAACTCCCCATCTTTAACATTACCAATTTTACGGTTTAAACAATTCCAACTATCGTCTTGTAAATTTAAAGTAGGTTCATTACTAGCCCTGGGTTCTGTAGGCTTATTATATGGATTATATAAACGATAAAATTTATCTATAAACATATTTTTATTTAATAAATAATTCCACTTTCTCTTAATTCCTCAATAATGGAATCTATTTCATTATCCACTCCTGAGTTACCGGCTTGGCGACTTAGCCAAAGAAGTCTTAACCTATCTACAAGCTCATTAGGATCATCCCAATAAATATAGTCTATTTTATTACCAGTCACTTGTCTCAAACCTTCACCAACAGATTTAAAAAGAGGTTTAATTATATTAAGATATTTAGTATGTCTATTACTTGAAATTGGTGCACCATCTTTGTAACTCTTTAAATGTCCATTTGTGGCTTCCAAAATCTCTTTATAATTTTGCAAATCAACCTGAGTATAATCCTCAGGTTCTTTTAAAGTTAACAACTGCCACAAGCCTTTTGTCCCCTTGTAGGTTTTATTTGCAACTGTGACATCATCATTGGCAATATCAACTTCCTTATTTCCAATAAAAAATTTATTTGCTTCTCGTCTAATACCATATGTAGTGTCTGTCATACTACTTTTACTGAGGTAATTTCCTAAATAGTCTGATGCTAAAAGACCAAAATCTAATTTCTGTGGAGTGGATTGCTGTAATGGTTGTAATGGTTGTAATCTTGGTATCATTGATATTCTAGATGGAGTCATTGGGAGTATCTCCATTTGAGGCCTCTCTGTTTTGCCAATAGCTGTGATTTTTTTTAATTCTTGTAATGGCTCTATTAAAGGTTGGAATGTTTGGAACCTCTCTTCAGCCTCTAGAAACTTGCCACGTTTTAAAGCTCTATATTTCTCTCGTATTTGATTTGCAGAGTCAATCAATTCTTGTTGAATGTTTTTCATCTTTTATTTACATTTTATTTATCTCATTTGACAAAGGATTGTACTCAAACACTTTATCATGTATTATCAAACAATATGCAGATGTATTTGCTGGCACATTGTCTGCAGTTTCAATCTCTAATTTAATATCAACAATTCCTTCCTTCACTGTTTCATTCTGTCTAGAACAGTCTATTATAATTAGTGGATATTTCTTCATAAACTCAGCCCTACTAATCATAGGATCTGGGATAGTATTATAGTAAGTCTCTCTAAACCTCATAAACATCTCATAAGCTTTAGAGACATCTCCATTTTCAAAGTCAAGATTTAAATCACTATAAGGATAATATTCAGAGTTTAGAAATACTTTGAGATTTTTTAATTTACAGTGATCAAATTCGTCAGTTCTTTTTCGTGCACTATTATCCCTAGCTGTTTGGAAACCAAATATAATATACCTAGGCTTCTCTAAACTTGAAGATGTCTTTACTGACCATGTATGTCTTGTGGTATTGGGATATGATGGAAGTTCATGCAACTCTAAACTTCTAAATGCAATTTGCAAATTTTTATTTTGCAATAACATCTTTTGTAATTGTAACTTCTCCCCATCTGATGGTATCACATGTGGCATGACCCATTGAATAGAGTTAAGTGTAATTTTGGGAATTGTATCAGCAGTGCCACTGGCTGGAGCACTAGTGGTTGTTAATATACAATTCAAATCATTTTTGGATCTTTTCAACACCAATTCTTGTTTGACATTTACTAATACCTTATTAAAATCCTCGAATACACCCATTAACAACTCTAATGGCAAACAAGTACTGAACTTGCCACCTTTATGGAACTCTTTTAAATTCGTGTCAGAATCAAATGCTACATTTGACAATTTAGTAGTTTTATTGTAAGAGCTCAATATTTTCATAAGACTAGAAATTCCTGGGTTTCTTACAATGTCTATTTCTTTACCTGCAACTTCGTATCTAATTTTATCAAATAAGAACGCAAATGCATTATTTATAAAATGACCTTTATCATGATTTTCAATTTCTCCCTTAATATACAGATAACTCCTACATGGGAGAGTTAGCAAATCTTGATTATTAATACATATTCGAATTTCATCAGAATTATTTATTGTCAAAGTGTTGTGGGGAACATAGGAGTGATTTGTAATTTTAACCACACTATCGTCGAATTGGGATTTCCCTGTAACGTCTAGAAAATCTTCCATTTTTATTAATAGAAAATTTTAACTTTAGTCCTATTGACTTTAGGAACCTAGCATTTTGTACACTTATAGATAAATTCTTATAAATTCTCATATCTTTTTTATATGACAAGTAATTGTAGTTTCTTCTCCGTTAAAGTCAATTGCCTTGTCATGTTGATCGGCAAATGTAATACTGACAACATCTAAACTTCTCTTATTTACAGGAAAATATATAATATTTCTTGGAACTTCAATAATTTTGTAGCCAGGAGGAGCTTCTGGATAAAAGCTATGTATGGTGTGTGATTTGTTGCCATTTAAATAGGACCCGTTTGCAATATTACATTTTACTCTAATCACATTTACATTATTAATGTTTATTTTATTTGTAGATTCAAACTGAACACCAGGAGTAGAAACACCTTTAAATCCCAATAAGACAGACCCTAAACATGGTTTTGTAAAATCAAACACATGGCTAGAAAGTAATGTCGCTTTCATAGTTTTATTATTAGCTGTAAGGAAAAAGTCTGGGATTTGCTTTTGAATTTCCTTTGCAAGCTCAACCACCTCATATGTTCCTTCAGAAATTTCTATTGTAACTGGAGCATTGTGATCATAATAGAAAACATCATCACCTTCTCCAATGGTTAATTTGTTGCCTTTAAGTTGATTTAATTTTGGAATAAGCCCTTTGAATAAAAGTTTGGATTTAGTATTAATTAATGCGTCTCCATTTTTATCTATTATAACTTTAAGTTTACCATCTAATAACTGGTTTAAATCATCAACTGAGATATCTCCTTTTGGTAATGTTTTTTTCTCTACTTTATAATATGTTAAAGTATTTAGAGGTTTTTTAACATTAAATATAGAATTATAACTTTGAAAATCTACTAATCCAATTACATAATCATCATTTAATTCTATGGGAGGAAAGAACACTGACTTAAGCTCTGGCTCTGTACCCGAAAATGTTATAGTAAATGAATCCATTTTTATAAACAAAAATTTTTTATGAATAATAAACATAAAATTCCACAAATAGAACTATTTAAATCTTGTATTTGATCGGTTGTATAGAAGATTTTATATCCCTCAAAATATTTAATTACTTCTTTTGGAGGTTGGATTCCAAATGGGTCAAAATAAATTACAATATCTTTCTTTTTACGATATGCTGTCCAATGTGTGCCAGATGAGCTATCTAAATTAACTATTCCGCATTCTTTTACTCTTGGTTTTAGATTTTTTAGCTCGTTTTTTAGGTACACCCCCCTGAAGTGAGGCACGTCTTTTGCGGCCTCTAACAGCTGGTAGTTGTCCATCTTTTTTATTAAATTTTAATCCCATTCCCATTTTTGCTTTTGCCTTCATCAAATTTGTCACGGCATAAGCAGCAGCTTTTTCAGCAAGACTTGCGTCCTTGGCCGTAACTCTAGTCCAAGCTAAGTCTGCTAATCTCATGTCTGCTTTGTTCCGAGCAGCGGTATCGGGATTATTCATGTAGAATATGTCATGCTCTTTACAATAAGAGTCTAGTTTATTTTTTGGAGGTACATTTTTGGCTAGATTCCCACGTATATTCGTTCCAGGTCCACAGTACTGATATGATGGTATGTGAAGTGGGAATGGAAGGTTATTTATAAGAGTATTCAATAACCCTCGACCCCTGTAAGGCTTTAGGAATAAACCTTTGCCCTTTTTACATGTTTTCTTATTATCATTTTTTACCATTTTTATTATATAAAAAATGTCTTTTATTCAACAAAAACATAAATTTAAAATAGTACATACTAAGGAAAATATACCAAAGAAGTTGGGTCTATTTCCTACCAATATTCGATGTGTTATTTGTGGTCCAAGTGGAAGTGGGAAGACGGTTGTAATTTACAATTTAATTGTAAGAAAGGAAGGATTAAAATTTACAAACTTATATTTAATATCTAAATCTTTAGAACAAGAAAAATATAAAAAAATAATTGAAATATTTAGTTTGTGTGACGAAGTGAAATTACACACGTTTACTGACTGTGAAATCACACCAAATGATGTAAAATCACAGTCAGTTGTTGTATTTGATGACATAAATAGTCCAAATATTACACAATTTTTCTCAATGGGTCGACACAAAAATATTAACTGTTTTTACTTGTGTCAATCTTACAGCAAAGTACACAAACATTTACGTGATAATGTAAATTTCCTAATATTATTCAAACAAGATGATTTAAATTTAAAACATGTATATCACAATCATGTTGGTAATGACTTTTCATTTGACCAATTTAAAAATCTCTGTCATCAATGTTGGGATAAAACTAAATATGGCTTTTTCGTAATAGACAAAGAAAGGTCAAAGAATAATGGCAAATATAGATTTATGTTTGACCAATTCTATCAAGAGGATGGTAAGGGTAAATAAATAAAAGACTGGAGTTTTTTAACATTTGTATTTATTATATATCTACATACATTTGAACATAACTATGTTTGATCAATTTTATAATGACCAAGTGCAAGAGTATTGATACCATCTTCCAGAATAAACCTCTTGTCATCATCAAAGGATAGTACTTTTTTATTCATGGTCAAGGTTTGAAGATGATGATTTGTAGATTTAATTCTTGTCACATTCTCATAGTAATCTTGCCCAGTTGCAAGGCAGTTCAAATAATGTTGATGTCTGAGGAGATGTTTAACAGTGGCACCATCAGCTCCTTTAGCTTTCTTCACCTCTAAAGCTTGCTTGTCTTCTTCATATAACCATTTTAGAGGAATGTAAGAATATAACTTTGGTCTTAAACCACAATATTCATACATAATATGACCACCTAATTCATCTTTAAACTTTCCAGTGACTTTTTTATTTTTATCAGAGTATAAGAAATGGTCTTTACTGTATCCAGAGGTATCAAAATAGTGCAAGTCACATTCTATTTCCTTGTAAAAGTCCTCTGTAACTATAGCATACATTAATGAATCTGTATCTGTCATAAGAAATCTTTTATTCTTAAATTTTGACATATAATTATAGTGGAAATCATACATTATTACTTTACTAATATCCAAAATTGTCATTCCTAAATATATTGGTTTATTAAACTTTACAACTAATTTATTTAAATGTATAGCATGTAAATTGTTATCGAACTTTTTGCTACAGTCAAACCTTGGATTAGTGACATATTTTGTTAATAGTGACTCATCCTTGAGATATATGTCACGGAACTTTCGTTGATTCATAATTGTTCGACCAAAGAGACTATTATTTAACAATTTGTAAAAGTCTTTTTCGAAATCATTATTAGCACTTTTTCGTTTTTCAATATTAAAATTAATATAGGGTGCAAGCCATTTTGATTGTCTAAATTTTAAAATTCTATGGTATTTTGTAACAACCAACCCCAATTCCTCATATTTTTGTAATGCTTTATAATGTAAAATATATTTAGTTTTGTCATTTAAATTTGGTATTAATTTCCCATTCATTTTCTCTGGTGCCAATGGATAGTCATTATGTAAATCATGTAAGCTTTTATCATATTTTAAATCAACTTCTAAAATGTAACCAAACTCATAATTTTGATTGTATTTGTAGTCTATCTCATTAGTCCAACGGAATTCATCCACAGGCAGTGGCTCGCACATTGCTGTAGAGTATAGCGAGTTACAATCTAAATATATTAAATACACACTCTCTTGATTGGGATCATAGTGTTCACCCATATATCTATTATTGGCTTTAGCATAACGTGTGGAAATCATACTGACTCCTCCTCTGATTGCACTTTCTATGAACAAATGCATGTCAATATCTTGAAATAATTGTAATTTTATACCAGTCATTCTAAGACAGGCCTCCCATGTTAATCCAGGAAGTGAATACATATGTACGGGGTCAAGTTTATAATCCTTTAAACACAGGTCTCTAAAAGTCTCAAAGACATCAGCCAGTAGCAATACATCTGTTTTAAGATATAAATCATGATATTCTTGTAAATTATTTATATTAAAATGGGTCCAGACATTTTTAGCATGTTCATATTCAATGGGAGAGATATGTTCTTTAGTTAGAGTACTGTAAAATGCTTCAATTGGGGGTAGAGACTCTGCAAACTTATCTGGTCCCGTCATATATTCATAGGGAAATACACCTTTACGCTGTAGTAGAGGATTGTCTATGAATCTAAATGTATTTAAATTGGAAGCCAATTTATATAATGGAAGTGATAGAAAGTTATAGGAATCTAAAAATATTAAATCATCAACAGAGAATGAAATGTACTTTTCCATATCTTTGGCTATGCAATTTAATTTACGATCATATTTTCCCAAGTGTTGCATTATTAAATGTCCATCGTAATTTTTCAAGTTATGGAAGAATACTGGGATTTTCTTTGTTACTTTATAGTTTAAATTACAATCATTGTGGGCAGCTCCACGGTATCGGCCAGATGAATGACAATGATCTCGCACCCTATCAAAATATAGGGGTTTTTCACAAATATGACAATGCGTTGAGTTTTGGAAAGATGCCTCTTGTTCAGGAGTCATTACAAGAGGAATATATATCGACATTTGACGTTTAATGAAGTCATAAGTCTCAAATAACCTTTTGAAAAATACATCCATAACATTTGCACCACTATATAACTCTTCAGAAATAATCTTAGAATCTCTCACTACAACAAATGCAAATCCAGATGGAATATGGTTGTTAGAGTTTATAAAGCACTCAAAATCAGCATAAATTACAAATGGGGCTTTAAGTTGATATTTATAATTTTTAAATTGTAATGTATCTTGTTTCGACATTTCCACTCGTTGGGCATCAAAGTTTTTACAATATGTTATATGACGTTCTAATTTATCATTAGTGTAAAAATGTTGCAAACACAACTTGCAAAAATGTTTCTTATTCATATGTTTTGTAGAGTGGAACATTAACTTATTAAAATCACAAATTAAACAGTAATGTGATTTACGACCTTCTTGTAATAATAATAAATCTACATGAGTATTACTATTTAGTTTGGTCGTTCTTAATGGATATATACATTTCTGGTCTTCAACTCCAAATACATTAACACTTATATTATTCTGTCTTTCGAATTTATCTATATCAGATATTTTTACGGGATATTTTATATTTGTCATATTCAACTGTGTTTCATAGGGTGCATAGCTAGAGACTCTTTTAACATTTTGATGTGTATTATTCATTGGATATAAAGCTGCTAAAATTGACCAAAGGAAGCATTTATTGTCTGAATTTTTTATATTTAGAACTGCTTTTGTCAATTTAATACTTTCTGGTGTGGGGATATATGACTTTGGAGTTAGGGGCTTATACTTATAAACATGCAGTTGCCAATATTTAGTATGATCATATATCCATCCACTGCCTTGGGCTTGATATTTGTGCATGGATGCATCAATCTTTAAAAGTGCATTTTCAATTTGGTGTATTAAATCTCTTTTCTCAATAGTTAAGGTGGTAAGGCTTCTAAAATCTGCAATACATTCTTTTTCATTAACTAATTGCCCATTTTGATCCATTGAATATTTTATAAATTTAATTCTCCTTACTAAAGTCCATTTTATCGGAAGAGGACAAGACTGAAGAGTATTTTTAAGTTCAGTTCTAATCGATTCACCAACAAATTCAATCATTGTATATGGACAATTATTGCAAGAATTGACATGTCTTTTAAAATGACCAACCACATTTTTCTTACAAAAATTACAATTCTTATGACTTTGTAATATATGCGATTTTAGAACCACATTATCATCACAGATTAAATCACATACCTTGCACAGTTTCACCTTCATTTGATGTACTAGCTTGTAGTGGCGGACCAAATTGCTCTTCTTGGACAGCGAGGCGGAGCAGTGTTGACAGGTCGGCATCACGCTCGAGAATGAAATATCACCCGGATGCCACTTCTATATATAGGCTCGTCCCCGGTGACGTCACCACCTGAGGATTCCCCAGTCTCGTGACCGCTTCACTTGGCCCTTGTGACAGTGCCCGTAAAACTGTCTAAAAACGCTTATATCTCGAAAACGGCTTGAGATACGGCAAAACGGTTGAAATTCTGGCAAACGTAGTGGGTGTCAACTTTTGATTATAAACAATATTACAACATAAAAAAATCAAAAAGTAAGAAAAAAATTTAACATTATTTTATATGGGTAGGAATAAAATTTACCATGAAAAATCGTCTAAGTCCATAAAAACTATCTAAAAACGCTTATATCTCGAAAACGGCTTGAGATACGGCAAAACGGTTGAAATTCTGGCAAACGTAGTGGGTGTCAACTTTTGATTATAAACAATATTACAACATAAAAAAATCAAAAAGTAAGAAAAAAATTTAACATTATTTTATATGGGTAGGAATAAAATTTACCACGAAAAATCGTCTAAGTCCGTAAAAACTATCTAAAAACGCTTATATCTCGAAAACGGCTTGAGATACGGCAAAACGGTTGAAATTCTGGCAAACGTAGTGGGTGTCAACTTTTGATTATAAACAATATTACAACATAAAAAAATCAAAAAGTAAGAAAAAAATTTAACATTATTTTATATGGGTAGGAATAAAATTTACCATGAAAAATCGTCTAAGTCCGTAAAAACTATCTAAAAACGCTTATATCTCGAAAACGGCTTGAGATACGGCAAAACGGTTGAAATTCTGGCAAACGTAGTGGGTGTCAACTTTTGATTATAAACAATATTACAACATAAAAAAATCAAAAAGTAAGAAAAAAATTTAACATTATTTTATATGGGTAGGAATAAAATTTACCATGAAAAATCGTCTAAGTCCATAAAAACTATCTAAAAACGCTTATATCTCGAAAACGGCTTGAGATACGGCAAAACGGTTGAAATTCTGGCAAACGTAGTGGGTGTCAACTTTTGATTATAAACAATATTACAACATAAAAAAATCAAAAAGTAAGAAAAAAATTTAACATTATTTTATATGGGTAGGAATAAAATTTACCATGAAAAATCGTCTAAGTCCGTAAAAACTATCTAAAAACGCTTATATCTCGAAAACGGCTTGAGATACGGCAAAACGGTTGAAATTCTGGCAAACGTAGTGGGTGTCAACTTTTGATTATAAACAATATTACAACATAAAAAAATCAAAAAGTAAGAAAAAAATTTAACATTATTTTATATGGGTAGCATGCATTTTATATGTGGGAGCACGCACGAGTTCGCGTGCAAACCTCACACTGTCAAGTTGATGATTTTGTGAATGGATGTGGATTTGAAATAATAATAGTGTTGTACAATGGTATTGAACATTTATATAGGCTTGTATAGGCCAAGAGCTGGATTTTTAAAAAAGTGGTCAAAAAAAGCTCACCATGTTATTCTTATGGGGAAAACGTGCCTAAAGTGTCATAGGACCATCATATTGCCACTACTTCAGTGCCCTCTTTGCTAGAATGGCTAATTCAAGCTGTCCTTTCATTTAACGCTTTGAATTAATCGACACAGAGAATTCCGAATCACTTTTGAACACTTGTTCGTGACCCAGATCAAAGAGAAGTATTCATTGCATAATTGAAAATATTGATTACATGCAGATAAATTGTTCCCTTTTTTATTAGAAATAACTACTGTATACGTTCAAAGTGGTATTTACTTTTATAAAACCTACATGTGGTTGACAACTAAAAGTTTAAAAACTTGATTTAATTGATATTGATATTTAAATATTTGAATGTACAAATTAACACATTAGTTTTATTTTACTATCGTTTGTTTGTGCACAATTAAACATCTATTTATGTTTTATTTCTATGAGGCTATTTTTACAAACCTTTATAGTTGTAACCAGCAAAGATAGTTCAAAAGCACATTTTTCTATTAACATTGCAGCATATTATAATTTTTTTATCCTAAATCTTTCTCCATTTTAAAAGGATAATGAGGAATAATTACGATCATAACGGAGGAAAAATACGTAAATAAAAACTTAAAATCAAATGGTGCAAATCTTATAAGGTTTTGTTGGCCACAAAATGTATACTTGTTTCTTGGTTCCTAGGCGAATCATTGGTTTCCTTTAGTCGATCATTTAAAATTACAACATTTTATTTCATTATCTCAAGAAAATTCAAACGTGTTTCTGGTTTTTATTCAGACTCTTTCACAATATTATGTGATATGACAATAAATTATTCTTTGATTATAAGGATGGTATCATTTAAATACATTATACGTTTAGTTTAGTAGATATAGAAATGGTTTAACGATAGTTCACTCTCAATCTTCCAGCATATTGAACTCGTGGTACAACACAAATTAATAATTGCCAACCCATAAACTGTACACAAAAATCCGGTTCTCTATAAACTCTCATTTTGCATGCAAACAAATCAGCATTTTTATTTACCATTATTAACGCGTAACTAGGTCATGCTTATTTTAGAATCCTGCTAAAACTGCGTAGTTTGAGTTCGCGTACTTATCCTTAAGCCCACGTGGTATATGTCAGCTCAATTAAATTATCGTGATGCTCGATCATGATCAGGTTAATTCGAGCATTTTGCGTGAGTTTGGTATAATTTTTAGTGTGTTCCAGGAAAATCTACGCCCCATAACTGTCTGGTTTTTGTTGAATAATTTAAAAGAATGACTGAAAATAAAATGCCCATAACTTCATTTATCTTATTTGTAAGAAAGTGGTTGAGGAAGACTGTAATATCCGGATCACGAACTCGGGGATTTACTTGGCCCAGATGGATCACCTCATATTGATTTATTTTGTCTCTCAAACAATAACAAATACTTTTTCAATCAATTCACTTTTTTACAGAAAGTCTAAAAAAAATTGTTTATGAACTTAAATCTTATTGATTGTTACTTTTAACAAATCAATAATGAATGAATTCTCGATTAGACTGGGACTACATGAAACCAGGAAAACAACACACAAATTCGATCAATTCTTCCCCCAAGACTCCTACAACACCATTGTGGTAATATAACTATTCAACTATAAACAACAGTCCATTGCATTCTTGAACCAAAATTAAATTAAAAACTCCTCTCATAAAGTTCACTTTATTTTTTTTAAAGCCTTCTTAGGCATACGCAACACAACTCAAAAACAACTTATAGAGGTAAATTACTTAGTAGTCGTAAACATTTTTATAGTTTGGAGAATGCGTTGAGAAAAAACATTTAATACAGTAATTTTACTAACAAACGAGCAAATCTCCGTCAATAACTTCGCTATTATATTTCAATTATCACTCAACATGTACTGAACTTTACCTTTAACTATGGCTTTTCAAGCTGAGCAAACATTCAGAATTTAACCTAATATTTTGAGATTGTCTGATGTAATCCTTATTTTTTTTACAACGTTTTAGACTTTTTACTTTGATCTCACTGTACTTATCGTTATATTAGATTTAAAAGTAATTAAACAAGTATTGATTTTAACTGTGGGTTAAAAAGAAGATAAAAATAAATGGTGTGTCTGATTTTATTAACTTCTATAAATATATAACTTTAAAATATTTTTCATGTTTTATTAACTGTTTTCCTGGACAAAAATGTTTGTTCGCTTTTGTTCATTTTATTTTGTTTTAAATACAACTCATGATAAAATATTACATTTGTATTGGGGGCATGGTATTAGTCCAAAATAAAAAAAAATTAGTTAGGCAAAATATCATTTAGTTTTAGTTTTTGCATCTGGTAAATGTATCAATCACCTTACAAAGTTTATTCATAACTTCTATAGGTAAATTTATTTACTTTCCATTTTTGTAGATTTATTTAATTTTTTTTCACATAACTGTACAATACATTTTTTAAAAGAATTAGTCATATGAAGCAACTATATAAAATAATTGGGTCTATGTTTATGTTAATGTGTAAAGTTGTGTTAATGTTATGTTAAGTTATATTATGTTAATGTGTAAATGTAAAGTTTACGATTTACCCTAATCGCAATCCGGCTATTCACTTAATCGGGCTAATACCCTTAATTACACGGTATTTTGGGATTGTATGCAAATTCAACTAATTTACATGGTTTAAGTTGTTACACACGGTTAGCAGAGCTTAACACAGTAATCATAATTTAAGCATTTATTTTTTATAATTTACTGCTACTTCCTACTTAATTTTTGTAATTCACTGTCAGCATATTGTAAATAAGTAAAGTGATTTATTCTGGATAGGAAGGACTTGTAACTAATACTTATTAATGTATTACTATCTATCTACTGTTTCTATAAAAAAAAA
The DNA here is from genome assembly GCF_028750875.1 of Macrosteles quadrilineatus. NCBI lineage: Eukaryota > Metazoa > Arthropoda > Insecta > Hemiptera > Cicadellidae > Macrosteles > Macrosteles quadrilineatus. The sequence continues at coordinate 14,105,628 of NW_026542602.1, forward strand.
CATTATACTGAATTGTTTTATGGTCATCTAAGGTTTTACATGACTAGCTGTTTCAAAAGTTCATTATTCTAACTAACTTGGCTTTACACAATGGCACAATGGCTATCGATTTCAAGAAATGCAAACAAATCTCAGCTGTGTATTGTATTTCGATAAGAAGACCCCATTTATACACCCCGGTACCCATTTAATACATACAATTCTACAAAATCTTTTACTGAATACTTCAGTAAATTACTCGTAACAGATAATTCGTAAAATATCAATAGAGTTTTTTTTGGCTGCTTAAAATATTTAAATTTAATTAGAAGTGGAAATTGGCCGATGTGTATGGAAAGTACAAAATAAATCCATTAAATTTTGCAGCAACATCTTTATTAGTTTTCCTCTAAAGCTTCCTACCAATATCACGTTTGAAACCTATTTCGTAAAAACAACAGCTTCAACTCAATACTGCTACTGGCAATCCAATTTCAACGAGCGCGCTACATCCCTACCTACGTGTATATAACTAAGTATAATGCATTGTTTTTATTTTTCCCGAATGTAAGAGTCTTATTATAGATAAATTCTGTTTAATTATGTACATTATTATGAACAGTTAAAATATCAAATTCATACATGTTAACCGACTATGGATTAAAAAAAACACGAACTGTTGCAAAATAGTATATTAGGTTACTAGTCCTGAAAATAGGTGTTTACCGGACGAGTGTGGTAATATACAGATCCTTATATATTACCACCGACTTAAGGACTAACAATCACTAGTCATAACCTCTGTTTGGTGTCCGGTAAAACTCATTACAGTACAGTAGTACGTAATGACACCCCATTTGATTAAGCTGGCGTCAAACAGCTGTTTTCTGGACTAAATCCTTGCGTGGGAAGTTAGTCAAAATAGTGTAGTGTGGCGTAATAGTATATTACGTTACTAGTCCTGAAAATAAGTGTTTACCGGACGAGTGTGGTCGTTCCCGAGCGAGACGAAGTCGAGTACGGGATTACCATACGAGTCCGGTAAACAGATTTTGGACGAGTTACGAACGATAGTTTACGCCATACTACTAAGTTCGTACAAATCCATATATATTACCACCGACTAAAGGACTAACAATCACTAGTCATACCTCTAAGAGAGGTTATGTTTTTGTTTATAACTACTCATTGTCACCCAAATACAGTATAATCAGCTGATTGGTGTCCGGTAAAACTCATTACAGTACAGTAGTACGCAATGAAACCCCATTTGATTAAGCTGGTGGCAAACAGCTGTTTTCTGGACTAAATCCATGCGTGGGAAGTTAGTCAAAATAGTGTAGTGTGGCGTAAACGTCTTTACGATTCAACTTTGTTAATAAACAAGTGCAGTTAATAGATTAAAATACGGTTTTCATTTTACTCTTAAATTAAAATATGATCATATAAAAGAATGCATTCATCAGTTTATTCATACTTAGTTATTACTAAAATAATACATATTATATATATTTCAAATTTATTTTAAGTAACTTATGTAAACTGCAATGGAAAATGTTGCTCTGTTCACTAAACGCTATCAGAAGCAAACGACTTGCCATTTTATATGGATTTTTACCGGGGAATTTAAAGTAGTTTAACAATTAAATATAAAGAATAAAAGTATGGAATACATTTACAACACTATTGGCAGGTTGACCAATAAATTTATGTTGGACTAATTTTGAAAAAAGGAGAATTTTAGATTACTTGGTCTTTGTTTTAAGTTTTAAAGTTTCGCCCTTAAGATATTTATTTGTACATTTATAAACTATTCAATATGTTAACCACATAAGTGAAAAGATGCTAATTGGAATTATTAGAGAATATTTAGCTTCTGGTCTGTCGTATTGTATAACCGTTTTTAGTCATTCATTCGCATATATCGCTTTATTCATTACCCCAAGGTTTTTTGATTATTTTTCGAAAAGCTTGGAATGTTTTCACTTGAATGTAGACTAAACGTTGTTGTGGCGTTGTTATTTAATCTAAAGTGTACTTTGAAAAAGTATGAAATGTTTTCCATTGATGAAAACATACTGGCTTATAATTTAATGTAAAATAACCGATCCAACCTTTTTATAATACTTTATTTGATTTATTTTTGCTTCCTAGCGTTTATTTTAAATAAATTCATTAATTTCAAATTATTTGATTCCGTGCTACAACAGGATCAATCCAATTTCCTTTCTCAAACGTAATTCCAGTCTCTCCGGCACTTGCTTATTTCCGGACTTGTTACAAAGGATGATTGGTTGTCCAGGTCAAACGCGTGTCTCTTGTTTAGTTTAGATATTACGTTATTCAAGTAATCGGTTATGTTTGTCATTTGTATGGCATAGTTCTCTTTAATTCTAAATAAGAAAATAATTTTTCAATTTTGATATATGAATAAAATAAGCCACACGGTCCAACAAAAAATTAATCTACCTATTTGAAAAAAAAAACAAAAAAAAACAGGCCTATATTTAGTAGAGTATGAACTTCTGTAAAACTTTTCAGCTATAAGAGAGAATAGTTATTGATATTCACATTCTATTGCTTTTAAAATTATAAAATACAATATAAATATATATATATTACTCTCCTATAAAATACATAGGAATATAAATATAAACTATTTGACTGTTATTCAAATATATATACATTTTGTTGCAATAATTTACTTTCTATTTATTTCGTTGCGATATAAATAATCTTTTACTGGTAAGTATTTAAAAAATAAATTTATTTTAAATTAAAAGAAGAGGTTAAAAGGAAATTACATGAGTTTTGTTTTTAGGTTAAATAAGAAATAAAGCAACAGTGTAAAGATTGATTATAACTAATCATGGTAGAAGGGTGTGTTGAAAAAGTTAACATGAGTATTAACTTGTAGAATTTGAGTGCATGGTATGTTACTACATTGTTACGACTATTTTACTACGCGAATAAAAATTGCATTATTTAATTTTTTCTCATATTTATTTTCATATTACATTTCGTTAAAGCAAACTTGAGAAAAAATAATTCGATTTTGATGAAATTTGTTTTTTTAACGTGTTAGCCTACGTTTATTGGAACCATTTTACGAACTAGTATGATTGGACTAGGGATCAATGGTGTATTTGTTGGTAGTAAAAATTGGGTTTTCCCATTTTTTACTCTAAAAACATAAAATATTACAATTTACTTCTAAACTATTTTATAGAGCTTAAAATAAGAAATAATTTTGTATGATATTGAATCATTGTTGTATGCCTTACGGTTACGGAGATAGTAGAACAAGCTTAAATTTTAAATTCCCATGTTATTCTTATATTTCCATCAAATTTAGCATTTTTTTTATTTCCTACAAAGCTATCGAAATTTCAATCAAAAACACACCTCATTACCTTAATTGTTGCAGCAAACCTACAAACTTATTAAAACTAATGTTATTCAAGTAGGAAATAAATCTGAAAATTTTAAGATATAATATTTTTGTAAAAATCCAGCCATGTAAATGGAAATTTGCTTAGTCTGCAGGTTTGCTGTGGCAGGGGTATTTATCTTTTTTTATGGCTAAGATAAAACGGAAAAATATAATTATTAACATAACTCTCGTGAGAGCCATTGTTATATAACTTATTTTCCTTCTTACGTCATCACTCGTTTTAATCTAATCGTAATTCGAAACTCATATTTGTTCGTAATTATAAGCTATTGAATAACTCCGCTCTTACATATTAAGGTTAAATTATACTTAGACATTTAAAAATTAACTGTCCACTTGGGAAACTTATTATATAATTTCATGAAAATATATTCAACTACCTCAGTGAAATTTAGGTAAATGTAGCAACAGTGAAAAGGATAAATAAAGACTATTCATTATAAGGGCGTGGTGTAACTGGGGACATGAATATAAACAATGTGAAGATTGGGGCTTTGATGAGATTAATAAAACTTGATTCCCCATACGCTGGGTTATTATGCTCTCAGTAATAACTTTGTTTAACTGTATTTTCATGTTAATTAACTATCATGTTTTACTCGCAGCAGTTACAGCTATGTATCAATTGTGTTACTAAGAATAAGTGTAACTCCCCTCAAATAGATTAAATATATAATTAAACATTTCTCATCAGATATATTTTTAAGCAAATAAAATCGTTTAAAAAAAGTTGACCGTTTTAACGCCTACTATTAAGCGTACCACGTCAAAGAGAAATATACACAATTATTATAGTTTTGCATCATACATTGTATGACTTGAGGTGCCAGTAATGGTCCAAAAACACTGTTCCGTCGAGACTCAAGTGTTTAAGTTAACGTATTACCTTTTACTATTAATACAACTAGACTTTCCATCCCCATGTTAAATTTGTAGCCAGATTTTTGATCGAAATCAAAATAGTAGATGTGAGCCACCTACAGATTGTGCTAACCTAAATTACTAAATTATGCCAAATACACAAACTTGTTTACCAAGTCAAACATAGGGAATGACATATGATGAGTTATAGCAACTGTTATGACCCCTCAACCTTTTCAGCAAAAAAAAAAGTATAAAATAGAATTTTAGACACTAGCGCATTCTGTGACTGGCTCACACAACTAGGTTATTTTTCAATCAAAAATTGACTACAGCTGGTCCATATATATGGGTAGGTATTACTAATGTTTATGAGTACGACACTAAACTCTCCTTGTTTTCTGTTGCATAGCGATGATAAGAGTTAGCTTTTAGCGTGCTAGTTACTACCCAAACCCAAATAAAACTGGGTTAAAATAAAAATAAACAATCAACCCAGGGTAAAATAATAGCAGAAAATATTTGTAAATAACGAAGTAGGCTAGTAAAATATGTTGAGAAAGGTCGTTATTTTTACAGGCGTAATATTACCATGAGGCACACATCCTGAAATGAAATTCTCAAAGATCCATCACAATTTTGTCGTTGGTTGTTTTATTTTTGAATACAGGCTACCCAAAATATATTATATCCGATTTTAAATTTGTCTCTTACCGTTTGCAGTATACCTCATCATGTGAACACAGCTTATGACAGGGCTTTGGTTGTTACCGCTTGCTGTCTGTGGAACGGCCTACCACAGCACATAAAGACTAAAAATAAGTCTTTATGAAACATTCTGTTTAAATGTTAACTATAAGTTATGAAAGATTTTCTTGGGAAAATCGAACAAACACATTGCTGTATAAACATATTATACGCACGTCGTATAAGCGCACATCGTATAAACTACCTATTCCCCAAACGCAAACGTGATACACAGTAAGGATAAAGCTATACCATAATTGAGGTAGGTACATGGACAACGGACTTCCCTTCCCATTGAGACCATTCCATTACAACGGCTATTCCGTCTTTACGAGCTTAGATTATAGACTAGTCTTTGTTGAAACTGATTAGACGAAGCATCACATAACCATATATATGGACCAACGTGGCCTTCTTACTAAACTGTGAACCGAATTGTAGATATTGATCGTACGTTTAAATGACAACCTATACTGTTTCCATTGAATATAACTTAAAAATTTCTTTAGTCACCCAGTTTCTGTATGGTCATTATCGATCCAAATAAAATTACAACAAATTATGCAGGTTTTGTTTGTATTTTGAGAAAATGTTTGTTAATTGGGTCAAAAATGGAAATTCTACTTTTCTTGCTTAGATTGAACATGAGTCTAATTCTATAAATTAATAGACAAGCATGTTTATTGAAAACCTTTTTTCTCAGCTCCTGTGCATCGCAGGGAAAATACACGCATACTGTTAGAAAGATATTTTTGTCTTTAGATGTGCAGAATCCCTTTATAAATTAAAATATGCTAAAAAATAAGCACAAAAAATTTATTAACATTTTTTTTTAATTAACATGGGCCTTATGGGCTATCACGTAGGTGATGAAATAACAAAACAATATAAACAGAGAATCATCATAAATGGAAGAATTTTCAATCACATAATTTATTTACAGCATGGGGTGTAAATAGAGAAGTTTGCACAATACATACTTTTGGTTGAGTTTTCGACTACGGGGGCGAGCTCTAGTTTCTTTCTACATTAATATATATTTGTGCTTGTAAATGTTAAATGTATAAATAAAAGTGCATTTTATTTATAATGTTTTTACTAAACGGTTTTCTTGATTTTATAGAAACAAACTGTCAATATATTTGCTCCAACTTATTGTGAAGGGAAAATAATATTTAACACGCTGCTGGTATAAATTATCATTTTTTTAATACAGTACCTAAAATGATGTTGTTAGATTAGTGAAGAAAAAAGCTATTTTTTTTGTTTTATTCTCTGTGGACATCATTTCATAACAAAATTTAGTGTAGCACGATAAGAGATTTTAACGCCAGAAATAATAAACATCCCATGCCAGTATTCGCATCTTGCGAAGGTATTTTATTTACAGCTCTCTCTATTTCCCTCTTTATATTGTATGGTATATATATATATTATAAACATTTTAATTTCATTTGGAAAAAACATAATGATCTAGCATATTACAAATGCTAATCAATATAAAATAAAATATACTAATCAACTTTTCTAGTACTCATCAAGTAATAACCCTAAATAGTTTTCATAATATTGCCATTAAACACTAAATAAACATTGGAGAATTACTCATCAACTAACTAATTAGTCCTTAACTGAATATTAAATTAGTGCAAATGGTTTTCAGCTTCCATAGAATCAGGGAGTGAATTAAAGAGACCTTTCCACGTAGACGATGACAGTTTTTTTATGGAAAGTGGAGCGGTAAATGGAATGCGAATTACAAACACGCTCCTTTGATGGGGATGTGGTCATTTTGAACATTTTTTAAAATATATTTATCGCACGTTATAGATATAAACAAAATTATTGTATTTTGAATAGCCCCTTGGTTTGGAAGTTGCCACATTATATAAAAATAATTAAATATAGTAACATAGAGAATAAAATGTATGGTTTCAACAACATCCTAGTACCTTTATGGCCAAAAAATTAAAATAAACTATTTGGATGATCAGATGACTGTAGGTTTTTATGTAGGATCACAAAAATTGCAATAGCTTTTAACATATAACTATATATTTACTGTGTTAGACATTGTGTAATTTTGTTCAAGGTTACAATTGAAATAGCATACTTAATAAATTTCTATTAAAATCGCTGTAGCCATATTTAAAAAACTTAGATTTTTTTTCTTGTTAGGTTTTTAACGTAATTTCTTCTGTGAGTTTTTATGGAAGATATTTTGCCCTACTACAAAAATATTAATCCGGATTTAATATTGCTGCAAGTTCTAGTGGATAATTAAAGTGTCTTAAATGTTTATACTGATACAATTTGAAGACGAGCTATAACCGTTACGTAGAATCTCATAATTTTTGCAATGAAGGAGTTAATTAAGATTTTATCACATCCTAAGCGAAGCCTTAAGCTGTTTAACCGCCTTCAGCTACTAGGTTCAACACTTCAAAATAATCTTATTTAGTCGATTAATTATAACTAAGTTTAGAAAGTATTGTAAGAAATTAATCGCGTTTCACAGCAACAAACATCTAAATATGTTATTTATTAACGTTTATTTTAACAAACTACAGGCTTATTTTAATGCTTAGTTTTTTTTTCAAAATAAGCAATAAAAAACGGTATATATAGTAAATAAAATAATTATGTATATTCGCGATTTTTCCTGAAACTATAGTTTTAGAATGACATATATTTTACCTAGTTTTTGTTCAACTTTATTTAAGTGCATATTGTACTGAATTCAATGTGAACTGACAACCCGGGAGCATAAAAATGTATTTATAAAAATGTTAAAGCAAATATTCCTGAAATTATTGTAATCATTTAAGGGCATTAACCTGTAAAAGATACAAAAACATAATATTCACGTCTGAATATTTTTATTGTTACTACCTAACAGTATTATGAATAAAACTCAGGATCTAAAATATCAATGTTTTTCATATTGTATCTTTCGTCATACATTCCGCTTAGCTTATAAAACATTCCAAAGTTTTTCATTAAATAACAAAATTTATTACTGAACTGTCAAACTATAACAAAAGCTATAGTTCTTTGTCATATTAGCTTGAGTTGGTAACTAAGTAGTTTCGATCAAAATCTGCCTTGTATCTTTGACTATAAATGCTTTTATCCGTTAAATGCATTGGAACATGAGGTAACCAACCATCAGACTCGTCAGGTGGAGAACTTTGCTGGATCACTTGTTTGATTTAACTTGTCTGCTCAAAGGAACCAAACCTGTGTTTCGATCAGTGTTACCTTCTATTGATTCCACCAGCTTAACAGTCGTTTCATCTATCTGTAAGAGTTTAACTTTTTATTTCGTTTTGACGTGTTTTCAAAATGGGAATGGAAGCAGTGCCGGTGTAGCTACTATGTAGGGGATGTGGTAGGAGAAGGAAGTAATGGTTATTTTTAAATTGTTAACCTGAATATACGCAATGGAACTAGATTACAGTAAAATATAATAAAAATATAATTCATATTTTCTTTACTAAGATTATAAAATTAGTATAGAATCTCTAAACTACATGACAAAATATTACATGTACACATTTTATTAATTTCACCCTGAATCTCTGACTCAAAATATAGACTATGAGCAGAATAGTATTTATTTCTGGAAAGTTGACATAAGGGAGTGATCACTATGTTTACACTGTATGTACTGTCATACTTCATTATTCAAGCTATAATGAGAGTGTAACATTCCTTCTTTCCAAGACAATGCATATCTTCTTCGAACACAAGTACTTGTTAAAATTGAAATAGTCAACACAACTGGTCAACAAGGTTAGTATAACAAACCGTTGCTTGCTTGTTCATTTACCCTTCCTATTCTTTCATTTATGCAGTAATTTTATAAAACGTAGCCAAACTCACCGGAGAGTACAAACTCAAAACAAAATACGTTTAAGAAATTGTCTACAATTGCATTACAAGTTTAACGTGAAGATTAGTGTTTTCCCGTAAAAGTTGATAACTTAGTCAACACTCAGTCAACCTCTCACTCTTCGCAGTAATACATAATTCTATGAACTTTTAACTTGGAATATTGTGTATTTAATTTCAGTTAGGCCTATATCATTTATACGATATATTTTTAATAAGTCAATCACTGTCATTCGTGATCACTTTAATCAATGTGAATATAAAATTCATTTCCTTTCTTCAAAACCTTTCTTTCATTTTATTCAACCACGGGTCTAGGAATCTGAGATATACTAACCAACAAACTACATTTTCCTTCTGTTTTTCCCTACCATTAGGTTGAGGAAGTATGTGTCAAACCCCTTCACAGGGTTGGCCTGGGGCTGTACACTGAGGGTTCCCTCCACTTCTGGTTCACTTCCCTCGGAAACTAACGACCTTGCTGACCAGCCGTCGCTGCCTATCCAGGAGAAGCTACCTGTGGCGTTACAACGACGGACAGCTCTCATCAAACCCGCCACCTCCTGCTCCGAGGCGAAGATTATGGCTCCTGAAACACCCCTCGAAATTGTAGCTTGGTTAGTTTTGATTGTGTTTTTTACATTGGTTAATGGTTGTTGAAATTAATTTTAGAGATCACTTCTGACATTAAATTAAAAAATTATTCAATCCAATATAGTCTAACAACAACAACTAAATTACCTGTGTTCCCACACAGGTTCGGGGGTGTTACTCCCGTGGTACTGTAGTATGTTTGAGTATCCCTTTTATATCCACATTATTATCCACATAGTATCCACTTTATCTTATTATTAGGTTTGAAGAGTAACATGATTTTTCATCCTTCTTTCTTCCTTCTATACTCAACGCAAATATTGGCGGGTGGGATATATTGGAGCCGTTTTTAAACAGGCCAGCTGTTATTAATGAGCCACCAATCCTATTTGAGTTGACTATAACTGAAGTATGAAAGGTATGTAATTTTCTATTAAAATAAAAAGTCCATATTTATTAATAATTAGCAGAAACGCAAAGCGCAACTTAAATTATGTGAATTCCTTTATAATATGGGATATGTACTCTACTAGGGTTTTGAATTGAATTAAACCACTAAAACCGTTTCCTTTTACACATTAGTGGATTAAAGAGGAATCATTCACACAAAAACGTTACCTATGAAAATATATTGTTTGAAGTCAGAGAACAAAGTGCAAGTTGAATACGCTTTCTGTGTCTTGAACCTTACAGAACTCTCGTGAAACAGTCTCTAACCATGTTTTAATTAGCGCAGTTCCTCAGATTAAACTCGAGCAGATTAATTATTCAAAAGTTTGTAAAGTTTTCTGTGCTACATAAATATACTGCGTTTTGCAACTTTTCTTTGAAACCTTGAAGTATCTACTGCGTCAATAGTAGCTCTTAATTAGTTTATCTGTTTAGTAGCTTTATTCGTCTTAAAATTTAGTTTATATAACTTTCCTTTACATTAATTACACACGACAACAGAAGCAAACGAATAACATGTTCGATCAAAGAAGCTCCGTACACAAGCTCCAGAACAACAACAATTTAAAATAAAATAGACGAAAAATAAAAAGTACAATTAATTAACAAACAAATATCTTAAGCAATAATCCCAAAATTGAGAAAAATCCCAGAGTAAATAATTGCACCTAACTTCTGAAATTCCTGAATAAGTTAACCTTATTTAATCTCAAATATTGATAAAATAATAAGATTGCTAATAACGAAATAGGTTCTTTATTATGTATAAACAAAGGTAGCATATGTATACACAATAGGTACATACCTGTATGAATAAATGATGGACAGGGACGATATGTATTGAGGTTGTTTTTATTCAGGTGCAACAGCTGACTTCACCCGACGTGTTATTGAGAGCACAACATTCATGATGGTAATCGGAGATGGATCAAAACGCTTCAGAAACATCTCAGGAATATATTTTATAAGGAACCAATTTTCTTGGTTTGTGTTGTAGTTTATTGGAAAAACGAAGAGATGCGGTTAGTTGTGTTAAATCTTTTCTGACATTTGTTTCTGAAAGTAAGATAAAAAAAAAGTTTCTGATAGAAAAGTATAGTTTAACTTAACATTCATGTATTAATTATTATAAGTCTAACAATATTTCTCATAAATTAATATATATAGGGTATTCATAAAAGATGGGAACATGATTTATTTAGTGATTCCTTGGGTCAAAATAAAGAGAAAATCAAGTATAAAGTTTTATCCAAAATCGCTTTGTTAACCAGATATCCACCAATTTGAATTTTTTACATAAGCATTTTTATCTTTAATTACTCAAAAATGGCTGATATTATGAAAAAAAAAACTTTTAGAACACTTTTGTGTGGCATTTTTTATTCCCTATCAAACGGTACAAAGTTCAAAAAGATCGAATAAGAAGTAGCTAAAATATTAAGATTTTTAGTTGTAAAATAGGGCAAACCTGACGAGCTTCTGCCTCATTCTACCTCATTTTACAACTAAAAATCGTTATATTTCAGCCATTTCTTATTTGATCTGTTTGAACTTGGTATAGTTTAGGTCTTTAGGTCTTTAAAAAATGCCTGCAATGGTCTCGATTATTTAACTATAATTATTTGGAAGACTGGCACATCTGTATTTTAAAGAATTACGTGGGCTATCGTTTTGTAAGTGACCGTTATTACATGTAACCCCTGTGTGGCTTTAATATTGGCATTTTTGACAAGCCTTTAAAACAACAGAGATTGATATCCAGTCTCAATTACGCCATTTCAGTCAATACTGTGATGTGTTACGTGATTGATGGAATGTTTTTGTACGTAATTTGTTTCAAAAGAGAGGTGGGTTTGAAGTTTACATCTCAGTTGAGACATATGAAGGGATATAACTGTTAATGTTACTGAAATAAGGATATTCATGAAAGAAGAGAAATGTATCTTAAGTATTTTACGTTGTATCCATATATTAATTTGAAACGGGTTTTCTTGATCTCCACTAATTTGAAAGAACGGCTAAGCGTAGAAACTCGGTAGAGGTATCTAAAAAAATGTCTTGGTCTGCAAAAGAGCCATCAAAATAGGAACGAGGCAAATTCCCTTGGGGCTCTGCCCCAGTGGCCTTTAAAATCCCATTCCAATGTTATTCACTAATTTGAGGGAACGGCTGGGCATAGAAACTCGGTGTCGTTGTATAAGAAATTAAATTTTCTAGCAGTTTATATACGGAATAGTAAGTATAATCACTTGTTTTAAGATAGACAGTTTTAAATTACAGACATTTTAAAATGGTAGAATCTATAAATTGGATACTTTCTACAAAAGTCGTTCCTATCTGATACTATTTATACACAACATTTAAAGTCAATTGGTATAAAAGTTATGGATACATTTGTGAAAATCACATACATGCAGGCAGGCAGAAAAAACAGGCATTTTAGGCCCATTTTACGTGATTTTTTATTGTTTTGGTTTAAGGAAAAAATTCAATCCTTACATATTACAAATAATACTTACAAAAGCGTCCCAAAGAGTCCATTTGTTCAATTGCTGTATTTGTGTAGTGCCTGCAAGTACATAACTACAGCCAGAGGTACAGGCTTGTAAACATCTTGCTGACTAGCTGCGAACAGGAGCTATATTAATTTGTTTCACAAGATATAGAAAACTTAGATGTTAATTTAAACTGGATGAGTAAAAATGTCAAACGAAAGTGTGGTACTATTAGTTTATGGTATCTCCAAGTGTTTTCATTTTTGAGGGAATTTAAAATTTTACTGATATTTACCATATAACCCATAAGATTACGGTAAATTTTGATTATCACAAAAACGGTTCCAACTTCTTTTATTAAAATTTAGTATGTTAGGGTAATTTTTGTAAAAAGATTTTTCTAAAAAAAAGAACCAATGCTGTAAACGGTTCAAAGGTGATTGCAATTTATTTTGTATTAGAAATCCATAAATTACATAAATATTAATAAAAACAAACTGCGTGTGGTCGATTGTGATTGTTATTTAGCATGTTATGAACGTGGTTCTTACAGATCTGAACAAAACGTCACAACTCCCAAAACTGTAAAAGGTATGGTTCAAATTATTACACTTTTGTGATTATAACCCTAAAATACCACAGTTACTCCCACCGCTATTTAATTACAAGGGTTGACGAGTTAATAAGCGATAGTATGTGTCAGATTGCTGATACTGTTTTTGTTTAATAATTTTTATAAAATAGAGTAGTTTTGAATTTATTTTTTTAGTTTCTATTAATACTGAAAGTTTGTATGAGTAAAAGTGTATTCGTGTATTAGGTTTGAAAAACAATTCTTTGTTTGAAGTCAAAACTTACACATAAATGAAAAATTATCAAACTAGTTCAATCACTTCTTCCCAAAAATACACTGTATTTCACACCGATGGTTAAATATAAGATGTAAAAAAGTTGAAGGTAATTTTTTTATTCAGCGACTGTCAAGCGAAATTTGGTTGAATTTGGATATAAATCCGGAATCCCGTATTGTCTAGGGCATTAGTCTAACTGAACTACCATACTTGACTATGACTTTGTTAAATAGTACATTGAACATTATATCTAACAATCATTTTCATTTTATTTTATTTACATGCTTCAATACAGTATACACCATTTACACTGAAGCAGTTCATGCACTTATAATAATTTCTTCAGTGGGTTTCCTCTTGTCCATTCACTTCAATTTAACTTACACTTCCATGTTATGCAATAACAACATAAAAAATAAAATTTTCAATAAGGTTTCATTTAAGGTTTGTGTAATTTAAAATTGCTTTCAAAGTACTCCTGTTTAGTTTGTAATCAATACATTTGGTTTTAAACTATTTACAATATTGGAAAATTCTAATAATTACCGAAAAGGAGTAAAATGTCAATAACGTGACTTATTAGTTAGAGGAGGCGGATAAAGCTTGCTTGTTTAATTCAAAATCACTATCCGAATCACGAACTTGGGGATTTACTTCACCAAGATGGTTCATCTCAAATTGATTATATTTTATCCCAGGAATCAGATTTTTGTAATTAATTTACCAATTTCTAAAGGGGGTATATTTAGGCTATATACAATAAAACAGATTTTATGTCCGTTTGTCCTTTATGCGTTGCCACAGCATTTATTCAATAGTCATGACATTTTTGGAAGTTTCTTTATATGAGTCCGGACATGTTTGTACGAAAATATATATTTTTTGTTTATATCTTATCATATTTGGTCTTCTAAATCTCTAATACTAACCTTATGAGGAGTAGGTTAGTTTACATTAATTTGTTCGTCAAAATTGTCAATAATTCTTTCGCTAGAAAACTATTTTATAATACCAAAACATTTGATTTCCAAAGCTTTAATAACCATAGCTATTGGTTTTTTTTAAGAGGGTCAGCCTTATAAGTAGACCATGGAATTCTATCGCAGCTGAAAGAACTAGCTGATGGTTTAATTTTAATTAGAAATAATTTTCTTTACCATACAATGCCTTCCGTATCCATAGTGTATGTAAAACTATGAAGAAAATAAGTCTAAGTACTGTTGAAAATTAACAGTTGTATTCGCCACGTTGAGTAATATTTTACGGGCTTAGGGGTTTTTGAACAATTTATTTTTCTATTATGTGTCTAATTAAATGTCAAAAGTTCATTTTAGACGAAATAAATAAAAATGCAATAACCGTGCTTATACATTTAAAATTTACTATGGTAAACAGCTGTTAAATATTTTTACGCTTTTCTTTCACTATCTGAAATGAATACAGGGTAGTTATTGCGGATATAATCAATATTTGAGTATGTGAAAACGTGTTCAAAAATTTCGTTTTCATTTGGACACTATTTTACAACTTTACCGTCCATAATGAAAAAAACACTTTTGAAAGCCAAATTTGCGTATGTTTTAAATATTTTTTACCACAAATAAAACACCACCTAGCTACACTTGGTCTCCTGGTTCTTATTTTCATAAACAAACAAGATGTAAATTTACATGTGTGATTATGTTTTTAATATTATTCAAAATAAACTATTGCCGTATTGGTGGCATAAAAATAGTTAAAAAGGAACATGAAAATACCATTAGATCTGTATCTTAAACACTCATTTAAAGCACTCTAAAACAATATATCACTCTCTATGCTTATACTCTACGCTTACTCTCAAAGCATCTATATTGTTTGAATATCATGCTCAATATCACTTATTGAATAAAACTATATTAATCTTCTGAAACCCGTTTGTACTCAGAAAAGGCATTTATTTATTCACCCCTTAATAAAGGTGCTAAAGTTTCAACATCAAATGAAATGGTTTTTCTCATATGTTTTCTCGCATATGTTAATTTGTTTATTGGTGTTATTTGTTCTGATCAGACTACGTGCTATTTTAAAGTCAAGTAAAGCAAAATTGTTGAATACGTATTTATATCATGTTAAATTTTTAAACGGTTCTACTCCTGAACAAACACTTTGTTCTATTGGGATAATAGGTACCCTTAATTACATGGTATTTAGGGATTGTACGCAAATTCAATCAAACGATAGTATTTATATTTTATTCATGGGTGAGGTTCATAATGTCCAAATTTCACAAACTCCAACGTCTAAAATATTAAATAAACAGTGCATTTCATAACCTCCAAACTTCATAAACTCCAAAACTATAACTTTCAAATAAGCACAGTTTCACAATGTCCAAATTTCACAAACTCCAACGATAATATATTAAATAAACAGTGCGTTTCATAACCTCCAAATTTCATAAACTCCAACTTTCAAATAATCACCGATTCACAATGTCCAAATTTCACAAACTCCAACGTTTAAATATCAAATAAACAGAGCGGTTCATAACCTCCAAGTTTCATAAGCTCCAACGGTACAGTCTCTGCCAGAAGTCGCTGCAGAGGTTGCCGTGGTTCTGCCTGCTATCTGACTGTGGCAACCGCTGTAGAGACTTCTGGCCCAGACTGTACCGTTGGAGGTTATGAAATTTGGACATTATGAACCGCACTGTTTATTTGGTATCTTAACGTTGGAGTTTGTGAAATTTGGACATTGTGAAACAGTGATTATTTGAATGTTATAGATTTGGAGCTTATGAAATTTGGAGGTTATGAACCGCTCTGTTTATTTAATATTTAGAAACGTTGGAGTTTGTGAAACTTGGACATTGTGAAACAGTGGTTATTTTAATGTTATAGATTTGGAGCTTATGAAATTTGGAGGTTATGAACCGCTCTGTTCATTTAATATTTTAAGCGTTGGAGTTTGTGAAATTTGGAGTTTATGAAACGCTCCCTTATTCATGTTTGCCCTGCTTAAGCATGCAAATCAACATTTCATCTTTTTTTTATTGTTACCAGATTACTTCATTTATCTTCATTAATGACTGTAAATTTTAAACAAGTAATGCATTTTGGTGGAAATTAAACACAAGTTATATTTGAAATGCCAATCAGTGCATTGTAATACATCTACTGATATTTATTGACTCCTTTGTTGATTGACTTGAAATGGCGATAATAAAAGGAATTATTGCTGTGACATAAAATAAAATACCCCCACCGCAGCAAAACTGCAGAAAAAATTCAGATACATTTATTATTTTTCTACAAACCGCTTACAGAAATAAAATGGTAGGAACGCATTTCATAGAAACAACAGGCTCTACCCAACACAGCCCCTGGTAATCTAATTTCGGCGAGCCCACCATATACTGTATATCCAGCAAAATGAACTTTGAGTTTTTCCAATGTAAGAGTGTTTTTTGTTACGTGAATTCCGTTTGGTTGTGAACTTTTAGTATTATAAATAGTTAAAAATGTTAAGTTTTTAAACATGTTTAGCGGCCATGAACTAAAACACAGTCTATTTGCAAAATATATTTAAGAATCTAGTTATTTATTTATAAATTGATTTACCATAAGAAATACAGAAATTCCGTTTGCAACAAAGTATGAAGTAGTGAAATAGTGAAAATAACAATAAGAAAATGTCAATAAGAATAATAACTGCTAAATAATGAATTTCCACTTGCATAATGTTGAGCCAATTAAATAAGATGAGAAAAGCAAGTAAACACTTTAACTAACAGAATCTTAGACGAATACACTTAGCTGTGTCGACAAGACACAAGTAGGAGAGACTACAAAGTGGTACAATTTATGGAATTAGATCTACTGTTACGTAATACAACAAACTGTTAAAACGATAAATAAACATGACATTTATATTATAGGTCAGCGGTAGCTTAGTCGGTAGCGTCACGAATTTCGGTCCCAAGGCAGCGATATCGTAGTTTCGGATCCTGGTCATTGCCACTCCTTTTTATGAGTACAGAATAGTTAACCCTTGTACTGCACCTACTCACCCCTTGCTTTGCTGGATACGTTCCACGCACACGTTCGTCCATAGCCTATGTGGATGGGACAAGGTTACAAAAGAGGCCGCCAACCTCGTTAAAAAATAAATGTATAGGTAATATTATTGTTATTTGACACTTTAATGGCGATAAGACCCTATAGTATTGAAAAAACAAAGGTTTCCATACTTAATGGTTAAAATATAAATCTTGTGTAAAATAAATGTACAAAACTTGCTCATACTGTACAACCTCAAATAAAAATTATTTTGAACAATTTTGCGGCTTTATATTTTTAAGACACCAAAGACTATATATTTGTAAAGTAATAGTGCCAAAATAAAACTATATAAAGAGCAGGAAAAAGTAATATATGTTTAAGAAGAAAAATCTTTTACAAAAAATTTCATTAGTTTCGTAAATTGGTTTGAAAGATTTTTAAGAATAAATAAATATAAATATATTCACCTTTGAACATTTCATGAAACTAACTTACATAATCATGTAAAGAACATTATTTGGAAAACAGCTGTAACAGGGTAAAACTAAATTTCTGTGATGCAAACTACCAACAAAGTTAGTTTTATAAATGTTATTTTAACTTTAACCCTAAAGGTACATGGACCGAATGTAAGAATGTAAATTTGTTGCTGGTGAAATTTTATTTCGTGACAAGTTTTGTCTGTTGGGTTTCATTCGTGTTACACAATTTTTGTATTTAAATAACTAAACTTTTTAGATACAAATGCAAACAGACCAAGGTTATTTTATACGGGACTTGATATAATAATTTGTTTTTCAATTTATAATTCAATAATTAAGAATGGCATAACATTCATAACATAACATTCATCTATTCAAACACTAGTAGTTGTGTACAGAAAATACAGTACTGTATTCAGTTTATACCAAAAATACGTAGCTTGTTATACAGCTCCTTATTTTACATATACTAAATTAATTTTAAAATGTCAGGAACATTTCACTGATTGTTACAATACTGTAAACTCCATATAGGACTCCATAGGACACCATAGGAAATATAACGCCTTATATATCCTAACGTATGTGGTACTTGTGACTTGTTCGTTGCAGCTTGCATTATGAACACCACACAAACTCCTTGTTTTCAACCCTGAATTTAAGACCTACGACATGTTAAACTAGTATTTTAGGGAGTTTACTAAATACTCACCAAACATATGTCAGAGTATGGTTATTACACTATTCTATGGAATTTTACGAAGGTTGAATGTATTTTAATTTTATTTGAATTACAAGGTAAGAATATCAGCACAGGTTCTAAAACACTTAAAATTTTATTACGAATAGATCCGACGTTTGTTAATAGAAAATTTGTAACTTTTTGTTACCTTATATTATTGTGAGGAATATTTTTTGACTCTTTTGACATAGCATGAGTTAATCAGTCTGCTTTAACTAGTAGGCCTAAAACAATATATTAATAAGCATTGAGACACACGACTTAAAAAAAATAGTATTTCAAATCTGCTTACAATATATGAACAATATTAAATAATCAAGTGATAATTTAAGACAGATTTTACTTCTAACCTAAGAGTTAATTGTGTTTTAATAAATAAACTGCCAGATCTTGTATATGTTTAAAACTTGAAGTGAAACTTTGCGTGATTCTGGATAAGGGTTTCTTATCAATTTTACTATTCACCTCGTTTTTGTTCAAAGAATACTTCAATGTCAACTGTTTGCAATTGCAATATAGTTACACAGCGCAAACACAGTATAATAGTGGTATTCCGATTTCATTTGGATCAAACAGTCTTTACTTACCAAACAGATTTGTTGTAACGAATCAATTATCGAACATTCGGATCACTTAAATTAAAGGCTTTGGTTTGTTTCAGGGGAGAAACTTATCCAGACGGCTTTCTAAAGCTGTAATCGAATTGTCTTGCCAATGAACCCAATACAGACAAGGACAGATAGCTGCGATCTATCTCACTGGGTTCTTGGATGTTAAACAATGAACAATGTAGCGTTTGCCTTCTGAACATAAATCTGATAATACCGTTCACTGATTCACTTGTATAGCTTATTTATCTCCTTTGCATTAAAGATCAACCAATCCTGTTTGTATGCAGTCTGTAAGATATTAACACTGGCTATTTACGTGTGTATTTTTCTATAATCGTCCCTCATGAAGTTTTTGTTTTATAATTTTTGTAATTCTACCAAATCCTATTTTTAAGGAAAGTGAACAGTGTTATATCAATACTGAGTTGATTAACTTACTTCAATGTTTGTGAGTTTGAATACGTTTCATACAAGTATCTCATGACTATGGTAAGTGATGTAGATTTTGAACGCCTAACTTCCCCAAACTCTTACGATTTCCATTGATTACATTAGATTACAACAGAAACCAAGTAGGTGGGTTTATTCTTAACATCATTAAACTAATACGAATGATTGAGAAGGTTTATGATGATGGAAACTGTGTGATTTTAATGGAAATTACCATTACATCTTCTCACATTTAATGAAAACATCCTGTTTCTCATAGCTATAAAAACTTCTCATTTCTTCTTTAAGGGAAAAGTTTGTTCTCCAAAAACTACCGTAATTAAAAGATCATTATCATAATTAAAGTAAACAAAACTGTTCGGGTCATTTGGACGCTATCTTTGAATGATTTTACTACTTTATGGCTACTTTAATAAGTCATACTTGGAATAAGTTAATACTCTTCATCGTGAACTAGTTTAAATCAACCTATAATTTAACTTACATAATTTGAAAACGATAGCGGAATATTGTAAACGTAAAGTGTCTTGTAAAAAATCCCAAATTGTCATAAATAATGTAAAATACGATGTTATATTATTTCACTCCACCGGATATTCCATTTTGTACATACGATTTGCTTACAAACATACATAGGAATGCAATGTATACGGTTACACGATGACTAATGTTAAATAACAATTTTAAAATTAATGATACTTGGACAATATGTAACAATACGATAAAAAATTGTAATTAACAAAATTCTACTAGAAATAAAACTACTATCTCCCCACATACTAACAAAAAATTGCATGGAAAACAGTTATAAGTTCAAAATAATTAAATATAAAATATATTTATGAATATTAAATAATTACTGAAGTCATTATAACAATACTACGGATATGTATAGCTTAAACTAAAAAAAAATGTGAAATCTTCGTTATTCACAGCTGCAATTAAGTATCATTTATTACAGGATTCTGCAAGGGTTATGCCATCGTATCAAAATACAAGACTTAATAACCTTTCCCTAAAATGTATGACCAACACCCACCCACGAACGAACTTTGTTAAACAATATTAGTTTAAGAGTTTTTTTTTTTGTTTCACAAACCCTAGCTAACGTTGTAAATACACATTTCAAAAATTTTTCTTTGTTCCCTGAGGGCTTGGAAAAAGATTAATCCATAAATCACCTGTAGGTATTATATTAAGTTTGGTACCATTTTCGTCTGATTTATCTTTTACAGTATAGATAACTATCACAACATTACACTATTTATGTTAAATAATAAATTTGTTCAATAGTAAAAAATTAAAATACCAAATATGCTCGTAAAAACAATATACAACAGTAATGTGTGATATTTCATAAGGGTGATTGCAATTATTATAATGGGCATAGTTTTTGCAAAAGGATTCCTATTTTAATGCAAACATGAAGATTAAGACATTGAGCAGGCAAAGCATTTATCTTCAGTTTAAGCTGCTTGATAGTATCAAAAAATAGCCAGTTCATCATTATCGACATTTAAGGCTTAGTTAGGTTCAGCCTATAAAAGTGCAATGCTGTTAAATTTAACAATGTTACAGCGAGGGGTGAAAAATAATATTTTAGCTTTTAAAATGTCTAAGGAAAATATTTTACACATTGCATTCATCAACTCAAATCATATGAAATTAAGGTCAAACAGTACCAATAACAAGTTATTCTCAGTCAGTTGGATTACTGAAGTAATAAGCCAAAATTGAAAATGTTATCATTATTGTCGTTGTTAAAACGTTAATGTGCATTGTATACTACACATATACACATACAATACTAATAGCAAACCTTGTATTACAGGCAGTAAGATTGCTGGTTTAAACAGTCAGATTGCTGAAATATTGTATGAATATTGTAAAACACTATATGTACGTACAGAATTTGAAATACAAAACACATGTTTATCTGTCCTTGAGTTAACCTCGTGTTAACCAACTGTCATTAACAGTTGGTTAACTCAAGGTAACCTGTTACAGAATGATATTACATCTCCAACTGTATACTGTACGCTACGGCTTTTTCATACATACAATAACTTCGAACCACTCTTTTAACTTAGTATAGTCTTATATAGACGTATATTTACAAAATAACTATACAATACAATAAAATACTAACATTATTATTGTTAGTTTCGATCCCCAAGGGCATTATCTACAGGATAACACATTCGAAAGCCTCCTTTTGTAGCTGGTTTAGTGACATGGGCATGTGTTTGATATTCGTCGTTACAAGTTAAGTCAAAAGTGCGCCCGTTACCACGCAATGCTGCCATGATAATTTGTCCATTCCTCGTTTAGCCACAAAAGTTGGTTTGCTTTTAACACAGACGGTCATTAACTTTTATTAGACTGCAAACTCTCATAATTTCGTGATTTATCTCAAACACATCTAACTTGTTGAGTTAGGCAGTCGTTGTTTTTAATTTTACATGTTTTTTACATGAAATTAAAATGTTAAAATTGACTGGCTTAAATATAATCATTGAGTATACTCAATGATGTAATATAGTATAAATGTTAACTTGAATTAAAATTGAAAATGTAGCATTTGTCTGTACATAATATTTTAATTAAATGTACTGTTTTTGTAACAATGAAACCGTGAAGTTATGTGTTTACTGTTTAAACAATTGTTTGCTTCCGATGCATTTAATGATTTCAAAGTCAATTGTAAACGTTTGTTTTTTTATTTGATAAAAGTACTTAGCTAAATACATTTAATATAAATATAATTGAACTTAAATTAAATTTATGTAGTTTCTTCAATTCACTGGTATACATAGTGTATATGGAAACATCTTTTGTTTACAGTAAATTCTAATTTAAATCTGTTCAACTGATCAAATAGGAAAAAGCCCCTAAAACCAATAATAACTTTTAACAAAATATTAAAGTAACATGTCGAAGAAACCGAAAAGACTACTCATATACGGTACGGAATAAGAAGCAGTGTTGAGGTTAAGTTGCATTTACTAAAACCGATACCTAAACTATTGTATACTCAATCTGTTTATCTTTTACGTAATAGCTTTCATCATCGGGTAGTAGTTTATATTTACCAAACCTATACTGAAAACATTTGAGAAATTATTAGTTTAAATTATGTAGTTATCGGTGTTTACTTTAACAGTGCAAAGCTAAGTTCTAGGATTATTTTAATAATGTGTAAATAATTCGTCCAGCTCCGCATGAACAAATAATGTGTAACCAGGCCCTTGTTGTCTTATGCTAGATATGTATGTAATGTTGGGTTTTACCCTGAGTATTGTTGTACTTGAAACGTCTGTATTTCATTTTTATAGCTGATGTTTACCATTTCATGACAATAAAATGTACTGATGTATCACTGAACTAAATTTTCCAAAGGGTCCGAATTAATTCAATACGAGAAATGTATATTTTATTTGAAATAGTATTCAAATTCAAATATTATCTAAATCTCCAGTAATATTCGTCAATTCGATTCAAAAACTACTTTTTAATTTGGCAAAAACCATTGAAATGAATTTCTGTGTTATTCTTCAAAGCAGACATTTGCTGGGTAAATATAATCTTTTGTAATAAAGTAGAAGCCCTGCGGTTTGTCTTACGACCTTTGCTTCTTTGTTTCTTATTCTTTATTTCCAACCTGGGAATATTTTTTTCCTATATTATCTTATTTCTGATAATATCTTTTTATAAGTCCCATCCAAACTACAACGTTTTCTTTAGGATTTATTTTAAGCTAAAAGTATTTTTGAATAATTATTTTTACAAAATTAAAAAAAAACCTTGGTTCATGTTGTTTTGAATATCATTACCTTATTTTTTGTAGCCTTTCTAGTTTATTGCCTGTTTTCAGAATTACCCACTTTGGTTATTGTTTCTAAGAAAATCACTTTCAATCCCCGCCCCCACTTGATAAGTATACTTCTCTATTGTGAAACAGTTGTTTGTGTTTGATGCTAGGTCTGATGCTAATTAAGTCTTTTGATGGTAAGTATTAATTAATTATTATTTTTGGTTTTGTATGTCCTATTAAAACTACAAAAATGTTTCTAATTGCTTTCAAAGCCATTATTGGTCAAATTATTAGTTGTTTGGATTTTTATGGCATTTTTCTTTTTGCCTTTTATAGAGTAGAGTGTGCATAGCAATATTATTAAAAATAAATATCTTTTCCTACAGTTACCTAACAATGTACATGTTCTCTCACTGATTTGAGAAAGCAAAGTGGCCAATTCGCTCATCAGTGAGACAATGTTAACATTGTCTCACTCTTATTACTTTGTCTCACTCCAGATTTGCAACGTGAAGGCACGAAATACTGAGCGCGTAACATGCAGGCAACGTCGTATGCACGCGAAATACGTTGGCAGCACTGGCTGTAAATCAGCTGGTCAGCTGTTGTACTGTTGTATTTGTCACTTCACATTAAATGTTATATTAAAAGTTCACTTCTGTGTAAAAATAGGTTATGTTTCTTCACCAATTTATTTGTTTCATGGTAACTGTAGGAAAAGTATAATGTGCAACTCGAGTGCAAAGTACAATTGCTTCACTCGAGAAACCATTCCTCACTGAGTAAGGATTTCTCTCGAGTGAGTCAATTGCTCACTTTTCTCACTAGTTGCACAAATAACTATAGTAATTCAAATACCAACAATAATCAACAGATTGTTCGTTATCGACGAATCTTACATAAACAATTTGTCATTGCACGGTTAGGATAATGATAAGTTATTACAGAGAAGATAGTATTATTTATTTCCATTAAAAACTACTAATTTCGTGCCTTAAAATGCAGAATTTGACTAGCAAATTAGGATAAACTCCCCTCGAAAGTAAATTTGGTCTTGTACTGTCGTACACATAATGTACAAAAAGTAAGCATAAAATTCTTCATCCTGATTATTTAAAAGGATATTAAATAATAAATCTGTGGAAGATTACACCACTGCTTGAAGGAATTTTACCCTAAATAAATGAAAAAGAGTAGGTGCCATTATTATTTTTTGGTAATTGACGTAACAAGACCTTATTCATTTCATCCGACTTAATTTTTTTATTCTTTTATTCGTAAAAAAAGATTTTTTCAACCTGCCTATAGTTCTTCTTATACTTTCCTACCTGAACAGTCATTTTTACTTCTGGTGATCGATCATAAGACGAATTTTCCAGTGGTCTTGAACCTACCTCGCCATGAAGTGTATAGTAGTAGTTCTTTGCTGAGGAAAGGCTTTTCCCAGTTTTATTAATTCACAGTTATATTTATGTCTTAAATTATGTTGTGAAACCACAATCCAGTGATAGTTTCCAACCATAAATCAAGAGATTGAAGCCCCAAGCTGCACAAACTTTCTAACTGCAGTTGTAATGCTAGATAAACTGCAGAGATCGTGGCCCCAATTCAGTAAACATTGGGACAAGTTCCTACCGTACTACTAGATGAAATGTTTAATCTCTGGTGTGATGCACACAGTCGTTTTGTCGTTATTTCAGGTATTCCTGCAAGGGGGTGGACGAGTCGGGAGTTGGAAATCAACCAATAAACCATATTCTTGTGTCTCATACAACATACTAAAGGGTAACTCCCGCAGTTTAATGGCCTACATTTCCCTTAATTTTTACTTGTTTTATAAATAAGTGTCATTAGGTAAATGTTTGAATCAGAAGTTGTTAACACTTAATCCAACGAAAAGCTGACCAATAAATGTTTATAAGACTCATTTTTTTATTTCTTCTTAGTTTTAAGCAATTGTAGTTTTTTCCGTTCCCAAACCATCGAATAAAGCATATAAACCCCAAAGGGACATTATAGAAGTCAACAATGTTGAAATGAGTTCAACAATTCTTATAATTCGAAATTGAATGGATTTGGGTATAAAGTAAAATACAGGACTGGGATAACTCTTGGCACTGTCCAGCGCGAAAGGCTTAAACCAATAGCTTGTGCTACGCTGAAAGTTAATTTTAGCCAGAAATCGCCGAAAGCTAAAATGTTTACATCGTTTGCAAAGTGTATTCGCCTCTGAGTTTTTATCCTCTAGTTTCTCACATACCATACAGTATAGTAGGATGCAGTTTATTAATTGAAATATCTACATATTTAGTAGCATATTAGGATTAAATTCAGCGTGAATATTTAAAATGTAACTAATTCAACACATGTTGTATTCGTTGAATAAATAGTAAAAAATGTAGAATAATAACATTTATGTGGAACGAAACGTAAGCCTTTTAATGAGTTTTTAATAGGTTTACAAAAAATAAATTAAATTAAAACCTCCTAGAAACTCTCTTTTTTACTTAATAAAATATTTCTCCGCAGAGATTTTGCCAGCTAAAGTAAATGAACAAGTTATATTGACTGAATGAGCAATCTAGGTATTCATTATCGACTGAAAAACTATGTTTATATTATACTGATTTGAAAGTATAACATTTTTTACGAGATATAAAATTGCATATCATTTTTGGTTTTATTGTTGGAAACTTATCTATCACTAAAACCAACACATGTTTATTGTTGCATGATTATTATTTTTATAATTTTTCTAAGGTCTACATTTCCTCTCATGTGCCTAATGACCTTAAACACTCTGCTAAGCTTGCCATCCCCGAACATTTCTAAGTGGGAAACCACGATAACTGCCAACAAAAATAAAAGCGCCAAGTAATGATATATTGAGCGAGAGGTCGGAAAAAAATTGATCACTTCTATCGTGTATACTTCATTTTTTCAACTAAATATATCTAAAGAATCGTTGTCATTGATTCCATAAACGAATCGCCAGAAGACTGCCCCATGGAAAACTACCCACCAAAGCAGGTTCCTACGTCACGTTGACGTCAGAGATCGGGGGCAGTTTTCCAGTCACGGACACTCAAGTTTCGTTGTCAAACAGTTCTAAACTAACCTAACCTAACTAACCAAACTTGCTGTAACATTTCAAAATTATTTAAACTTAAAATTAAACGGAATTACTCAAATTAAAATTACAACAATAATTATTTTATTAGGTATGAAATTAACTGTAATATATAGTATCACATTTTGGTTGGGGGGTATTATTCCAGTAGCAGAAATGCCTCCCATATTTGTTAGTAGGCAGATTTCGTGAACTCACGTTTCACCTGGGGGATGGTTTTCCGGGGGGTTCCCCATCCCCCCATAAACCACGGTCACTCTCACCTCTCTTCTACCGTGCCGCTATGGCATTAATAAAAAAATGAAAATTCCCCCATTGAAGTGAGGTGAGAAAAAAAACAGTCGAAATTGTTATAAAAGCAAGACATTCTCGGAGGGAGGACAAAGCACGTCAATCATTACAAAGGCAGCTCTTGTATTCAGTACAATGAGACGCATAATGCGGGCGACTGTTGAGATGAATATAACAGTGACCGTCTTGTCAGCTCGACTTTAGTGTCCCGCACATATCTAGCTCCTTAGGTACAATACAAACATGTCCTTTGTAAGTTTACAATTTCAAAGCTGGCGTGAAATAAAGCTCAAATATTCATTGATTATTAGTATTAAGTGACCTAGGGTATTTATATCTTATTAATAATCTTAATACGAGTTTTGTCTAAGGGTGTAGTTACTAATTTATGTATTTTATGTGCATTTGTGTAAGTTATATATTTATGTGCGGTTTTCTATTCAGGTGTTATGTCTGTTTTAAAACACCAGAGGATTTGTTTTTGATAAATGAAAATCTGTTCAACCATGATCTTGGAAGCTGAAGTTGAACTTTTGTAAGAAATCAAGATAAATTAAAATAATAATGTGGAAATATAAGCGATTTAAGAGATATCCTCTTTGTGACAAATCTGTATACACACAAGTGAGAACTTTAACCACGTCGCTATCGAGGTAGTCACAGGATTTCTTAATTAAATATTACAACGTTCAATAATAACACGAAAACGTTGGGGAAGGCCTAAAGACCAATCAGGTGTATCAATTCCAATTTGCATCAGCTTTATACAAGCGATGGACGGCAATGGAATGGAAGTATACTACAGTTTTTACTACTTTATATAAAGTAACAATAGTATATTTCACCACTAGTATATTCACGAAGGTAACACATTTCGGGGCGAGATAGTGTTTATATGTGAGTCGCATGTGAAACACTACCGAGCCCCGAAATGGGACTGTCGTGACGAGTATTGAACGATACTTTATATGACTATGAAAAAAAAAAAACTACTTCGTCAACTTGGAAACTTCAGTTGTAACTTTGTTGATGTCAGGCAAAGTATTGTTTGTGTAGCAAATGTAATGTTTGTGTCAGAAAAAGTCAGATGATCACTATTTGTTTTTAGTGTATGGAAATCGACGATTCTCGAAGATCTCAGCAGTATGGAAATGGGCTAGTTTTGAATACAGAGTGATGAAAATATCAATTAATTGCCCTACTCACCTTTCAACGCCCAAATTATTATAACCTTTTAGACATTTTGCACCCAGGTTCCTTGTGATTGAAATAACAAATTTATATTGAGACAACGAGTTCTGGTTTTACAGTTCAATGGATTTCCAGCTTTAATCCATCTTTGCACTTCGCCCAATCCTGGGGATTTCCAATATTGGCCCTGCGGATGTAATCTTTGTTCAACAAAACAATACTCTGCGTCCATCAGCCTATAATGAAAAGTTAAAATTGACTTCTCTGTTTATATTGGAATTCAAACCCTTTAAGTAATCATTCACTGTGCATAGAATGTAATGAAATACCGGGGTTTTTATACACTATGAAAAAATCTTATTACGTATCAGAAATGATGTAAAATGTTTTACCTAACCCGCCATGTTAAACTTCCCTATCCTAAGCGTGATGTATACAACTTCCTTACTTCTCGAGTGATGTAAAGTATCAAAAAACTCACTCGGTGATGTAATGAAACCCATTTAAATAACATTGAGTGGATAACTTAAAAAATATAACTCTATGGAGCCAACGACGTTTAACGCTAGAAATCAGCTGTGTGCTTGAATTTTATTGTTATGTTTTGAAGAATTTTCCTAACCTAGCTTTTGTTTGTAAATGAACCTTGCTGTTATAAGATGAGTGAAATGGGTAATGAAAAATATTGTTCGTAACCTCCTGTATATTGTCGGGTCAGGTAAAATCTTGTACGTTACACGTTACGCAAGAGCGTGTTTACATCACTTAGGTAAATTATGCAACTCGCTTCGCTCGTTGCACAACTTTCACCTGCGTGATGTAAAAACGCTCTTACTACACTTGTAATGTAAATAGCTATAGTTCAATACAAAAAATAAAAGATTAGTATTATAACCGGTTTACAGAGGGATATAACTTAAACTGTTTATATTTGCCTATGTAACGTTATTGTTCTAAAATAACTGAATTCACATTAGACGTAAAACAAAGATCGTAAACGAAGACTGGAATACAAAGACGCGATTTGAGTCAAAGCATGCTTTAAATGTTTCTAAGATGCCACCTAAGGTAAGTGTCTGCTTCGAATTGTTTCTCGACACTGTAATTACAATTTAATTACTGGGTTACGAATAACAAGCGTTCAAAATGGAAATTAGTCCTGGATATTTTTTTAGTTGTCCTTATCTCTTTAAGAAGTTTTAGAAGTTCCGATATGGGACGTTTTTATTTTATTTAAACCTAAATTATAGTTGGCAATAGAATAGTTTAATAGCACGCTTTGTAAAAAAAGCGCTTTGCAAAATTCCATGTAAAAAAGCAGAAAGCTTGAAACACTAAGAAAACATTTTTAAATTATGAAAATGACCAATTAAATGTTATATTAGCTTTTTCCACTGCTCAAATAGGGTATTATAAAAGTGGTCGTAGCTTTTACAACCAAATTGACTAACTAACCAAACTAACCAAAACGACAAACCTACCAAATTAATTGACACAAACTGTTAAAAGTATTATGAAAAATATTGTATTTTTGAGGATATATTTTGATATGAATCTTGTATGAAACTACTTATCCTCCATTTATGGTTATGCTATTTGGCCTAGAAAATAATGTTGAGAGCCAAGAAACCTTTAATCGAAGCTCCCATTGATTAGAGTATTATTTAAGTGTCTATAAAAGGTTAATGGAGACAAAATGCAGATGTTGATCTTACAAAAAGATTTCAGCTATTTAAATATTCAAAACCGCGATGTGTGAGGGGGTAAAGCTTTATAGAAATCGGAAGATATGATTGCAGAAGAAACCTTAGTAAAATACATCAAAGATTTTTTCAGCTTATTATAGATGATTAAGCATAAAAAAACAATCAGGTCTCACCTGAAAACACTTACGCTTCTGGAGATTTCAGAAATGTGACAAAAACTTAATTAAACTTGAGATTACGAGCTGCTTGAGATTGCTGCGTAAAGAACTTTGGCAAACATCAGTAATCCACAATTTTAACTCGACTAACAATGTTTCTAGCATTAAATACATTAAAGCTTTCTTATACATTGCTAAGGATAAGATGAGTAGAATTATGACTACAGACAACAAGCATCAATGCTTTTTACACACTCATATTATTTATTCTTATTATATTTTTCCTTTTTTATACATCTATATAACTGCTCAAATGGTTAAATTCGTTGCTAAGCCGTTCAAACTTTGTAAAATGTCATTTTCATTGGTAAGATCCTGGAAATGCCAATAGAATATATAATAAAAACAATACAAACACAAAAGTCTCCAAAAAACGAAAATTGCTATAATTTAACTCATACCAATACTCTCAAAAGTAATTTCTCAAGATAAATGTTGTACCATATTGTGAGTACAAAGCTTAATGTAAACCAATTTGCTTTGGTGGGGTTTTGGGCTGATACCTTATGTTTAAAAGATTGTATGGGTACCAACTTAATTAAAATACGAAGTATTCCATCAAGTATTATTCATGCTCACAACATATAAAAAGGATACATTCAAATGTAAATCGTACACGAGCCATTAAGTAAAATAGCACAGGGTTAAAAGAAGGCCAACCTCATACTTTTTTTTAACTAGTAACGTTTTAAATTAGAATTTCCTTTTTAGAAGATGAAATCCTGAATTGATGTATCTTTGACTCAAAATTCAACGTTTTCAACAACTTAATATTGTTTCCCTATTAAACCTGGATTTCATTATAAATTTATAAAGTGGGTTCAATTCCACCTTTCCACTCATGTGCAGGTAATTTAAAACAAGGCTTAAAAATCTAGTAGTGTTGTATCCCATAGCTACACTAGTATGTCAAACAAACATTATTTTAGTCTTAAAACGGAAACTTTATAAACAATTTACATTTTTACAACTTTTTACAGCTTTTACATTGTCTATCTGTTACCACAAATGTGAATAGTAGTGTCAGCTATTCACTTCTTTTATTGATGAGATGATACAATAATATTGTATTCGTCCACTGTACAAGGCTTAGTAAAAGTTTATAAGTTAACAATTAGGCATTACAACTCTCTTAGAAGTTAATCATTAGGCATTACAACATAGAATTAAATTTTAAAACGTGTTTTAAGCATCAAAATCAAAATCAGTTTTTTAAGATGGCAGTTTCAAATAAAACTCCATTATATTTTATTAATTGTCTTTATTATCAGCGGAAGTACAATATTTTTTAGTTCTAATAAAATCTGTAAAAAGACAATTAAGAAGTAAACTGCGTTTACCTGAATACTTAACCAGACGCAATTTAATTACAATTAAATTTAAATGAGTTTCTAAACCAAGTAAATCTTAGTTGTCCTTAAATCACATAAGGTAATGATCGTTTTATCGTATACTAGCTGTACCCGCGGGCTTTGTCCCGTTTAACTTCATAAGTATGCTCGTTCACATGGCTCAATCACGTCCTGGTTGAACGTCCTGGTTCGTTCGCTACGTGTTCACTTTTAGGTTGGAGCTCGTTCGCTGCGCTCACTTTCCTTCAGGTTAGCTCGTTCGCTACGCTAACTCGCATCCATGTTAAAGTTCGTTCGCTACGCTCACTCACCTTTTGGTTGCAAATTTGCTGTTGTCATAAATGTAAAAGAAATAACAGTGCTGTACCCTGTTGGTAATCCTTGTAACTTTAATGCTATTGAACATCATAGAACATATCTTACCGTATCATAATAGAATTAGACGCCATACGTATCTATGTCGGCATTCGAGGTGATTGCATATTTTACTTCAAGATCAGTGCTCTACAAATCAGCGCTCTACGAGTCTTGATCATTCATTATAATGTTTTATTTTTGTATTTTTTTCAATGGCTTAGGTAGCACTATGCTGCACTATACTCGCTAATGTTGAACATGTTTAATAATAGTAGTAGTGTCTAGTAATAAATATTAGGGTAAGTATTCTGCAGTTGCAGTGAAATAAATAACACTTTGGTGAGGTACACAACAGCTGCTCCTGAAATCCACTGGTTATTTTGGAAAGTATAATTCAAAGAAATTACTAATATGATAATTGTTGTTAATCCATTGAAATAGTTTGTGTTATTAGTTAAACGTAGATACATTTTACCTGAGAATAAAAGGGTGATGCAAATGTTCTAAGACGATAACTTTTATTGTGTTGAAGTGGGACTATAGCTATTGCCACAATATCAAGAGAGACTGTTTACATAAGTAGATGTTCATCACAAAACAACTTTGCTGTTCCTGTTGCAAAACTTGGCTCACATGAAGCAACATGCTTTGTACAATATTAACTTTCAGATTTGTTTCAAACCTGATTCATTATCACTTCTAATATTTTACCGGTGTCAAACTAATATTTTAACTACTAAATTAAGTGTAACATACTACACCTATAACAAAGGTCAACGGTTTTGATATTGATTTTTTTGTAATAGTTTTAATACTTTATTTAATTCTTTCTTTTTTAATACTTTCTATCCAAACCTCAAGGATCAAAATAAGTTATATACAGGGTAGTAAGTAAGTATTTAGGCCTACAAGAAATTCAGGAATATTTCAAAATAAAACAAAAATGAAGGAATCTTTTTCCTTAAACGCCGGGTTATTAAATATTATTAAATTAATAAATATTATTAAATTTTAGTTACTATCCGAAATGATTTATTTAAATCTTAAAATTATTTGATTTATTTAGGCTATATAATTTTTTAGGAAATTATTCATGCAATTTAAACAAAATCATAAGGTCTTTGCAAACGATATTGTCGTGAATTTTTTTTATGGTGCCCATTTTAATTTTAAATCATTACTTACAAAAAAATATATGATTTTGTGAAAATATGTAAAGTACACTTTGATTTGGCATGTAGTATCATATTTTAAACAACAGCAAGACCATAGAGATCGAACTGGTCTGGGAGTGTTTCAACACCCTCTGCAGACTTGCATCACAGAACTCTGTAACTCTCGGCTGGGTCCCAGGCCATGTAGGCATTGGCGGCAACGAGAGTGCAGACAAGCTGGCAAAAAAAGGTGCGAGCATGCCACTCTTTGGACCAGAGCCATTTTGTGGCATCAGCAAAGTGGCCGCCAAACATGTAATAAACAAATGGTCCAGGGGACAACACCTTGAGCGTTGGCGTAATTATCCTGGACAATCACTTGGCAAAAAACTGCTCTCAGAACCTAGCACCCCCTTCACTCGCTGGCTGCTAAAGCTGGGGAGAGGGCAGGTCAAGCAGGTACTTGCTCTTATCACTGGACACGGCCATTTCAGGAAACATCTCCACACTCTATGAATTGTCAATGACAAGCAGGAGTGTCGACTTTGTAACCAGTCCGATGAGACTGCAAAACACATCATTCTGGACTGCGATGGACTACGGGCTAGGAGAAGGGCTCTGTTTGGTCTAAAGCAGCTAGGTGAGGAACCAGACGCTAACATTGGGCAAAAGCTCCTGCACCTAGTTAGGGACACAGGTATAGGCTTACCCAGTTAGTGGCAAGTGGGATGCACAATAAGCTTCGGTTGACGTGCTTGGACCTTGAGTCCACCCTCACACAATCAATCAATCAATCAATAGAGATCGAATGATAAATAGCTGAGGAATCTGTATTTTTAGATACATAATCTTCAACTGTTATAGAAACTGAAAACCGTAAACCAACAATACTTAAGCCGAAGAAAAGTTTTCTGTATTTTAGCGTTAGCCCATAAGAACGCGTAGTTCTAGGAACTAAACATGTTGAAACTTGGTGATGCATGTTAGTAAACTCTTGTTTAACTAGTCTCTATCATGTAGGCTTGATAGCTTATAACAAGATTTAAAAGTCTGTCTTCACTTGCTTTAATTTTCCTCACGTCGAGAAAATTCTTTGAAATCAAATATTAAATTATTATTTTTATATTATTATAATTATTTAAACGAAATTCTATATTTTCTCACAACTATTTAGGCTGGAATCGTTGAATACTCTTTCAAATGCTCTACATACCAATACAAAATTAAAGCAAATAATCTTAAGTGCACCTAAGTATTAAACTTATATAACATCCAAATCCACTCTTAAACCCAAATAAAAAAATATATTTTTTGTTTTACTAAGCCTTTGTAAAAACTTTGGAAAATAGATTTTTCATTTGTCATGTGATCATTAGCTACATAACATATTTAACCATATTCAGCTTTATAACCTTACAGTACATTGCAATGAGGAATTGGCATATCTTTTCTTGGATTCTTTTCTTCATTTACGATACTATATGACGTTACATATTCAGAGGTTTTACATCGAAACTCAAAGGTTAAATAATACCAATAAAATTAATATTCTTTATTGTTAAATGTATTTGTTAAATGCACAAAACAAGCCTTTATAGATGAAACGAGAGTCAGTATTACAAAAGTTAACACTTTGGTAAACTTAGCTGATTTAACTGTTTGTTTCTAACAAACAGTCCAACAACTTCTAGTGGATCTGTTACAATTACTTTTACATTAGCCACTTCTGATTATGTTTGTAAAGTTTTCAAAGTCTTATAATTAAATTATGTATAAACGCAACGAGATCTTTGAGGGATTGCTACTTATTCTAACTAGAATGGTTTAAGTACACCATTTCAATCAATTCCATGTCAACTTTACATAACATAAATACAAAATTTCATTTACCAAGATATTTATACCGGATGGCACGCTTTCTCGGAGTATCCGTATAAAAAACTACATTTAAACATTTCTTGATTGTCGAAATCTATTTAAAATAGTTTTTTTTTTATGAAGACTCACCTTTATCTATAAATTAAATTACAGTCTCGTCTGTATGTATTGCGTACAATAATGAAGTGAAGTATTTACAACAAATACTGTAATTAAGGGTTTTGTCCCAACAAGTTATGAATTATGAGTATTGGTTCACTGTTGAACTAATATGACTTATTTTAACAAATTCAATAGATATTCAATTGAAGTTATTCGTTAATGCTATTTTATATAAGGCTTTAATTTTCAAGAGTACAAATGTAAACAACTGCTAATTAAACGTTAAGTATATCATTTAAAAGACAACCAAATAGTTAAGGATGCAACAGTAGTAAACAACCTATAGAAATTAAGTGAGCTCAGTTCATACCTCAGATCTAGAAATAAATACCGGTCGTAAATTTGGAAGCCATTTTATTACATCTTTTACTTTGACTAAATGGGCCAACCCTTGCAATTCTTAGCCATCAGTTTGACTTTATAGAGACAATAAATGTTAACAGAGCTCCATTTGTCTAGCTCCAGCATATACGGTTTACTTCTGCACTAATTGCTAGCTCTTTAGAAGTTGTATAAGTGGGCTGTATTTTCTAAGAACTTCAAATGTAAAACTAATGTGATAGCTTCTATAAATGTATTACCTTTACTTACCGTGAAATATAAATGTACGGCCTTCACCTGCCGTTAACTATAAATGTATGATCTTCGTCTGCCGTGAACTATAAATGTATAACCTTTAATTGTTGTGAAATATAAATGTACGGCCTTCGCCTGCCGTTAACTATTTAATGTATGACCTTCGCCTGCCGTGAACTATAAATATATGACCTTCACTTACCGTGAAATATAAATGTACGGCCATCGCTAGCCGTGTACTATAAAAGTATGACCTTAACTTGTTGTGAAATATAAATGCACGGCCTTCGCCTGCCATGAACTTTAAATGTATGACCTTCAAATGTATGACCTTCGCCTGCCGTGAACTATAAATATATGACCTTCACTTACCGTGAAATATAAATGTATGGCCTTCGCCTGCTGTGAAATATAAATTTACGGCGTTCGCCGGCCGTGAACTATAAATGTATGACCTTCAAATGCCGTGAACTATAAATGCATGACCCTTACCTGCCATGAGCTAGAAATGTATGACATTCACTCTCCGTGACACTATAAATGTATGACCTATAAATGTAAATCCAAACACTGAACAAAATGAGAAACGCTGCACCAGCTGATCGTAGTTATATCGTTGGTCGTATCTTTAAGTGTAGCCAGCTTATTTTCAAGCAAACACGGATTACGTTCATAATAAAAGCACGATGTTTTGTGTTGTTTGGTTGGAATACTGGTGTGCGCTAAAGTAAAAATCGTGCGTCACAGTAAGGCTTTATGTACTGTAATCTGTGCAAGCAAGCTCACTTCGTCGGGTGAGTGTAGGGAAATATTTTATTCATTAAAATCGCACGATACTTATGCTGAGTTTAAGTTACAATGACTCTTTGTTGCTGTCAGAACACTTTTATACCACGCACGATCATGTAAATACAATCTCTAAGAACCACATTAGTTTGTGTTTAGTTATGTAACACTAATGATGTTGATTGTATGATGTTTCAATATTTTGAGTATAACTCACTACACTATGTGACTAAGTATATACTATATTGTACTACTATGTTTCAGAAAATGATCAATAAGTATACCATAAAAATATAAATGTTTTATAACTTATATAGGTTTTTTACCTATAAACATCATGTCCCTGGGTATTGGGTATTTCCATTGAGGATATTGTGATGTATATCTCAACACCTTGTCGGCAAAGATTTGATTTATGGACAAGCTTTTGAAGAACATCAATGTTTTCACATTAAAGTATATGTAAAATATATTATTATCTTTTGACGACAAATTTTAAACATGTTATTAACGTGTTAAGGTAGTTTGTATTTATTTGTTTCATAAGTTGAAGATTTATTACTTAGGGAAAAGAAATATAATTTACCATAAGACTATTCATGCTTCTCTTGTTTGTGTGTTTGTTTTTTTTTTATTTCCGACGAGCCCAGAATTGTTTTTCACATTTCTTCAGGCTAGACTTAAGGGTTGCGGCATTTTCACTTAGATAAAATCCATTGGTGATTTGGCGGGATTTGAACCCGGGACCCCAGGAACCGAAGTCCCTGTCCAGGTCCCCCTGTGTGTGACAATCTTGTAAAAGGCAAATAATTGTAATTCATCGAGTACTTTATATTAACATTTGTCGTATGCTAATGATCAAATACCAGCGTATTTTCTTTCAGTGTAGGCCTATATCTATAGTTAATCAACACTATTTGAAATCACACGTAAAAGATTCATATGGCAATGAAACTAACTAATTACCATGACATACATTGGCTAGTTTTAAATACTTGTTTACAACTTTTTTCTTGGCATACATATTGAAGCTGCAAACACCCTTATCTATGTTATCTATATTTAATACGCAAGGCATATTTTTGTCATAATTGTTTTGGAGTGGTGGTGCTACCGATCACCATGTCCAAGGTGTCGTTAGAGAGGTCTTATCATGTAGTTTTGTTATCAAACAAAAAAACTTTAGAATTCTATCAGGGCTCTGCCCCAGTGGCCTTTAAAGTTCTCGTGTTATTCTTACGTAGAAAATGTTTGTTTACATTTGAACAAATGAATACTTTGAAATTGACACTAACATTTTAAACAGCTTGTTATACTAAAATTTGAGACATGTACTATAAGGATTTATTATATTAGTGTAAAAGATTGATGTTTCACTGTTTTAAACCAGTTTTTATTTGCACAAAATCAAAATATAACTAAAAAAATTGACATAATGGAGACTATAAAGCGTCGATCAGGACGAAAAACAGGAGGAGGCCGACGAACTTTAACTAGTAGATGCGAACTAAATACAAATACTGTAATACTATCGTCGTTGATAGCCGAATACAGCAAAAAAGAAACAAAC
Source organism: Macrosteles quadrilineatus (assembly GCF_028750875.1). Lineage (NCBI taxonomy): Eukaryota > Metazoa > Arthropoda > Insecta > Hemiptera > Cicadellidae > Macrosteles > Macrosteles quadrilineatus. Next base: position 14,143,466 of record NW_026542602.1, read on the forward strand.
AAAATGTAAGAAAGAAAAGGAATGAAAACTTGCCCATGAAGGGGAGAGGAAAGGTTAGAGAGAATCTCAATGATCCCTATCGCTCATGGCGGAGTGGGGAAGGGAGTCGTGCTGTTATGCTTTTGGACACACAATGTGTCTGGACGAGGATTGAAGGAGGCTGAAGCTTAAAAAAAAAAGATTTTTATGGGGAATTGGCTTGGCAAATAAGTCCCAGACTTGGGAACCAGAAGTTTGCTACAAACATTTACTGACTTCGTTGAAATGAAATATTTACTATTTGAATTTGGGTTGGCGACAATAATACAATGGAAAAAAGCGAGATCAGAAATTATAATGTTATTAATTTTAAAATAACGTCTGTAATACATAGCAATTGCTCGAATTCGAGCAACTGGTACACTAGTGTTTCTAATTTTAACACAAGTGTACAATAAATGCTGATGCATTATTCGATTGCAAGTTTCTTGAATGGATCATTGATAAGCGCTATGTGTACCTATGTAATGTAACATTTATGGCAAAGTAAGATAATTAATCAATTTGAAGGAACTATTATAGATGTAATTAACTTTTGGTAAGTAATTAGACAATCTCAAAGAACACTAATTAGCCTCATTGAATTCAAAAACGGAAGAAAATTAATCTGTAAAAGACAAGGAAAGATTCATTTTCTTTTGTTTTTTTACTCGGAAATCCAGGCTGGAGGTTAACAAACGTTTGTTCAAACAAAGCGCATTGCCGTTTGTATGGACTTTATATCCTACCTATTATTTATCAATATTTCAAAAAAGTGTTTACATTAAGATACAAACATTACAAATACTTTTCGGGAATTTTAACAGACATTTTTTACCATCTAAATAGTTTTAACACGTAATTGTATCAATTTGTAGACTTAAATACTGAATTAAATAAGTTAAGCATCGTAAAGAAGCCTAAATATTGTTAGATTGCTATTTAGTACACAAAATAATTTTGAATCAACAAAGTTTAATTTTGAATATGAGTATTAGTTTACAGGTTTGTAGGCTTTTCTAAAATGCTGCATTGAAAACATTTTTTGTTTGTTTCTATTATATTGTTAGTATTGTAGCCAGAACTTTTTTAGGATTAAATTTCCAACCTGTCTGATTTGTTAAGGAGATTTAATCAGTACTATGACATGTTATTTAGAAAGCTCTTTAAATACACTTGATATATTTAGTTTATTTAAAAGCTTTTAATTGGCCCATGACATGACTATAGCTATTTAAAAAAAATTGAAATACAAGTCATTTATAAATGGTTATACAACCTAATTTTTATCAGTTTAAGGTTTAAAAACCAACTATCACAGTGAGGGTTTTCTAAAATTAGTCAATTCTACATATTAAAAGTATCAACTAATTATATAGCCTAATCTGATAATTTTATGAGCACGAGCAAAGGAGACTCAAACATGCACACAACAGACTTTGTAAAATAAAGTAGAATAAATTGAATATGAAATTTATAGCTATGGATCCGTTAGTTGGCTTTCTTTAACTGTGCATTTCGCCATAGAATTGTATATGGAAATTAAATTACCGTCTTTTTTTATTTAAAAAGGTGTATATGTACCGAAGTGCTCGCCAAACATTTTCCAGATAGTAAAGTTTCAGTTACAAGTAAGTCATTGAGGTCATTATATCAAATATCTTAGCAATATTTTATTCCAATGTTGCTAAGCTTTTGTGAATTTTATTTATAAAAAATACTATACAATTCCATAGAAAATGTAATGTTTACCCATTTTAAAAACTCATAGTTAAAAGTCATAGTGAGTTAGTTTTACCAGTTAAAAGTGATTACTGAAACTGCAATGGGGTATAAACGCTTACAAATTCAAAATAATAATCCTTAACAATGGTCAAAGGTAGAAGGCAAGCCATTCATATTGCAAGAGCTATGTCTGGTGACAAAAGACCATTCATATCGCCTCAAGACTGTTACTCTATTGTAGTTCTAGGACAACGTAGACACATTGTGGTTTCAATTAACCTCTTGCTTGTCTTGAATATTCTTATTGTAGCTTCTTGCAAAAGTAATATAGGAGGTAAAACAAAACTTCGTATTAATAACTGTGCAGGTAACGATTGACGGTTCTGCAATTTACGTTGCTTTTATTTTGTTTATTAACTGTTTGTTTCTTTTTTCAAACAAGCACAAATTAAGTGGTTTTTCTTGTTTATGGATATATGTTGGTAAAACTTGGCAAATTTCTTTATTTTATACAGCTATTATATTTTACTAAAAAACACCCTTTTTACTCTCCCTTTAGCAGCAAACCTAGGTACTCATTCGGTCATTCAACCTAATGTGATTTAAATATATCTAAGTGAAAATCAAATCAGGTAATTGGTAATTCACTCAGTCTGCAGGTTTTCTGCAGCGGGGGTATTTTTAATTCTTGGTTACAGGAGGGCTGGAACCCATTTTATTGACCTATGGCTAACATATTTTTAAGAACATTCCTACTTTGTACAAGAAGTGTTTTTAAATCACCAAAACTTTGTAATTCCAGAATATCTGCTTGTTAATAAGATAAAACTGATTAACGATGAGGATGTTCAATATTTTTATAGATATAATGATGCGATACGGTTCTCAAATGTAGACATTGTTGTTTAGAACTCCTATAGTGCTTTATAAAATGAAATTGTGAAATGTAGATTTTTTGTAGACTGCACTTCCAAAATTGGCACGAAATTATTTCAAATTGGTGGCAAAAAGTAAAAAACAATCCCTTATTTACTCTAAACCACTTGTTTTTTACTTAAATGTATTATTACAAGGCATTCGGCTCAGTAGGTATGTTAGCAAACACAACACATAATTCTTGAAGGAATTGATCTTCATGAATTTAATAAACATTTGTTAGTCGAAATGATTAATATATTCTCACACTATTTCACGGTACTTTATTAAAATTACCTTCATCATACAAACAAGGGAAAATACTATTAAGTCATAACATCATATACTACTTTAAAGCTTGTGTGTTACTTTAAATATATTTCAGGTTAGGTAATTATCATACAATTATTAGTAGTACAACCACCGTAATTTTAAACAAGCACAAACTAATGAGTAAGTCGTTCGATCTAACAGCAGTTTGCAGAAGTGGCATTTAACTGAACTTACTAACACAAACTACTTACTTACAACTACTCAAACAACTCATCCGTACTTTCGGAACTTGCGACTTTCCTTTGGAATCCGTCAGTGAATTACTCGGTTTTTATGTATTATTATTTTTTTTTCGAAGAAGAAGACCTGAAGGCAAGTCAATGGTTTAATTTGTTGAATCTTAGTTTCATTCATAAATATTTTTAAAACCCAATTATTTACTTGAGATATAAGCTTCCACTTAAAACTTTGAAAGGTATAAAAGTTTAGTTAAACAGCATCTTGAGTCTACAAAAATGTTTTTTTTTTAGTTGAAGAATATAAGCCATGATAAATGTGTAGCTTAACGGCATATGCCAATGTGTGCGTAGTACGTAAACAAAATGGCCGCCTTGCATGATTATGGTAGGCTTAATTACCTGTACCAGCTGTGATCATGGCTGCCATGACGTATATGCCAGCCCCGCGATGGTTTTGAATGTTCAACATTTTATGTATTTTATTCGTTTGTAAATATAATAATGACTTTAAAATTTTTGAATAATTTGGCTAGTTATGGTTTTCTTTGTTTTATAATCACTTACTTTTTATAAGAAATAAGCGTGACTACTATTTAAAGTACCTATTTAAATTAAATAATCGCTTGAGTTTTTCTTAACCGTTTCCATTACATTCAAAACCCTTTCCGATTATAAAAGTGTAGACTCCTGTACCTTTTTTAGTGTTGGTTATTGTTTAAGTAAATTAGTTGTCCATGTTTGTGGGTTTACGGACAAATCTCTTAGGTAAGCTTTACCTGGGTTTTGGTAGCTTTATTAAAATCAAAATTACTCTTACAGCCCTACAAATAAAATCCGGGCAACCCTAAAACACAATGAAAATATAAATAGTGAAAACTAGGAGATTATTACTTTAGTTTATTTGCGATTAATAGCTAGATTATGTATTTTAACCTTCTGATTCTGTTGACAAATAGAACTCAATTTTTATTTATGGATGGATTTTTTTCAAAAGGTAGGAGAGTCGATTACGGTGTACCCCAAGGATCAATTCTTGGGACAATCCTGTTTAATATTTATATAAATGACATGCCAATTAACATCGAGAGTATAAGTACAGTATTGACGGATTTTTGTTTGCTTAAGGCTAAAGTACTAAGGCTTAAAAGTTAGTAATATTAGTAAATGTGCAGTTGCTGATAAATTAGAATACAGTTTTACATTACTTCAGGATTGGTAACTGGTCCCTTAACACTGACGAAATGTTTTATTTATCCTTCACCTACAATATAAATAATGCTGATGCTACAGAAAAATGTACGGTAGTTTAAAGTTTTTAGGGCTATTATTAGACTCTAGATTATATTGGAATCTTCAGGTTGATTTTGTTTGGAAAAAGATGGCTAAAACCACTTTCAACAAACCTTACTAAGTAGTATATATGCTAAGGTTAGGAAATGCAGTTGATAGATATATTGTGTTGTCTGTCTATTTTTCTCACATTCAGAGTATCTTAACAAATGAAATTGTTCTCTGGGGATCTAGTAGTAATTGTAAGAAGCTTTTTATCCAAAAAATTGGCTATTAGATTAATTTTCAATGTCCCCATCAAAATATCTTGTAAACATTTGTTTGTAAAACTTCGTGTTTTAACTCTTAACTTTCTTTATGTATTTCATCTGCTCTGTTTTGTTCATAGAAATCTAGACCTTTTGAGTACTAAGCCGATTTTCACTCGTATAGCCTAATACCAGGCATAAAGATTGTTTACAAATTCAACAATACAAGTATAGTTGTTCTAAAATAATTGGATTTATAGTTCTATTAAATTTTACAATTCATTGCCAACAGTATTGAGATCACTGTCACATTCTAAGTTTAAAGATAAAATTAAATTATTGAAACATAGATTTGTAATGTACTACTTTTTAGTCATTTTTACATTTTGTACAGATGCTTGTTACTTACATGCTTGTATGCTTTTACCATATTTATTACTTATGTTGTAATGTGATATTTGTATCATAGAGTGTGCATAATCTAAAAAGAATTGTCACTTATTGTGTTGTATCCTAATCTTGACACTTGTCTATGCACTGTTTTGTACTTATGACAATAAATAATCTTGAATCTTGAAGTTTCCAGTCTCAACAAGAATATTACAATAGCCTACTTTTAGTATTAATGTACTATTTAATATTTAACATATATACTATTTTGTATTTAACAGACTATTTACAGTAGGTAGTTTATAAATAGCACAAACCGGAGACTACAGAAACTGTGTTAAACGGAATATTTGCAACTACTTTGATCTTAATATTGAATTAATTGGTCAATTAAATTAAATTAAAGTTAACAATAGAGTGCTGAAGTGAGCATTCAGAAAACGTGACTAGCAGATCCCGAAGGTAATAAATACTACTATCAACGTAGATCCTCCGTTAATTGCAGAGATCATTTAAAGCCAATTGTAAAAAAGTAATTGGATATGATTTATATTTCCTCTGTATTTAATTAAATGTAACTAGGGGACCCATGTGCAGATTGCGCAGTTTTGAACCCAAAACTTGATTCCGAGGCAAAATGAATGGAAGTGAAATACCCATTTACCTTTTAAAGATTATGTTGGTTTAGAACAGCTATTATGTGAATATACTGCTTACTAATGTACAATAAATTTGTTGGTTGTAGATCTAAACTATAAAGAGTGATTTGCCTACCTTAATCAGGTCATAGTAGTAAAAAAATAGCCTATTTAAAATACGTTTAAATTGGGGAACCCATAAGTAAATTAGCTTTGAATTACCTATGGCGCAGGTGCGCTATATAATAAAATATAAAATTACACCTTAATAGTAAAAATCGCTTTTGCATGATTGCTGGAACAGGGATGTAACAGAAAACCCCATGTATTATGTATATTATATAGTTATTTTTATATAAAAAAAACATAGGTTAGTGTTGTTATAATGCTGCTAACTTATTTTATTAGGTTTTTGTTATAAAAAAAATTATATCGTACACCTACTCTATAATAATTATGTCCTTTTTATCTACGTGGGTTTTATTGTTCATGATAGAAAGTATTACTAATATTAAAACAGTAAACAAGTAATAAAAATTATACAAACAATTTTATAACACAAATGTATTTAAATTATCAGGGGACCGAGCTGGTATAGATTTGGAGTGCGGGACTCCCTTTCCCTAGGTCACGGGATCAAATCCTTCCATTCATCAATGATTTAAGAGAATTTCCCATATAGGGAATAAGTTATTACCGTAGGTCTCCTGGTAAAACTTAGACCCGGGACCGATTTACTTTTTGTTTTGAGTGGCCAAAAATCCCCTCCGTTTAAATTCGTATATATGTGTGTCTGTTAGCGTGATAAATCGAGCAAAATTGGTCCAATTTTAATAAAATTTTAGTAAAAACGTGTAAGGCCTACGTTTATTCGAACGAGTTAACGAACAAGCATGATTGGACTATTGCAACGGGGGTTTATAGGTGGGAATTAAAGGGGTAGTAATTGGTTTTCCCCATTTTTTACTCCAAAAACATAACATTTCACAATTTCTTTCCAAACCATTTTATAGAGCTAAAAAGAAATAATTTTGTATATTCAAGCGTTGTTGTATGCCTAACGGATACGGAGATAGTAAAAAAAACTTTAAATTTAAAACTCCCATGTTATTCTTAAGGAGAATAAATAAACTGTTGTAGTTTGCTTGATTATAAATATATCTTAATTAAATTTTGCAATTTTAGTTATTTCATACTAAGCTATCAACATTTCAATAAAAACACGCCTCAAAATAAATAACAAATAGCAAAATAAAATAACAAAAATTTGAAAGTGTTTTATGACCCATTAGCAAACGGTAAACGGCTTGGGTGAAAATGTCAACAGAATATTATTTGTAAATGGAGTTTCCCTCGCCAAAATACTATAATAGGAAAAACAATTATTACGCTATACAGAAGTATATTACGCTAAAAGTCTGTTAAGTAGGTTTCAGTTTGCATGAAATCACACGCTCGGCAAATATAATCCCGGACGAACTTTACTTGTTGCCACACTACATCAAATACACTACAGTAGATGTATAAAAAACAGCCCACACATACAATCATAAGTATTTTAAATGTCCAGTTTACTATTTTACCACAAAATGTCAACAGGGATATAAACTTTTTAACATCTCTCCTTAATATTTATACAGGGTGAGTTTCTACGTTAATTTTTAAAAGTGATTGTACTCCCTAAAAGTAACAAAAATGTCGAACAAAAACTTGTCCAACCCCTCCCTTAAGCTGTAATGGCCGATTATGTATAGTTAAAAAATTACCTGTGGTAGCTTCACTAAACCAATCATAGAAATCAAATGAATGCACGAAGTGAGGTACTTTTGGAAAAGAACCAACACATCTATTAGAGCTAATGGTAGACTTTTTGAAAATTCAATTTGATTAAAATTTGACACCAGGACTTAAAGGATTCATTTTTTAAATGTATTTGGTTATCTGTAAGAATGTATTAAAACTAGATTTTGATCAAGTTGAGGATGTAGTTTTATTATGGAATTATAAAAAAATTACGGATATTAAATTTATTCCCATGCATTGAACCACCAACCTAGCGCTTCACAATTTTAATATTGTCCATGAAATAGTTAATAATTTGAATGTTTACAATGCAACAATCTAAAACAGCTGTTTTTTTTTATAAAGTTAAAACCCAACTGATCGGATGTCAGCGACTAAAAGATAACAAAGAAAATAACAGACAGATATTAAACTTTTGATCAATATTTTTATTCTCAAAACTCTGACTTTGACGCAGTTTTGACCTAATTTTCGAAGTTTTAATGCAGTAATAAAGTTATTGTATGCACCGTTTTTCAGGTAATGAAATAAGAAAGTTTGTAATTTAATTTTAATGTAAAACCAAAACATTAGGCTTCATAGTTGACTTAAATAGTTAAACTTTATAGTTGGCTTTAAAGCTGTAAACAAGTTGTTACAACTTCTTTATTTACCTATGTTGAGCTCTACGTACAACGGTGGAAATAGGGTTGTATGTTAAAGGTGTTGTAATGATTTTGGAAGACATTAAACGTCATTTTCACTGGTAAAAATTAACATTCTGTACATGTATTGTATAGATTTTATGTTTGGTTTAGTGAAAACACTACAGATAATTTTGAAAATACACATAATCGGTCATTACAGCCTAACGGGAGGAGTTGAAACACTTTTGTATCACATTTTTTGTTCCTTTTAGTGAGTAGAATAATTGGCATAACTTAACGCTCTTAGTAGATACTCAGCCTGTATCTGAAAGTGCGATGTTCCTGGCCAGAAATGTCAAATGTTTAATGTGTAGCTTTGTTATGAGCCTAATAAAAAAAATATTAGACATTATTGAGCCTCGTACGCGTGAGAGTGATATGTAAAATTTGCCGTCCCTTTCGGCAAAATACGCCTTTCTCGTCCACAAAAGAGTATATAAATCAAATACTTACAGTGCAGCGTGGTGAACAAAATATTATTGTAACACCGCCTGTCCTAAAAATAAAAAGTATTATATAGCTTACTATGACCGATTATTTAAACCTCGCGTTAATCAATGATTACCAGATTAAGGAATGTCCTTAGATTCGTTTAAGAACAGATTTTTAATTGGTAAATATTCCACGGAAATTCATCATGATCTTGCAAATGAGATGAGAGCCAAATAATTGAATCGCACCGTTGACTTGTATAGTAGCTCGTGCATTAGGGACGCGCCTGTCGAGTGAGCATTTAATGAGACCAAGGTTACATTCTAGATAATCTCATATTTTCATTTGCTGTTTAAAAACACAATAATTTAACTTGCAATAGCTTAACATAATTTATAATCGTAGAAATATTTCCTAGTGTGGTTATAACCAAAGTCAATGTTTTTTGTTTGATGTAAAATAAACAATTAAGAAGCTTGTATTGGTATTAGTGGATATTAATAATGTTGAATTATTAATTCAAATTTATGTGATTTTTTAAATATGTTGTTTGAAATAAAGAGTATACATTTTACTGTTATTTAAATAAAAACTACTCGAGAACCACGGATACCTAGAGTAGTTTATACTTATTACTGTTGCGAGAAGTTATTAAACAAACCAACACTTATTTGTAGTTGACCTACTAACACATTATTTTATTTTGTAAAAAAGTTTCATGTTCAACAGAACATTTGCTGTAAATTTTATCTGTAGATTAATGGAGTAAAACTTGTCATGGTAGTAGTTACAGAGTGCCGTGTATCAATTTCTAGTTATTTACTGGTATCGAAGTCAAGGCCACAAAACATATGCAACCTATAATTCATAACCAATTGACGTCACAACCATTAAATATGGCAGGTTACCCAATTTGACAAACTAGCGTTTAAACATTGATGGTATGGCAAAGCACTTGTAACATTTAGTGAATGTTAAGTACTTTGAAGCTAAAAAATAAAAATTTGTTAAAAAAATATTTATATTCCCATGTATTCTACAAATATTTGTCACGGACCCTTATTCAAATTAGTAGTCAAAAATTTGAATTTATCAACGTGTTAATTCGAAATTATACTTAGTCAAAATTACAAGGTATCTTGTTTTTAGATATTGACGAATAAACTACTTTTATCTCCCCATACTATTAACATAACACGTTTCACGACACAATCTAATCATAGGAACGACAGACACCTAATCAGATTTTCACAAGAAACTAATAATTGAGTTTCATAGCTGTAATGAAATACAGTGTGTAAAAAAGGCCCGGAACGGTTTTATATTTTTTTAACCAACATAGATAAGGTGGTACATATTTGTATCTATATATTTATCATAAAAACCTACCTTTTTAATCTATTTCCAATTTTCCTCTCCTCCAAGGGGGCGGCCCACGAGGAGTAAGATGAGAATATTTAATGTAAAACATAGGTTGATATTCACATCAAAACAATTTCGAATAGTGGTACGGACGCTATTTTTCACCACACTATACCCTATTACAGTATTACTATTCACCACAATAATAATGCACACTGATAGTCAACACAACTTCAACTTTAAGGTTGTATGAAGAAATAATTAATTGGTGGAATCAGCAAAAATATTAATAAATAGTTGCTAGGCAGCGGTGATAATAAAACAATTCTATTGCAATGATATGGATATTGATTGTGTATTTAATAAGGATTTATGTTTTGAGAAAGTAAGCGGGCAGCTGATTTTGCGGCCCTCAAGCCAAACGCACAAACCTTACTTTTTCAGACACGATTTAAGCTGATTTGGAGGAGGTATTTCACGTCATGACATAAATATCTTTGTCTACTAAATAATGGTTTTTTGATTTTGAATTACAACACACATGATGTACATTGCATTTTATTTTATGAACAGTTATACAATACTAAATAGCCAATTGGGCCTGTATGTTGCGTATAAATTATGAAATTCGGGTGTCTACAGCACGCATAATAATTACAGAACAAATAATTACACTTTAGAATAATTTTAGAAAAAGATATAACACTGCCTTTTTTTCTGGCTAGTTAATAAAATATATGTTTTAGCACTAGATAAAAAAGTTGCCTGTTTAAAAGTTACTTCAACTGCTTTTTGGTGTTAGTTATAAATAAAACGTGATCCTTTTCCATTTTAAATTTCTTCTTTTTCTATTTAATGTTAAACTTATTTGGGTTTGTTGATAATAAACAACAACCAATTATACTGTATAATATTTTACATGAGAATCATAAATATTGCTTACAAATCAAAGTCAACTACGATATTACTATTTTACAGGAATTAAATAGACCACAAAATCTGTTTGTTTGTCTTTTACTCCATACATCTTGGGCATGGCCAGCAAAACGGAACTTTCAGCCACCAATTAACGTATCTAAAACAGCTAAAACATCATCGTGTGGTGAAACGGTCTTTACTAGTAGGTCTAGTGTTTAGTCGAAGCACGAAACAGCTGTAGTCATAACGAACTACAAAGGACCGTTTTGGACAGTAACAAGTTAATATAAACCTCCATACGTTTACTAGTAAAATACAATGCCGAGAATGTTAACTCAAGTGGACAACCGAGTCAAAAGTGACAGCTATTCGAAGATGCATTGAACTCGCATTGCTAATACAAGATACCTCCTCAGGGAGGCGCTCACTAGAAGTCGGAAGATAATCATAAAAGTAAGGGAACGGGGTTTTATAGAGGGAAATTGGCTATTCCCATTTCCGCCCTTAAAACATAAACTTTTACTTATCTTTTTGAAGAGATTAGAAAACAAAAAATTGTTTTATTGCAGCGTTGTTGTACAAAATTAATTTTTACTGTGAAAACTATAAAATTAACTGTACATTTCCAAATTCCATGTCATTTTTGTAGAGAATAAGTAAAGTGTTGCAGTTTGGATGTATTTAAATATTTAGATAAACTTTGGCAAATTTATTTATTTCATATGATCTTATCAACATTTAACTAAAATCACACTGTAATCCCTTAGGGTACGTCCACAATGCACGCTGGTTTTCTGAGTCAGACTGTCGGCGCCGATGAAGTCAGACTCGGCGCGCTTATCATCCCATGCTAGTAAACGTAAGCGGCCATAGTGCACCTGCGCGCCGATTTTCTGCGCGCAGGTAGTCTGACTCAGATTTTTACCGGAATGAATTATTCATTCTGGTTTCAGACAACCTGCTTATATCTGACTGTTGATTTTTGTTTTTGTATTGAGTGTATAAGTTTTTCATTACATTAACCATGGATATCGACAAATTGCTATCAAACGTTCAACACGTTCCAGCAAATTGCAATAAGCGCATCAAAGTGCATAATTTTTAACAAATATAGTAACATTGTAACTTAAATTTATCTGCTGATTGAATTAAATTGTTTGTAATATTGAATTTTTACAAAATAAGTAATTTAACTTACGGAAATAAATTTAGTTACTTCAACGGGACATGCTATTTCAAGGTTTTGTGATATTTTCCCCAGTTTTTGGCAAGCTTGTGCTCATTTTTAAGAAGGTGTTCAATCTCATTCTTAAATATTAAAAAAAAATTGTCGTCAGCAAGAAGTTAATAATATGTATAAAATATGTATTTATATGTATATGTATGTATCAATGTAAAGTATCCATTAAATAGGTCTCAACACAGACAGGTCCGGCTGACAACCTGCTTGCATTATGGCCACCTCATCTGAGTCAGACACTCGGCACCGAAAATCTGAATCTGACTTCCTGCTTATACCAGCGTGCATTGTGGACGTACCCTATACCAGCGTGCATTGTGGACGTACCCTTACCTGTAATAGCAAAACTTGTGCTTACTGAGCCTAATGTAATTTAAATTGGGAATGAATCTGACATGATTAAGAAAATATATTATTGCAAATCCAATCAGGCCAATGGAAACTTGCTTATTTGGCAGGTTTGTTGTGACGGGGGCTATTTTTCTATTCTGAGCTCGTGAAACGATTTATATAACCAATAATAAATACAGCTATTCAATGTTCAGTGCTAAAAACTGATGAATTACCTAAGATTCAAGTTTTCTGTGTAAGAAGTCCCCGATCCACCAACCTTGCACTTTCCCCTAGATAGTTCTGCAGTGACTTGGAAAATGAGCTGCAGCTGAAATTGATGTGTAAGAATAATATAAAAATTTTTATTTATTTGTTTGCAATGAAACATTCTAGGTGAAGCTGACGGGCGTCCACGCCAGGCCCATGCCGCTACAGTCGTGATGTTCAGTGGCAGTGGACGGCTGCCATCGCTGAACCTTGTGTGATGGATACAATTCAAAGTTAAAACACCACTAACTTTCATTGCTTTTTCCGGCTGAATGGAAATGAGAAGTATTGAGTTGAAAGCTCTCGTGTTCCATGAAATTGTAACCGGGAGTTTTTAATCAAACGGCAAGAAACGTATAAGTGAAACTAGCGTTACTCAACTGATAAAGTAACATAACAAGCCTTTCTGGGATTAAAGGTTGGACTTCATGAGTGCAACTTGTGATGACATTCAAATTTAATAAATAAGTTAGCAATCTTGTATGTGAAGCTATTTTGAAATAAGAAATGTGCTTTTAGTTTGTACGACTTGGTTATTTCTTGGTGTCTACGGCCGGGACACCAAAATAAATATTCACCACATCAAACATCATTGGTGGCATATTTTACTGTATAAAGCACAATTATAAAAACTAGATAGGTATGTTAAAATAACTTTATTAAAAATGTGGCTAGATTTTCGAGTACACTTTATATAGCAATGTATACTAAAAGTACGAGTGGAAACTTCCAATCAAATGTGTGTGTCAAAAGCCCCCTGCCAAGAATGTAAGGAATTGCAATATTGCGACTTTGTGGTGGAGTAAGACTTTTATTAATGTATAACAATCTTCTTGGAAGCTACAGTTTTCAAAACCAAATTGTATTCGATAAGTTGTGGAGTGTATAAAACATAAATAATAGTATATTCAAGGGATAATTTAAATTCATTTCATAAATTATAACTAAACATTTATTGTTAAATAGATGTGTTAATTTCATTTAATACATTTAGGATACCTATTAATTTTACTGAATTAACATACACTGATAATTCTTCTAAAAGCTTCTAAATTTCTCATATAAGACTTAATACACCCACAGCTTAAGCCCTGTTGATTATAATGATACTATCAATCAGTTCTATTCTATCAATTTTTCAATCAATCAATCAATCAATTCTTTCTTTTGGATTATCAATTATCAATTATCAATTATTAATTATTTAAGATGGGGACGACACAATGTGCGTATTTTAACCCAAATATGAGTGTAGGATGAGTGGCGCGATCTTGTAGTCTTGTTAGTGACTAAGGCCGACATGTTCCTGATACACAGCTGTTAATTAATAGCCCATACAGCTAATGGCAACTAAGGGACCTACAGTTTTTTTTATTGTGGAATCCGAACCACATTATTTCCTCGTAATTAACGAATTGGTCTAATTATTAGGATAGTACTGCGGATAGTCGTAGTACTCACTAGTGCGGACGTTAATCCACACCAGGTAGCATCGCATCCACAGTGCGTCCCTATAGTTATCCAAAATTCGTGACCTCCTAGTAGCTGGATACAGGACGACGCCACCCGTCCCAATAACATTTGTAACAATTTAATGTGTTTGAGAAAAATCCGTCAATTAATTATCCCTTAAAAAGCTTAAAGTAGGCCTACAGTATTTGATTGAATGTAATTATGTGGTGAACTAGTAATTTCTTTAGTTATTTCTGTAACTAGTGCGCGAAGTGGCACTTTGACACGAGAGAAATTACGCAAGAGCCGCCGGCGAGTGTGGAAAGTTTCTCTGGTGCAGATGGTACTTTGCGCTCCCGTTAAACATAATATTTTTCCTACAGTTACAATTAATTTATTAATCATATAAATAATTAGTTTTTCAAACACTTAACAACACGTTTTAGGTTAGGTTAATCCATGCGTTGGACGAAAATAGAATGTCAACACGAAATAACAGGTTAAGTCGTAGCACGAGAGTTTTCAACTTATTTTCACGCGTACACGTATTACGTGCAGTGTAAGCACACTGTTTTGCGTTGTTAGGTTGGAATACTGGAGTGCGGCAAAAGTAAGTAAATGCGACAATTGGCTACCTACTTTGTGAGCTATAACCAGTCCAAGGGATGCCACTTTTTCAGATAACTATAGAACAAAAGCCATTTTTTATATTTGAATCAATTAAATGAATTACAGCTTTCATTTGCACACAATATTTTAATAAGCATGAACGAAGTAAAGTGTAATGGTGCTATTATGACACAAAAGACTTAAGAGTCGGCACCAATAGCTTCAAGGCTTTTCAAAGGAAAATGGTGGGGCATTTTAAAAGCATCCTTTGTGCATTGTGGTATAAGTATCGTGGTTAGACTTCAATAAATCTTTAAATATGAATTCCTTCACATTGCAATTGTTCAAACAACACTGGGTTAATTATATTCTGTACTTGGTTCTAAGTGTTTACTGAGAATTGAACGTGTAATCTTTTGACGTTGTGAAAATGAATTAACAAATGTAGGCCTACCTATATTTTTTGTAAGTTTCCAAATTTTAAGGGGGGTAAAAACGTACTGCGAATAAATGAACATCAGAACTTACCTTTTTAACCACAATAGCCTACTCCTAGGCCTATGTGTTGGCCATAGCTTGGACTATGGGCCAAAGAAAGTAGGCCTATTTTTATTCACAGTGAAGTACACAAACACATCCACAACTACATATTTATTCATTTAATAGCACTTCGTTTCACATAATAAAGTTAAACCGGCCGATTTTACAGATATTTAACGCCACCGACGACATAGCCCCAAACTGGTGTGAATTCGATCAGCTGTTATCTAGTAGTACTAAAGTTCGCCACTTGAGCACGTAAGCGGGCAGGAACGAAGGATTTTACTAAAAGACAGGATTATTCGTTCATACGCCGTCTTCGAAGTAACTTCGTCGTTACATTCGCCCGTTACCAAATTGCACGATAATCGACAATTTGTTTACCGAAGGTTAGCTATATTAGTTAATCACATTGCTACGACTTACGTTTAAATTTCCGTTTAACATTCGCATTCCCGTTTCCAAATTCGATTTTCATTAACTAAATTTAATAACTTAAATTTCGCCAACTTGATTCTAAACCCGCCAGTTCCTGCCTGCCAGTGGCTAGCGGTGATTATCGTTTGGTTTGATTTAAATCAATTAGTTTCAAAATTACGATTTCTACGAATGATTATTACGTACGTTTATTCTAATTAATTCGCCGTTTAATGCCCCGAGACTTGACGTCTGAGTTCTAAACCCCGTCTTTGGCGGGCGAGAGAACCTAGTATTGGGAGTAGGCTGATTTGAACAATCAGCCACGAATATTAGTATTAAATTTATTTTAAACGTATCACGATAAATTCTCCGTCCAATTATATTAATTAGGCCCCGACGACTCTGTAGGAATTGTTTTTACCTTTTATTCGATATTATATTATTTACCAACGTCCTTAGCCAGATAGTTTACAGTTTAATACGAGTATTTATATCACATTGGCTTAAGATTGAATACTTGTCGGCCCAACAGAGTCATTCTAAAAGTTAGGCAAAATTTAACAAAACACGTACATCGAAGGTGAGGATGACATAGCTGCCACTGGCGTCTGCAGGATTTCCTGAGCGCTTCTAGAGCTCTGAGACTTCGATTAAATTTAAATAAATTGATCAGTCAAAGCCGCAACAACTTCGTATCGACCCCTGGATTTTTCTCGGCTCCTTCTGAGCACTCCGGGGAAGAAATTTGAGTGTGGCTGGTTCTAGGGGTAGGCCTAGCCTGACTTTGGTGAATACTAGTTTATTCCCCCCCTAGAATTTTGCGTCACATTTTTATGAATTGAGACATTTACAAGCTTAGAGCCAATTCCACTTACACAACCTTAAATAAACACCATTCTCTTTGGACAATTATATTAATTCCTCTTGCGAAACCACCTAAGAGTTTTGTTACTTCAGGGATCGTAACTTCTTTACTCATCCCTTGAAAAATACAAATTTTACGTTGGTAATTTATCAGTTTTAATATTTTTAGCGTGAACACTAATATATTGCAGCTGCTTATTGTATGTTTTTGGATAACCAGCAACCACTATTAGAAGAGGTTGGAAGCTTTAAAACTCCATACTACGAGAAAACGCTATCGTTAACTAATATTCAAGTAATTTCTCTGCAATTAAAATTGTAAGCATTAATATAGAAAGAATCGTTGGCCTCATCACCGTCTTTGGCAGGTTACTTGTAAATGTATACATAACAAGACAAAACAGCAAAATAACTTACCTCGTTTGGACTTACGAAGTCTCCCGATACGATTGTAAAATGCATTTTAATTGCAGGCTTCATTATAATATTCCTACAAAAAGAACTGAACACAATAGTATATTTCGTACCTAGGGCCGAAAATGAGGTTTTGCCGGCTCGAGATAGTTTTTAAGTTCGAGACGAAGTCGAGAACTTAAATCGATCGAGAGCTGCAAAACCATTTCGGTCCGTGGTTCGAACGCTATTTTTCACCACACTATTTCCTATTACCACTATTCACCACAATAATAATGCACACTGATAGCATTGACTATTGGATACAGAAGTTGTTGTATTAATAGTCAAAGCTGATAGTCAACACAGCTACAACTTTAAGGTTATGTGAAGAAGAAATTTGAGGAACCAGCAAAAATAAAAATAAATAGTTGCTAGGCAACAGTGACAATAACACAATTCTATTGCAATGCTATGGATTTTGATTGTGTATTTAAAATGCACTAGTTAACCGCCCGTGCTCTGCCACGGGAATATTTATCAGTAATAAAAGAAATAATAATTAATAAATACTGTTATCTTTGTATTTTATTTAGGTAGGGGCTGCTTAATTTTTACATGAAATAGAACTGATAGTTTGCCTGTATAAATTATGTTATGTTAATAAAACCGATATATTAGTAAAAAAAATGTTTTATATTAATTCGAATTTCATTTTGAAAAATAAATACAGTAATATACGAACTGCGCAATGCTGATAACCTAATAAGAAGCTACTTATGCTATGGAGATAATTTGTTCAAGTATATTCCTATATTCGTTTTAGCGAATTTCCCATATAGGGAATAAGCTATTACCGTAGTACTCATGGTAAGACCTGGACGCGGGACCAATTTTTTTTTCGTTTTGAGGTCCCTAGAGGCCAAAAACACCATCCGTTCAAATTCATATATATATATATTTATATATTTATATATATATATATATATATGTATGTCCGTCAGCACGATAACTCAAGCAAAAATGATCCGATTTTGATGAAATTTGGTACAAACGTGTAAACCTACGTTTATTCGAACGAGTTCGCGATCCAGCATGATCGGACCATGGGAACGGGTGTTTACCGGGGGTTTTATGGGGTAAAAATAGGTTTTTCCCATTTTTGACCCAAAAAACTTAAAATTTTGCAATTTATTTCCAAACCATTTTGTAGAACTTAAAAAAACAAATAATTTAGTATATTGAAGCAATATTGTGCGCCTAACGGTTACAGAGAAAATTCCAAAATATTGTAAATTTAAAATTCCCATGTTATTCTTATGGAGAATAAGTAAACTGTTGTAGTTTGCTTGTTTATGAACATATTTTGATCAAATTTGGAAAATGTTTTTATTTCTTACTAACTATTAACATTTTACAAAAAAAAAAAAATTTACCCTCCCTGATGCAGCAAACCTAAGTACTTGTTAAACTAATTCTATTTAAATCGGGAAAAAATGTTATATTTTTAAGTAGACATTTCAGTGTAAATCCAATCAGTCAAATGGAAATTCGCTTAGTCTGCAGGTTTGCTGCGGCGGGGGTATTTTTTATTACATTTGTTGTTATGTATAAAGATAGTCACTTACATGTAAATCACGCATCAGCAGTCGGCCGCATTTCACAAATCTTTGACCCATTTTGTGAGTAACAGCTGTGTTTTCGTCGTATATATATAAAGTTGGGCATACTTTGTTCAATGTTAGAGGGTATTAACGGTCCAATCCGATGGTATAAGGAGTCTCGGATCTTAAAATTATATAGGCCTAGACTACCACTACCAGAAAGATGATGATTCACGTGAGACTTAGAACTCACCATTTCAAATGCAGATTTGTATGATATTATATTATTCAAATAGTTTTTTTGTTTCTTTTGACCCTTAATACTTTTTTATAGTCGCTGTAGCTCCGTTGATAGGGTTTTCCATAAATTAAAAATGTTGATAAGGAGCTCATTTTACCTTCCCCTTGTAACAACATAAGGAGAATATATGTATTTCCTTGTTAGTCCGTTCTGACTCGAAATTCATAGATTTGCAGTAGGACAAATCCAATTTAACGACCCCAATTCAAAAGAGTTGGTTTTTTTTTGTAAGGACTTCCAGAGGACATTTGACACCATCACTGCTCTTTACCTTTTCAGTTTGATGGTTCTCTACGTGTTTTTTCGTTCTGTATGTCTCTTTACGCCCGGTTAATGATTACCTTTTCATTTTCTTTTTGTACTTTTCACACCCTGGGGTTAATGATAAAGTTTTATAACGCTATAATGACCCAAATCAACATTGCCATTAAACATCAAGTCACATCTTCGCCACAACTGAAATCGTAAGTCACAGTTTCTCAAGCAACTTTCATGTGTACTCGAAAAAATAAATACTTAGGGTATAGTTCCCTGATAAATTGTAAATTGTTTCACGTAACCCAGCGTACTCGCCATCTCTTGAAGGTAAAATTTGGTACTTCTGAACGTCAAACACTGATCTTGATTAAGATTAATCACTTACGATAAAATATTTGTATGTTCCCCACTCATTAGCAATTACCACTAATTAGCACTTATTTGGCAATTATAAGTTTCCATCCCTTACTATGGGTATTATTTCACATTCCATACTCAAACTTAAGCTCAATTACCACTTTCCTTCAGGTCACTTAGCTGGAAAACTAAAACATGTCAAAAATACAAATTTTACACCAAAACGTATAAATAATGTTCAAATACGTTAATAAATTATACATTGGGGTATAAAAAGTTATCAAATAAACTTGTCCTTGATCAGAAACTCCAAGATTAATAATTTCATACTCAAAGTGAGGTTATAAAAATAATAACCAATGTCTGACAAACATTAAACAGCTGATGAATAATTTATAAACTTTGTAGTATATTCTTCAATAAGAATTGTATTGACTCAACCTTTGAAGGGCTGTAGGTCTTAACCCTTAGAATAAACGTGAATTCTAATGAAGTTCGGCAAATCTATGCATTATCCCCTTTAATTTGACACATAGATCTTGTGGATCGGTCCAGTAATTACTGAGAAAACAGTGTTACAACTGTGTATTAAATTTATAGATTCATGTTTTAAGTAAATAAGCGGACAGCTGATTTTGCGGCCTATAAAAACCTGCTCGGTCCCCAAGTTACGATGACAGCTGGCATGGCCAGCAAAACGTAACTTTCAGCCACCAATTAACGTATGTAATACAGCCAAGAACATCATAGTGTGGTGAAAACAAAAGTAACATTTACAACCTTAGCAGGAAAAGCAGCACAACAGCTGTACGCCAAATACAAATGAACATAGAAAATAGAAAGGCATCAAAATGAAGAAGACTGGTCAGTATGTTCAATAAGTTACAATTTTGTCCGCAAGATGAGCCACGGAGCTTGTTGAGTGTGAGACGAAAGTGAATTTATTTTATTAAAAGTTCGTTTTAGCTTGAAGGACCAGTCCCGTAGCACAAATTTAGTGGGATAAATAATTATTGATTTTTGTATCGATCCTGAAATAACAAAATACCTGAAGGTTACTATCCTGTCGTAGAAAATCGCGAAGGCGAACCCAAGTTTGAGAACACACAACGTCCACACATATGTTTTCTTTCTTGATGTCACAACGTACGTATTGCACTTCAGTTTGTGACCAGACACGGTAGACTGTTTGTGGACCGACCCGCACTTGGCACTGACTTTAATAGTATTTGTCGATCGTTAGGCTTTTTACAATGTTTGACATATAAAATAACAAAATAAAAACTGCGACAAAACTTGCTTCTAAAATTATACACAGTGATATCATGGGGTATAAACTGATTATATGATTAATTAAAGAATAAGAGGATGTCGGCACGAAACCTTTTAGCTGGCCAAGATCCTGTTGTTGACTGCCATGTTTGAATAGACTGAGGGGTTTCCCGGTGGTCAGCTGGCCGATAAGAGAAGAATGAAGCAATGAAGTCAAGGACTTTGCTTCTTTGAAATGAATGTTGGCAGGTTGGGTTTGAATATTGAAAAATAAACTAAATATTTCCTTCACATTTAAGAATGTTATTATGTTCGATGAATAGTTCCACTGAAGTTCATTAGAAATGTGTATGTAACACTATTTACAAGTTTGTGACGACATGGAGGTAGGACGCCATTCGTGTTCAAGGATCTCACCACATGCACTTATGTCTTCGTACGTACCGACATCTCCGAGGGTACATTCGATCCTACTCAGGTCCTTACCTCGTCATTAAAAGATCTGACAAGACTGCAGTTATTCGGATGCGAGGCAATGACGTAACCATTTCAATGGATCGACTTAAGCCAGTCTATTCCTTACAACTCGACCACGATGATACCAGCGTTTCCAGAGACAACAACACTACTACTCCTCCCTTTTGTCATACTGACATTCAACAAGGCAACTCGACACCAAAACCTATTCTGAGATCTACACCATTAACTACGTGCTCTGGGAGGCAAGTTCATTTTCCAGAACGGTTCCAGAGTTGATTTATTTGAATCTTCGTGTTTGCTTCTTCACAGCTCAACCACTGGCAGGGGGTACTGTAGTGACTCCCTACTACTTACCTGTACAATAGTTTTATTTAACATGATTGTGTTATTTATGATTTACTTTTCATTCAATTAGTTATTGTTCACTTGACTTACTTAAAAAATACACGCATTTTTATCACCTCTTGAATTTGTGAGTTTATATCTTCAACTTTAAATATCGTGTGTTTATGCATATTATGCAATAACGTATTCATTATGCATTGATACAATTGAATTTGAGGTAAGAAAACCGAAAAAATACTACATGTTTTTACAAGTAGTTTTGGTCAAATTAGCTAGCTATAAGGTAAACGCACCAGTAGCTGACAGTATAAGAAACTATACGCACTTAATAATCCGTGGTTTTGAATAAATAGGAACTAAAGAGATATTACGGATTTTATGTGATTCTAAATTTAGTGTAGTTTTCAAATTTGTCATACAAAAAGGGTTTTTTAAATATATTTTATAACATTTTTAAACTTAATTCAACCTTTGTACGTGTTCCAGTGGCTGACAGTGAAAAAAGTGCTTGTACCAGTAGCTGACTGTCAGTTGTCCCAGTAGCTGACACTGGAACTTAAATGTACTAGCTGCTAAACCTAAAGGTTTTATAATTTATAAGACGAATAAAATCTAACTTAATAATTAAATTATAAAATCACATAAAACGTTATTAAGAAAATTTATTTTACATATTTTAAAATAAATGATATTTACATTAAAATATATATACAGGGTGACAAAAAAGTCTGGAAACGGCTTGATATCTTTTTAACTAAATTCGTTTGAAAATTCAAACTTTTCACATCAACTTATATGTATGATAACTACTTTTTGCAAGCATTACCATTTTTTGACCTCTACCAGGGGACGACCCATGAGGAGTAGGTACATAATCTTTAGTGTAAGCATAGGTTCATATGCACATCATTTTAAAGGTCTGGTCCAGTGGAGTTCATTGCCGGAAACCGCGTCAAAAAAGGTTCATCCGTTACAAAATGGCGGCTGTCCAAAGTTCTTGCGGAATATACCTGCAGAGGCCTTAGTATTGGTAAATACTAATATTCAACATTATCCGGGAAATCTGAAATTCGGTTAAATTTGTTTTGAAGATTTTATAATATTAATCTATGAGCTAGTTGACTTTAAAATACAGTTTCAGCTCTCAAGCTAATGTTTAATACGAGTATTTACCAATATACCAGTATGCCTGTGCGGGTATATTCCGCAAGAACTTTGGACAGCCGCCATTTTGTAACGGATGAACCTTTTTTGACGCGGTTTCCGGCAATGAACTCCACTGGACCAGACCTTTAAAATGATGTGCATATGAACCTATGCTTACCCTAAAGATTATGTACCTACTCCTCGTGGGCCGTCCCCTGGTAGAGGTAAAAAAATGATAATGCTTGGAAAAAGTAGTTTTTACACATGTAAGTTGATGTGAAAGGTTTGAATTTTCTAACGGATTTATTTAAAAAGATATTAAACCGTTTCCAGACTTGTTTGTCACCCTGTATATATTTTATATATATTTTAAAAAAATATACATTTTTTAAGATAATTTGGCTTATAAATTAAAAAATTAAAATCATTTTATAAAAATGTGAGATCACATAAATTATAAATAGCATGCAAATTTCGATGTGTGAAACCAATTTAATATTGTGCAAGTAGCAAATATCCCCTGTCAGCTATTGGAACTTGTATGGCTTTTGTGTACCAAAGCCTGACATTGATATAATTTTAAATCCAAAACCCCTAACGCCCCAATTTTTTCATGAAATTGTCAACAAAGGTATAATTGATAAAAATAATGAGCCTAATCATTAATACTATTTAAGAAATTTAGCGAAATGACAAAAAACCAAACTAACTTTCTTAACAATTTCATTAAGGGAATCGACTAAATGTGATGTGTACGGACAGGGTCGCTTTCAAACCACCACCATTCCGCAAGTATGGGCTAAATTTAAATGATTTTTTTGTAAACAAATCAAGAATAAACATATGTTCTTCTAACAATGCAATCATGTGTAAATATTTTTAAGAGGCCACATTATAATGTTAAGAAACTCAAACTGTCAGCTTCTGGAGCACTGTCAGCTACTGGTGCATTTACCTTAACTCTGTTCTAGTTTGATTGTTTATGGATACATTTTGATCAAATTTGGCAAATTTATTTATTTAATTCTATACCATTAACATTTGATGAAAAACATTTTTCCTCCCCCGTCGCAGCTAACCTAATTTCTCTTTAAACCTGATGTTATTTAATGTTATTTAATGGGTCAGTAAATGAGAAATTTGTTTAGTCCACTGGTTTGCTGTGGCGGGAGTGTAAGTGGCTTAAAAAAAATTATAATGAAAAATTGTTGTGATAAATACATTTTTGGTGGTGTCAAATGTTAGCGGGACTCAACGTTTTACATCGAGTGGTTTGCGTTAAAGTGTAATTAATGTCATGACATACATAGAAACTGTATGAGTTATTACTGCAAATGGTGCAAGTCATGCGTTACTTAGTGAGACTATGATACTTATGGACAATTAATGACAATTTATCTCTGACTAAGTTTGACAGCGAAAAAACATCTACATCTAGATCCAGTGCCCCACTTAGATAGGTTGGCCCACATTTATTTGCGATGGGCCGAATATTGACTGTGGCTCTTGGATCATTGTTGGTAAGTTTTTATTTATACTATCTGTATCCCCTTTGCTTTACTTCTAATACTTTACCAGTTATTAGTTATTTACAAGTACATAATGATATCAATTATTATGGTGTTGTGTGTGAAATGATATTTAATATTTACTTAAATCCAGAAAGAACTTCTCACAAGATAACTTCCAGTTAGTAAATAGTTTGTTTTGTTGCTTATATAGCTTTGATTTGTAATTGGGTATGATCAAGGCCCCACTAGAAAAACAGCCCACATATCTTGATATTTACACCAATATTGACTTTTCGTTTTCTTGCGAAATTCCATGTACAGTATAAGAAAGCCATATAATATGCACGTAACCCGTTTTTTTATTCAAACAATGGCAATTATTCGAAAAAGAACTACATTATAAACAAATAAATAAACAAAATACTAAACAAACCTCATGTCTAAAATTAAAAACACATTTTAATCTTATCGATTGTCTGCAATGAATTATGTTAAATTTAAGTGATCCGTTTTGATACCAACAGAATCTGCTTAATTTAAAAATTCAACCTACTTATTCCTTTGTTCAATCAAATAGTCAGAATCGCGTTAATTTAATGTAACTATAAAAACACCATATGGGTATTCAATTTAAGTGAGACTTTTTCATTCTATTTGGCCATACTCTGCACAGCAACCATTTTTATCTACACAAAAGGGTAATTTTCGGGTCTGACTTAGGGGAGGTACAAATGAGGCATTTAGTTCAAAATTCATCCGTGAGCAGCGCTGTAGTAGAGAGCACTTTGGCAATGAAGGTTTACTAGTCGCAAAAATAGTTCTGTTCATAAAATAAAATTATAAATGCCTCAAATTAATTTTACTATTTTTTAATTATAAAATTAAACTATCATAACCTAACCGAACTAACCAAACTTGCTGATAAAGAAATAATATAACAAAAGTTTAGTAATCGGAAAAATAATTCTTTTTATTAAATAAAACTAGAAATTGTTTAATTAAAATTTTATAATGACTTAATAATAAAATTAAACTGTAATAACCAAACCTAACCAACCAAACTTGCTGATAATAAAAAAACTTGGACAAATAGTTAATGCTACCAGCAGGATTCGAACCCGGAACCTATAGTATATCAGCCCGGCTCGCTAACCAATAGACCACCGAGGCCGATGGCCGTTAAACGTTTTGTTACGGTAATGGTGTTCCCTCAGCTAATAAGAAGCCCTCAGCTGTCGTAGCCTCTTCTATACCTCCCCTGAGTAAATACCGTAATTTTCAAACGATATCCGTGCCAAATATGTTGCCACCATAGTTTGGTTTTAAATTGTGAAATATCTAAAGTGGATGGGAACCTATAGTCACTTATCGATACGGTAATGTCAGTACATTGATATACATAGTAATATTATGTTCAGTGAGTAAGGTTTTATTAACTAATGCCCATTATACCAATTATACTGATAGGGATCGATGTTCTCTACATCGCTCTACGAAAGATAATGTTACGTTTTTTACTGAATCAAAGTACCGAGGTAAAATATCAAAATAATTTGAAATTACTCAAACTAAAATTATATATTTAATCTATGCTATAAGATTTAAAAAGTAAGAGAGCTGAGTATTTTAAATTGTTAGTGGTAGCACTGGCTGATAAAATAATTCGAAGTAGGTTTGCCCGTTAAGTTTTACTGGAAATGTGGACTTGAAGTGAAGTGGCTCCAGTAGAAAGTGTAAGTAATCTTAAATTGTATTATAGGAATATCACAGAGAACTTTATGTATGTAGATGTTGTTCGAGTTTTATTTGGATTGTAAAGTAAAGTATTAATTTTAAATCATTCAGTGTTGTTTTACCAAGTGCAGTAAATATGTAAAGTTTCAGACAAACCTGAAATATTGTTCTTGAAAAGTACATTTTCACAATAGTTTGTAAGGATCTTCAATCCACTTTTATTTATTATACATTTTTAAGAATGGACATTATTAGTGGTGTTTGATGTTTTCAGACAGAGATCTGATAGTGATTTCACTTATTTTATGCCAGAGTTCAGTTAAACCAAGTAATTTAGAGTGAGACCCACCCATTATATTATTTTTTGTGAAGGGCTTATGATTAATAAAATTATTTTATTTGTACATAATTGATATGTATATTTATTGATTTTGGAAATATTAGGAAGAATATAGACTACTCCAAATCTTGCATTATTAATTTTTCACACTACTTCCACCCTAGCTTATTAAGATTAATTCCCTAAATTAAGTGTATTCCCTAGTTGGCATGTAATAAAGGGGACAAATTTCAGGAAGCTGCGTTTCACGTTGCTCAACACTTGGGCAGCGTCAGCCTATCTCATTACGTCAGAATCTACTATATTCGTGATCACCGTTCTCTTTCCCAACATAGATTTCTTAGGGCAAAGCTTTTTTTGGGGGAGATAGGTTCTTGCGTTTGCACTGTTAAACGTTTAATATATGGTCTTTTGTTTCAGATCCTACAGACCTCAGTTCTCGTCTCTTCTGCAAAAGTTCAAGGCAACGGTATAACAGATTTTATAATTACTTTATTTTTAAGAAAAATATACTTGTAGGTGGAGAATAATATTATAAGTTAATAAGACAATAAAGATATAAAAAATTGTTTTTGCTTGTTTTTTTATATAAACAATTGCTGTACTAACCACACGGGAAATAAATAGCCTCTGTTTTAGGCTATGCCTACTAGATCTAGTCTACAACTTGCTTGACGCGATACACATTTCCACAAACAATAAACCACGCTCACGTCGCCGGCCCAAGTGTAGGCTAACTACGCGTCTGCCGTGGGAATAAATATAATACCTACTTTGTATGGTTGCCATTTCATTAAAAAGTATTAAAGTAAAGTATTAAAGTATATAATTAATGTATACATTTTGTTCATGGGTTACAATTTTAAAATTCCACTTTAGGCACTTTTCTTTCAATGTTGGGATCATAAAAAACTATAAATATGTGTCCGAAAAGTAATTTAAAAAATTAAAAACAGTCTGAATCCAATACATTTTACAAATTTTAGAAGTGGGTGTTTTTTGAAGGTGAAGGAATGAGATCAAATCTTTGCTAGTTCTTACCGTTTCGAGTTATAACCTTTTTAAAAAACGTATTTCTCTAAAAAAAAAGGGCGATTAAAGGGATTTTGTGGGGGGGGTTAATTTGAAAATGTAACTTTTTGGATTTTCTGGGTGGTTTGGGACTGAGACGGACCTCCACAACATGTTATAGATTCCTAGCTATTCTAGAAGTGGGTATAAATTTGTATACCTGTTAAGTGAGACAGTGAGCTTCACAAGTGGCTGGATCCCGTTGTATGTGTACGAGTGGTCTGATTCACCCTGCATAATATTGAATTATAATAAGTATAATCAAATATTATAATAAATGATAAGTATAAATAATAATACCGATTATATGTCATACTAGGATTGCTTTCATAGCAGTGAAAGCCAGTTGAGCGGAGCAATCATGTTTCATGGTTTTTAATAAAGAAATAAATAAAAAAAGATTATAGGTATAAAATAAAATACAAATGTTCTCACACTCTGCACTGCTAGCCTTTACTACTTCTTTCGCCACTTCCTACATCGTGAACCTGTTTCGCTCCCTACCCATAGTTTTTGAGTATTTCTGATACATTAATCTAACTGCCACAAAGGGTTCCCACACTCAGCACCTTTAGCCTTTACTACTTCCTTCACCACTTCCTACGCCGTGGACCTGTTTCCCTCCCTTCCTAGAGCATTTTAAGATTGCAGATACATTAATCTTACTGCCACAGACGGTTCCCACACACTACACTGCTGGCCTTTACTACTTCCTTCATCGCTTCCTAAGTAGTGGACCTATTCTCTTCTATCCCATAGTTTTTTTTAGTATTTTAGATACTTTAATTTAACTGCCCCAAAGTATTCCCACACTCCGCACTGTTAGCTTTTACTACTTCCTTCACCACTTCCTACGTCGTGGACCTGCTTATCTTCCTTCCTATAGTTTTTATTTTAGATACGTTAATTTAACTGCCCCAAAGTATTCCCACACTCCGCACTGTTAGCTTTTACTACTTCCTTCACCACTTCCTACGTCGTGGACCTCTTTCCCTCCCTTCCCATAGGATTTTAATGTTTAAGATACATTAATCTAACCGTCCCAAACCATTCCTATACTCTGCACTGCTAGCCTTTACTACTTCCTTATTCACCAATGAGGTCTTACGTCGTGGACCTGTTTCCCTTCCTTCCCATCGCATTTTAGGATTGCAGATACATTAATCTAACCACCACCGACAGTTCCCACACTCCAGACTGTTAGCTAACATAACTACTTCCTTCATTACTTCCTACGTCTTGGACCTGTTTCCCTCCCTTCCCATAGCATTTTAATATTGGAGATACATTAATCTAAGTGCCACAGACGGTTCCCACATAACACACTGCTGGCCTTTTCTACTCCCTTCATCGCTTCCTACGTTGTGAACTTGTTTCCCCCCTTCCAATAGCATTTTAGTATTTTATATACAATGATCTAACTGCCACAAACGTTTCCCACACTCCGCACTTCTCGCTATTAGGCCTACTACTTCCTACGTCGTGGACCTGTTCAAGTTTGCCATTTATGAGATGGAAACATGAAGGTGATTCACCGACGATTTGTTTAAGATAAAATGTTATTTGTTATATAACCTCATTTAGCTACGTAAATCAAATCTGTTAATGTACCTAAGAAAGTATGTTTTATCTATGACTGTACCTATTCGATCAGTGGTCGTTTCCAAATTGCGACTTAAATGTAAATCCAAGACTTTCTCTGCATTATTTGATCCGTCGTCATTATCCAAATTTTTTCCTTTTTACTGCGTTAAGGTCGTAGCTTGATTTAAACATGTAATATGATTCTTTGTTTTGTTTACATTTACCTTGTTATTTTGTAACCATCATGGCAACCCATAAGACCAATGTTAAAATTTAAAAACTTAGAGTTACTTTCAAACTATATAAGCATTATAAAAAATTAAAATTGGTTACGTCCAAACCATCCAAACATTTGACAACGCAACCTTGGTAAGTTTTGCTAAAATGTATTTAGCCGTTATTGAGATCTATATCTATAATATTAAAACGAAACAGTGTTTTTTTATTTCACCATTCTGAATCAACCACTCGACGGATTTTCATGATTTTTGTGTTGAAAGAAAGATAATTTTGAAAACTAGGGAATGTCGAAGCCATAATTTTAGTTTAGGGTCCCAGTTTTTTAGAAATTAAGTTTTAATTTTTAAAAAGTCTAGCAGCCGACGCTAAGATTCTAAACTAGCTTTTGTCATAAAATAATGTGCTTAACATAACAGCTGTAAACATTCAGCTTTTGTGTCACTAATTCAGCATTTGGATAAAAATGTAAAGACATACTTAATGTTGACTTATTTATACTATGTGTAATGCTAATCATTGGTACGTTCAATTCTTCTGTAAGAGTATGACAGATTAATTGAATATACATAGTAAAATACTAGGATGTTCAAATTATTTTTTAAAGCAATATTTGTAACCTTCGATTTGTTTTAGAGCAATATAATTTGTTTTAACTAACAGCTGGTTAAATATAAACTATGGAACTATTAGGTTATTTTATTTACTCTTAGTTTGTCATTGATTATAGGAAATAAGTAAGATTAGTAGAGATAATTAGACCACAGTTTAAAATAGTTTAGACCAAAATTAATTAAACCACAGTACAAATCGAGGCTCTGTACACGAGTCTTAATAAAAAAGGATAGATGCAAATTATTTTACTGCTATACTTTTCAAGGAAAGATTAGAAAAATAACAATGTTTACAATGTTTAAATTCTTCATGGTAGCTTTTTGTTTACAATTAATGTTTGGCTGCTTTAACTTTGTTTGGATTAGGCCCGGAAATATTGATGTCATAAAAAGAAGATCAAGAATAATCAGGAATCACGATTTTAAATTACGACCACAACCTCAGCCGGGTTTTATACAAAGATAAACAGATGGATGACATAGATTGAACACAACGTCAAAATTGACCTAGGATACTGCAATTAGACAAACCATC
Organism: Macrosteles quadrilineatus; assembly: GCF_028750875.1. Lineage (NCBI taxonomy): Eukaryota > Metazoa > Arthropoda > Insecta > Hemiptera > Cicadellidae > Macrosteles > Macrosteles quadrilineatus. The sequence goes on from NW_026542602.1 coordinate 14,173,910, forward strand.
CTTTTATGAAATCGTGTTCAGTTGTGGTTACGTTTGGGGGTGCCTATATCAGCGCCCCCAAACGTGAAAATATCACTTTTATTTTAACTATGAATATATTGTAGTTTAAATTAACTAATATGGGAAATTATACGATGTACATTTATTCAATTAAATATCAAGGATAGAACTGATATACGGTATGGATAATAAACATTGACAATTACGTCATTAGCTTTACTAGCGTGTTTACTTTTTACTCCTGCTACATGTGACAAGTTTTTTTTTCAAGTGAATGTTATTTGAACCAAACAGCTGTTTCAAAACAAACTGTTATTGTTTTTACTTTTCTTTGTTTACACTTATTAATTTTGCAATTCGATTACTTTTGATGTTAGGACACCAAAGTTAAATTATGTGTACTGTGAATTGTATTGGATATTATCGTTTTATTTTAGGTAGTTTCATTCAGACCTACTGGAAATTGTGTATAGTAGTTGTATTGTGGTGATAATAAATATGGAAGAGGCAGGTACCTATGCTATTTTTTTTTTGTCGAGACGCAATCTATCCCTTTTTTGGGTAAAAGATTAAGAAGGAGTAAGTAAGTAAGTAATCATGGAAGGTGGTATCGTTGACTAGGTCTATACACTTCTCAATTGACTATTACTCTCTCTACTGTAGGCCTACTTATAATCAGTGTGCGTCCGTGCGAATCGGCTGCAAATCTCACTTCAACGATTTTCAAATCGTAAAAATTGCAGAATCGCTGTTTTATTGTAAAATTATCGGATTTAAAATGCATATCGTATAGGCCTATGATGGAATAAAAAAATATTTGGTCACACAACATTTTGTTTACAAGATGATTTTTCACATTAAAACTGCAAGAAACTTTGTCTTTATGTGTAAACTAGCTGATCTGAATTGTACACGGTTTTAACTGGACTACTGAATTCCCGTACGTAGGACGGGCTAACACCTCGTTAAGTGTTATAATGATTGCATTGAAGTTTATCCCAAAGAACTTCGCTTCGCTCCGCTCAAAAATATGTTCAGCCGTTATTGAGATTAAGTGTTACAAAGATTGCATTGAAGATGATGCTAAAGAGCTTCGCTTCGCTCCGCTCAATTAATTGTTCTCAATCGTAGTGTTTTTGAGGTAAAGGACTAAAGGAGGATGGGTTTTAAACTTAAAATACGCGTATTATTGTAATGGATCAATACACGTTCAAACTTTGACATCAGTCAGTATAAAATACAAGATGTACCCAAATTTTGCACCGACCTTTAAGGTATCATTCGTCAACAAAAGAAAAACTAAAATATCACGTTAATACTCCCAAAACTCAAAAGTACAACCACCATTTATTTCCCGTTTTTCACAAAACCTTTTTAACGGTTTTTTAAAAAGAATTGAAGTTTGGTACAGAGATTATTAAAGTAAAGACCTATAAAACAAATTTTAAGTAATTTTAGTATTAAATTGGTGGATATTTCAAGTTATTTAACATGAAAAACATAAAAACTACATAGGTAAAAAAACTCATGTGGTATTGTGTTGTTTAAACAGTCCTGTTACAACTCTAACTATACCAAATAAGGGAGAAAATTCATTTTTGAGATACATTTTTGTCATTTGGTACGCAAGAATTACCATCTATATAAATAAAATTACAGTTTTGTCTGTAAATTGCGCAGAATCCCTGATTAATAACTTCGGGACTTGATTAACGAATTTAATTGTTCGTAAGTACTTTATACTCAATGGTACTATAATAGTTCATAACTGTAAACGTTGGTTTTTGGTACTGGTACTTTTCCTTAGAACCGGTGGTAGCAAGCAGCAAGAGTTATTTTTACCTACAAACACATCACTATTTACAACTTGGTTATCGTTGGTGTTGTGCCTTATTTCTTATTAAATTTAATTGATGTCTTAATGTATTAGTTTTGCGTTTTCTGTCTGGACTCCAAAATAGTTTATGCTATGGAAATGACATTAAGTGAAAAATTTGCTTAGCAAACCATCGTTTTAAAGCTTTGCCTTGTTATAAAATGAAATGAAATGAAATTAATTGCTTTATTGTCGTACCTTAACGTATCAATGTTTTGTGGTTTGTGAATTTATTTATTTATTTGCAAACGGATTTACACAAATCTTTCAGCTTAATTACACGTTGTGAATTGCTCATTATGACTAAATAGCCTATAGATAATAATAATGAGAGGAACATCAAAAGTAACATTAATAAGAATACAGTACATGCAAATACTTGGACGATGAAAGAACTAAGAGTAACGAGAAATAAATACATAGTTGAATTAATAATGAAAATATGTATACAATAAATGGATCATGAACCGACCTAGAAAACAATAAATAATAAAAATAACAATAACCATGATAAATAATTTTGTGAAAGCAATAAATAATATTAATGACAATAACAAAGATAAATATTTATAGTGATTAACTACCGGTATTGTTAATTATTACCAATCTATATCGTCTTTTGTATTTCGTTTCATAAATTATGCCGTAAAGATTAATATTATCCATAAAGATATCTATAAAGAATATTTCATAAAGATTAACCAAAGCAAATATAAGTTATCATTACAGACGGCATTATCACTACACGATAAGTAGGCCTAAATACGATTATCATAAAACTTTACGACACGATCAAAAAATTTCAAATACTAAATTTGTAGGCCTATGTACTTTGCTTTGGTTAAAGCGTAGCAAATTACCTAATTCAATTCTGTATTTTTGTGCGTATGTCTGTTGGTAACGCATTAATGTCCTTATTTCTCAGTGTTTCGTGGAAAAGACAAGAGCACTTTTGTTAAAGCAAATTTCAACCGGAGTTAAGTATGCTGTGGTGAGGTTGTGATAGTATTTTAACTACTTTTACCGGTGTAAAAAGGCCTACCTTAGGGCTATGCCTCATAAATCTATAAAGCAATTTTTTTTATCATTGGATATTGGGCTAATGGATATGGATATGGATATGGACTATCATGGACATATGGACTAACACGATCGGGTGATATTTAATCGTGATGCATTCGTTTTGGCTTGAAACTGTCAGATATTGTATTTGCGAAAGCTTATGTGTATTCCTATAATAGTTTTACCTGCATATCTGGAAAAATGCACACTAAATATGCAAACTAACTCCTGTTATGAATATAAGAAAGTTTCAGCTTAAGTTACTACAAGATCCTCGTACGTAGAACGGGCACACAACTAGTTATAACAATAAAAATTGTAAATTCAAAATCAATGCAGATGTTCAAATGACAAAAGACCGCATAATATTATGTTTCATACAGAGTATGTTAAAATGAGTGTTCCCCCTTAGTATATATATATTTTCTTAAATTTGATACTTGGCCACCATTTTGGAACTTAACACATTGAAAAAAAATTTATTTCTCAAAATCGAGGTCTTTGCATTGTCAATGAACCAATTAGTTATCAATTGACTACACAAAGCCGTCAAACGATAAAAATAGTTTGTGAATAAAGCGAAATGGCGCCTCACGAGTTTTAGAAACCTTTTGCATGATATATTTTAATTTGACTTTGATCCAGGATTAATAACAAGGAAATACAACTACCTACTTTAATATTCAATTCGATACGAAGTGCACGTTGGTTTCGGTACCACTGTTAACTTGAAAGTGTTTAAAATAATAATTTAACTAGCTTGTACTAGAATTTCTTTGTTTTCTACTAAAACCTTGTCTACGTACCTAATTAATCAGTTTATTTGTGTACAACAAGCTAACTCTCTTAAGGTAATGTCTAGTTTATTCTTTACAACTAGTGAGATTCTAAATGATTCCTTATCCTTGGTAAGTTAGAGATTTATTTGTTAATACTGTATCCCTAATACAGCCACGTATTTTTCTTTCAGTTGTGAAAACGAATGATCACAGGGGTGCAAAGCAAATCTTCACGTCGTGGATCACACCAGAGGATAAAGCCTCATCAAAAGACTTGGAAATAGAACTAGTACCAGGGAAGAAGCTACGTGTTGAGTGCGTAGAGTACAAGAGCGATGACGCCAGGGCGTTCATATACAGCCATGAAGGAGTCCTGATAGACACGTTGAATCTGTCCTCGCAATTGGACGCGCCATGCTCACAGGTGGAAAACTACATTCATGTGACCGACAACGATTTCACAAAGAACTCAGACGCAAGAAGGTTTAACGGGGTCTTTACATTTGACCTGACGATGACGTATCTAATCGCTGGGGCGAAGCCGGGGTGCGTTGAAAGTGAATACGATGTCACCAGCTACTATTTCATGGCACGCGTGGACAAAAAACGATACAAAAAGTTAAAGGAATGTCCAGAAAAGTTTGCGAGTGTAAGAATAATTATTGATAATACTAAAAATATGTAAAAATGTATGTTCATTTTGTGTTTATTATAATAATATTTACAAGTGGTGCCGACCATTTCGTTCGTGTTTCAAATAAAAGGATAACCCTAGATATTTGTTAAAAAGGTTTTACCAAAAAAATATTGATTGCATCAATTTTAATATTACAAAATACACAATGGCTTTGGCTTCTGTGCATGGATTCTTAACTTTTACCTTTTACTTTAGTCAATGTTTTTACTAACCTACATCTCAAAATCATTTTTTTAAGTTTCATTTGTTCGTTTGTATCCGAGCAGTATGTTTATTGTCTATGTACAAAATAAATACGCAAAATTAAATTAACTATAAAATAATATAAAACATTTATCCTGTAACGCCCTTTAAAACATCCCTTAGGACATTTTAATTTTAACCTTTGAATGAAAATTGTGATTTAAGTTTGACTGATGTTTTCAGGAAGTTGAAAAAGGGGCTGCAGCTGGAGGCATTGGTAAGTATTTAAAATGAAGATTTCAATACTTCTAGTCAAACTCTATAGTACAAAAGAAACCATTTTTTCTGGGGATAACTTATATACTACCATTGACTATACTCACCACCTAGTCATTGCAGATTGATATTTGACGAAGTTACCTTTAATAACATATCTGTTGTAGTTGTTTTTCTAGGCCACTTAATGCAAATCAAAATAAAAAGGTTACAATACCTGCAGACTGCTTATAGTGGTCCTCAATCATCCAACAGCATTACGCGTTGCGGTATTACTGTACCATCTTCAGATCCTATTTCACAAAATTTCAAGTCTTTCTACACATTATGTCACGTCACGCTTTTTAAAAACACAGTCACCAAACATTAAATCACGGATAAACTATTTACAGTAGGCCTACGAATTGAAAACGAGAGACAAAAAACCAACGCATGTATTTCAAGTGTCGAGACTCGGCCAGCTCGATCGCGGTGACCATAGTACGTTCTATCATTTTCATTCTGTGGTCCAACCTAGTCCTGCAGACCTAACCACGGCCTAGTCAGTTAGATGTTTCGCTCGTGTCTTCTATGTAGTCTTTGCTTAATGGCATCATTTCGAAAGGTCAGATTGTGTTAAATTTCAGTATTAGCATGGAATCTCTTGATGTAGCTAAAGCCTGCATTTAAAATTAACGCCTTAGGGATTTTTCTGAAAACAAATTACAATAAAGCAAAGTTTACCCATGTTATCGTTAGGATGTTGCAAACAACTCCTTCGAAAATATAGATTACTGTACAATATTCTTATTTACGATCATTTCAAATATTATTTTATTCTGATAGTTTGGTTTTTGTTTTATAGTAAACTTAGGACCAACGGGGAGCGTAAATATGATGCATTTCAACAAAGATGTTGCTCCTACCAGCCAACCCGAAAAAAAAGTTTTTGTGTTTGATACTAAAACCTTAAAAAATAAATCATTCAAGCTCATCTGCGAAGAATACACTCTCAACAATGAATTGCCGATGACAAAAAGAACGACCATGGCAACAGGATGGATCGTGTATGAGGTTGATGAAAATGTAGTTCTGGATAAGTTCCTTCTAGACTCTTGCGAGTCTGGAACTCAGGGAATAAACATAAACCTTGGATATGAAGGACCCAATAGGTATTTTAGAATTGTTTATAAAAGAACAGACGGAAAGTGTTTCGAAAAAGATATCATTCAAGAAAAATTTATGCGTTTGCACTACTACGATGAGGTTATGATTGAACGACATGGTCCTTATCCAGTCAGGTGTCCAAGGGCTTGGACCGGTGACGTAGGCTTAAACATTGGCGTAGCTTGGTGGAAATTACCATTCCACAAACCACTGCCGTACATGACGCCACAATCCAACGTCCAAGAATGAATCCAAGGTTTCGAGGTGAAATAAACCATTTTTAATGATTCAGCAGTAAATTAATTTCCTGACCTTTCCTTGTAATATATTTCAAGTGCAGTTTATAATTAATGCAAGCATTTAAGGGTTACTGTATGCTTGGTTAGCCATTTATTTCAAACAGGTTTTCCCGTGAAAATAATTATAGCAACATTTAAAAGGTTTAATCCAAGTGCATGTATACTTTCGCAAAAAAATAACAAAACGTTTTCGATAGAAAGAATTTCTTTAACTTACAACATCTATGGGCATCTGGTCAAACAAAAATTACCGGATACCCAAGGATAATTTATGGCAAATAAATACTTGATATCAATATAAATAAATATCCAGAAGTAGAACAATGATTCTGAATAAGTTATCGCAGGTTATCCATACTCTGGATGGAAAAAAATCCCGAGGCGGTTAAATAATTCAAAAAGTAATAAATATAGAGTTTAAAAATTTGGTCCACAGTTACTGGGCATTAGAATAATTTTAACACATTATTCAGTGATGCACTACTTCTTCAGGGGGACGGCCCGCTAGGAGAAAAATATTAATACCCCGGCCGCAGCAAACCTGCAGATAAGCGAATTTCCATTTACCTGGCTGGATTTCTGCTAAAATATGCCCTGAAAATTGTCAGATTTATTTCATATATAAAAAAACATTAATTTTAATAAGTAGCCTACCTAGGTATGCTGCTACAGGGAAGGTGTTGAGGTGTGTTTTTATTTCAAATGTATGAAAGCTTACTATGAAATAAACAAAATTGCCAAATTTGATTAAAATATATCCATAAACAAGCAAACTACAACAGTTTAATTAATCTCCATCAAAATAACATGAGAATTTTAAATTTAAAGTTTTTTTAATTATCTCCGTAACCGTTAGGCATACAACCACGCTTCAACATACAAAATTATTTATTTTTTAAGCTCCACAAAATCGTCTGGAAATAAGTTGGGAAATTTTGTGTTTTTAGGGTAAAAAATGGAAAAAAACCTATTTTTACCCCATAAACTCCCGTTCCCAAAGTCCAATCATGCTGGTTTGCGAACTCGTTCGAATAAACGTAGGTTTACACGTGTCTACTAAATTTCATCAAAATCGGATCATTTTTGCTCAAGTTATTCCCTTTATACGAAATTCGCTAAAAGAGGGCAAAGGTAAAAAAGAGGTTTATTTGAACACATCAAATTAGAGGTCTTTGTTAGTAGAATACGATGCCGAAAATTTGAGAACAAAATAAGAGATAAGTATAGAATGGCAGTCGTTCAAAGATTCCAAATGGTAGATTCAAGAAATATTTGAACTGCTACCATTTTTGACTCGGTTGTCCGTTTGAGTTCAAGTTGCAGCATTGTATTCTAATATTAAAGGCCTTAAATGTTATGTGCATATCAACCTATGCTACATTTAAGATTTTCTTCTGACTCCTACCTAGCCGTACCCTGACGAGATAGTGTATCACTGAATAATGTGTTAAAATGGTTTCCAGTAATTTGGTACCAAGTTTTGAGGCTCCATACTAGTTACTTTTTGCAATATTTAACCATCGTGGGATTTTTCCACACCGAACTAATTTAATAAGGGGTTCATCTGTAACATTCCTGTTAAAATGTCTTGTTAGACATATTTTTACGATTGATGTGTCATCTTAAAGCTTATGATCTGGCAGAGGGACGAATGGTAACTGAAAACTTAACATAATCTTGAAAAGGTAAAAAGTAATTCATTGGATTTGTTGTGGTTTGGCAGCAGTTTTAACCCTGTTAAAATGTGCAATTTGCAAAGTAATAATACAGTCTCTTTTAGCCAAATAAACTTGGAGTATCAATCAAAATAACTAACACATCAAACACTAACTCAGTGTTAGTGTCTTGAAAAATATGCCGGACCTTGGCTCATGGCCAGCCACGTCCCTACCGTATTTATTTAGCCAATATAACTTATACCGTAGAGTAAATTACAGTATTGAGACGGCAGGGATCAGTAGTCTGTGATGACAGGCTGTTGAAGTTTTATTTGGGAGGGTGAGAAAAGAATCCTAAAACATTAAACTAAACTACTTTTCATACTAAGTTTTATGTTCTGATATTACACTTTCTCGTAACAATTTAATCAAAATCTATTATATAGCCTAGAAGTCGGGAAACTATTTCTATTTGGAAAATTTATATTTAATCGCAGAAAGATTTATATTTTAATACACAAAATGGGATACACCCAACACGGAGGGGTGCTTGTTGTATTCGGCTATCTACGACAATAGTATTATTTGTATTTCGTTCGCATCTACCAGTTAAAGTTCGTCGGCCTCCTTCCATTGTCTTATAGTCTCAATTATGTCGAACATTTGTTTGGTCATGTTTTGATTTTGTGCAAATAAAAACTGGTCTAAAACAGTGAAACATCAATCTTTTCAACTAATCTAATAAATCCTTATATAGACCAGGCCGTGGTTGGGGTTGAGTATGCAAAATTATTCGGACGCACTTTCTCTTTTGATTGTTGTTAAGGACACTTTGGACAGTAAGAAAAACGCATGTTGCCACGATCGGCGTTGGTCGAGTACCAATATGGCTGCCATCCAATATGGCGGACCACCTGACTTGACCTTGATCGAGAAAAATGCAAATAACTCCATCGTTTTTTTGACTGATTTTGATAATTCTTTTATAGTTGAAAAGAAGAAGAAATTTGCTTTAAGAGTCTCCATTACACTTATAGTGATATCCCGTTTAAAAAGTGATAAATTAGATTTTAATAAAGATTTTACTTTTAAAACGGATTAAATATACATTGAGGTGATTATATTTGAGTTTTTACTGACGAAATATGTCTGAAATCAACCTTGTAGCTGCTTGGGTAACAAAAAGGTAATTATCCTTTATAATTTAATAACCAAAATCTAATAATTTGTAATTTAATAATCCTTATATTATTAATGTTATCAATTTACAACGAAACACAATTGGAGAAGGTACGTTTTTTAAAAAAGAGCAATACAAGAAAAACTTCATGTAACGATTGGGTAAACAGATTTTTTAGGGTAATTCGACCCTGCTGAGTACAAATCTGCGTGTTGCCAAGGCGAAATTTGAACCGGAAGTTATCCAAGATGACGGCCAGACCCTGTTTGCCCCATTACTCTTTTGTTATTTGGCCTAAAATATTGGTTTAAACATCTGAATAGAGGTTTTCTTCCTAGGACACGGTAATCGGTAGCACCACCGCTCCAAAACAATTATGACAAAAATATGCCTCGCGTATTAAATATATGTATAGATAACAGGATGCTGTATATCTTCAGGAAGTTGTGAAATGCAAAGACGTCCTCCGACTCGCAGAATGCCTCCATTATCGATGAAAGGTGAGAGACGACGAAGCGATGTTGATAGAGACTTAGACTTGTTATTTTTCTAGGCTGCTATGTCATCTATGAAGGACGAGACTTGAACCTGCTGGAAGATTTTCTGTCGAGCCGCAGTTAATTCCCCAGTGGTGAGAGGTCCATTAACCTCTCTGTGGATGCCGAATGTTAGGAATAAATCACAAAACGTAGGCTATCACACGTTGGAGTTTACTGAAGTGAGAGAATCTTGTGAGAATATCCCATTCTGGGATATTCATAGAGACAAGCATGACATCTGACGGAGTCTTATTTTCTCCAGTTTCTGAGAGTTTTGAAGGCGTGAAATTAGATAATGGCCAACATTTACGAGGCTGCTTTAACCATAACGGGCCAAACCACCACAAATTATGATCTGGCAGTTCTGAGGGAGGGATCCCACGCAATGCGCAATCAGCAGGATTATCCAAACGAGATCCAAACGATCCTAAGAACCTTCGACCTGTTTCTCTCTTATGACACACATATAATATGTTAGAACGTCTGATACTCAATCGAATAGGCGATTTTCTGGAACAAAAGATCATTCCACAACAGGCAGGCTTTCGATCAGGCAAGTCTTGTTGTGGTCAAGTCTTAAACCTGACCCAGCACATTGAGGATGGGTTTGAGAGAAAACAGATCACGGGTGTCGCTTTTGTAGATTTAACAGCTGCCTACGATACCGTAAACCATCAAAGACTCTTGGGAAAAGTGTACAGCATTAACAAAGACTATCAACTGACTTCAATGGTAGGCACTTTTCTTCATAACAGGCGGTTTTACATGTCCCTTCATTGCAAAAAAAGTAGATAGAGGAATCAAAGAAATGGATTGCCTCAGGGTAGCGTCTTAGCCCCAGCCCTTTATAACATATACACCAACGACCAACCGTTGCCAAACGCTACACGTCAGTATATATATATGCCGATGATACGGCGGTGGCGGCACAAGTTAGGAGTTTTGAAGAGGTAGAACAGAAGCTCACTATGACTCTAAATGAACTTTCCCAGTACTATGACGCAAATAACCTCAAGCCGAACCCTCCTAAAACCCAAGTTTGTGCCTTTCACCTAAATAACAGAGAAGCAGGCCGTCAGTTGAATGTGAGGTGGCGGGGAGACCGTCTTCAGCATTGTCCTACACCCAAATATCTTGGTGTCATACTGGACCACACACTGACATTTAAGGAGCATTGTATTGCGACAAGAGGTAAAGTCCCAGCGAGGAATAATATCATCAGAAAGCTCACCAGCTGATGCTGGGGTGCTAACCCTAATGTCCTCAGAACCTCAGCTTTAGCGCTCAGTGTGTCGGCTGCTGAGTACGTTGTACCAGTATGGAATGCATCGTCACATGCAAAAAAGGTTGACACTGCAGTCAATGACATGGCTCGGATTGTAACTGGGTGTTTGAAACCAACCCCAGTACACAAACTTTATCCTATCGTAGGGATCGCCCCTCCATCAATTCGATGTGATGTCGCTGCCGACGCAGAAAGGACTAAGCAAGAGACAGACCCTCGACCCTCGTCACCCATTACACGGCCACCAACCTGCAGAGTGACGGCTTCGGTATAGAAAGAGCTGTTTATCACGCACACGAGTCCTCGATGGATCACTCTCAAGCAATCGGTTGGCAAGGTGGGAGGCCACGTTGCAGGATTATGTAGTACTAAGTAGCAGTAAGTAGCAGGATTATGTTCGCTGACAATATGCCACCAACAATGAGATGGTAAAAGTTCTTGTACTTGAGCAACTCGGTTTGCAACGAAAGTCTTGAGTCGATAAGGTGGAGTGTGTAACCAGGCCAGTTACAGTTGAATCACACCATAGAGCTACAGAGGAGGAATCTATTCTTGAGTGAAAAACAGAGAGAACATAGGCTACCAGTTGAGCCAGTAAATGAGCAGCGCATAACTCTAAACGAGGAACTGTAAGTTTCTTTAAAGGAGCAGCAACTCGAGTCTCTGACAATAGCTGCCTAATTACCACAGATCCATCATTAAGGGTACACCTTAAATACCCCGCCGCAGCTAATCTGCAGATTAAGCGAATTTCCATTTTACTGATTTGATTTTCAATTTAATCTATTCAAATAACATAAGGTTTAACGAGTACACAGGCTTTCTGCCTACAGGGAGGGTATTTAAGTGTGTTTTTTTAGCTAAATATTGATCGCATAGTGTACAAAAAATAGATTTGCCAGGTTTGATCCAAATATATCCATAAACAAGCAGACTACAACAGTTTACTTATTCTCCATAAAAATAACATTGGAATTAATTTTCTCCGTAACCAATAATTATACAGAACCACTTCAATATACCAAATTATTTGTTTTTTAAGCCCTTCAAAATGGTCTATAGAAGATTTGGGAAATTTTAAGTTTTAAGGGGTCAAAATGAGAAAACCCAATTTTTACCCCATAAATCCCCCCATAAAACCCTGTTCCCACGGTCCGATCACGCTGGTTCACTAACACCTTTGAATAAACGTAGATTTACACTCTTGTACAAAATTTCATCGAAATCGGATCATTTTTGCTCGAGTTATCGTGCTAACGGAAACACACACACAAACACACTTATATATGAATTTAAACGGACTCAGTTTTGGTTTCTAAAGTAAATCGGTCTCGGGTCTAAGTTTTACCATGACACCTACGGTAGTAGTTTATTCTCTATATAGGAAATTTGCTAATATTATGGTGGCAGCATATCCACCTTTGGAAGCATCTGAAAACCCATGTAGTTCAGTACTACATGACTGGGATACTTTGAGAGCTCGTGGAATTAAAATATTGTGCAGATGTACCAGTGAAATTTTTCACATTTCGAGAAGTTCAGGCGGGAGAGGTTGGTCCCAATTCAGTCCTTTAGTCCATATGAGCTGCACAAACTGCTTCACCCACATTACAATAGGAGATACGATACCACAGGGGTCATAGGTCTGTGCAATAACACTGGCACTTGACGCTCTGTTCTAGAATTCTGAGGTAAATTCAAATTATAGGTGAAACTGTCAGTAGCCAATGACCAGTGTATGCCTAGTATGGTAAAATGAGGTTGTCGGCCATCTTGAAGAAATACCGGTGACTCTATGTGACCATCTGTTAGATCTTGTAGCAGTCGACTGGAGTTTGAAGTCCACTTGCGTAACTCGAAACCGGCCCGTTCCAACAGCAAGATAAGTTGTTTTTGAAGAATCAAAGCTTCTTCCCCAGAATCACCACCTGCAATGACACCATCTACTAAGGTTTGTGTGCGTAGAATCCCTGCCGCTTCAGGGTATGGGTTTGTCACCATCAGCTGCCAATATATGCGGGGTTCGAAAAGCATTGTGGTGAGTAATTATCTCCGAAAGTCACAGTGGTGAGTTTGAAGATCGAAGGTGACTGATCAACATTGTCAGGCCAGACGATCAACTGGTAATATAACACTGGTCACCAGGATGCACCTTAATCTGCCTGCAGCCTACATCACAGAAAAATCCAAGATTATGAATGCGAAAGGAGATCAATAAATCACAAATGTTAGTTTGAATTTTTCTGTGGTTGAGAGAGATGCCATTTGAGGTTTTGGCACTGGCGTCAAATACAGTACGCAAACGAGTGGTACTGCTAGATTCCTTTAAAACCTCATGGTGAAAAAGGAAATAACGTGGAGCAGTAAGATCAATATTTTGAGCAAGTTCCATATGACCCAATGACAAATACTCAGTCATAAAATCTGTATACAGAGACTTGAATTCAGGCTGAGATTTAAATTTGCGCTCAATAGAGTGTAATCTGTTTTCAGCATTTGAAATGGATTGTCCTAGAAGTAGATGGTCAACTTTAAACGGCAATCAAAATTGCATAGGAAATCGTATCTACATTTTGGAAATAAATACTGTTTGTTGAAAAATGCCCTATATATTTCCTATGGGTCATAAAAATCACCATATATATAAAGTTTATTACTACATTTAATCAAAACTCTTTTCAACTTTTTTATATTAAATATCGTTTGTTGATAATTTCCCATAAAAATTTAATGTTTTTGAATTACTTATTAGACAAACAACTTATGACCACGAAAACAAGAATTCAACTACACTAGTCCAACGAAAAATATTACCAGCGAGTTATCAGGATAGTCAACATCATTAGAGTCATCATTAGAGATTGGAGGATGGTGGCCATCTTGGATTAATTTCAAACAGCTGCAGAAGAGTTATTTACCATCAAAAAAGTATTTTCAGTCACTAGGAGCGAAAGTGGCTCTTTTTGGTACCTACGCAATCTCGAAATACGATTAAGTACCAAAAAGACACTTTCCCTCCGTGAGTTGAACAACGATTTTCATCATACTGTGGAAATGACCATCTAATCGTAACGAAACTAGACTATATAATTTGAGGTTATACAAAATCGTCATCGTCATTTCTGTTGTTTACAAACATAATTTTTTATATCATGTGATTAACAGTATTTTTTATAATGCACTGAAAAAATTTTAAGGTAAGCGAACCGAAAAATTTACCAGATTTTTTTACAAGTAATTTTGGTCAGATGTTGATTGATTCTGGTATTAATATATAGAGTTTGATAAACTTGAATAAAAGTCGTGAACTGGCAACATCGGGTCATAGGAACTGAAAAGGCATAATTATTTCAAAGGCATAATTTGGTTTTCATTTTTTTAGTTTTTTTATCCTCGTTTCACCTGAATTCAAGCTGAAAATCCTTGCAGAAAACTCCCAAGGAAATATAGTAGAGGAAGAAAATATGACATTAATCGACTGAAAGATGCTCAAATAAATTAGAGTTTTAAGGTGGAGTAGAGGAATAGGTACGAAGTTTTGGCTGCGTATGAAGGAGATGACTGTAATATAGATAAAAGATGGGAAGAAGTAAAAAAAAATTTTCAAGAGGTTGGAGAAAGTGTTTTAGGGTTAAAAAATCCAATTAAAAAAGTGTGGATAACCGAACAATCTTGGAGAGAAATCGAAAACCGAAAAAGATTGAAGCAAAAACTAAAACAAGCTAAAACAAGACAACAAACATTGGAAGCATGGAGACTACACAGTTAGGCGGACAGGAGGGTTAAGCGAAGCACCAGTGAGCCGTGCGAGTTGACGGCTCAGGTCTTCTATTACATATAAGTTTTTTTTTTAGGCGGAAGTGTCCGCTTGTTTCATTCGTAGGCCGTTGAGCTTCTAGAAGGTTCTCGCAACGTTCCAACGTTCCAGTTTTCTCGCCAATTTCCGGTTTTGTGGGGCCGTTTGGGTTGTCGGCTACGGCCAGTCTTCTTCTTGGGTTACGTTGACTACTCGCCACTTTTGGTTTCTTCGTATTGAGGATTTTGATCTGTGGCAATGCCAATGCCAGTTTCAGTTAATATGTTGTCTTCAAGTTCATCAAAGGGACGAGCTACTAGTATGTCTTCGTAAATTTTGATTATGTTGGGGCTCCCGGCTATGACTGACACCAGCCTGATTTGAGACCTGTGACGAGGCCATGAAGAGAGGACCGAGGACCACACACACACACATCCTGCTGACCATGTAAGAAGCTACTGCTGCCGGAGTTTGGACAGTGCCGCCGGAGTTTGGACAGCACTGCCGGAGTTTGGACTCTGCTGCCGGAGTTTGTGCTGTCTATCCTATTGGTGATCCATGCTGCGCCACATCGCAGGTTGTCATCGGTGGAAGCCTACCTACTGTGACCATCCTACAGTTATGCCAGGTGGTGTTGTTCCATTATTACTCTGGCCTATTACGGACTCAGTTACTAGCCAAATTAAAAATTTCAACTCCATTTTGATACGTTCCGTTCTACTCGTCAAACTGTTAAATAGTGTGTGGGACATCCTCGGTCCAGCCTCAATTGTCACAATAATCCAATGTCTGCTTTTTTAACACCTTTCAATTAATTCTTTAATGTGTCAGCAGTTTTTTTTGTAATTTAAACTTAGTGTAATTATTTTTGATACTCGGCCTAGCCTAGTTAGAATTTATTTCAGTTTTCTTGACCGGCCTAGTGGGCACAATTGGTTTTTCTTTGTCTCTAAATTTACTTATTCGGCCTTTCATTCTAAATTTGCCCCTAGTGCCTAAGTTAGGTTCTGATATAAATCTTAAACATTTTATTTGAAATCTTGTCGTTTTGACTTTGTAATTCATCATGTCACGACTTACGCTCGATCGTCAATCGTTCAACTGTTTAAGGTGAACTTTTCACCTATTTTGTAGGCCTAACCTTTTAATATTATTCTGTAATTTTTATGTAGGTAATTGAATATATTAATTTTTTACCAACAAATATTGAGTAGGCTAGTTGTAACTTGTAATGATTTGTAATTGTACTCATATATATATACATTGACTGAGATTAAATGGTATTTTGCAATTTCTGTGTTGTTTAATCACCTCCGGAGCTTTGTGACTGCTTATGACGGTTGGGCAGCCATGGGCCGAACCTGGTTAGGTTAGGTTAAGGGTCTAGTGCGTAACATATGGTAGCAGAGCGTGGTTGCTCATTTCCTTGTCAATTGCAGTCGTAAAGTTTCTGGAGGGGGATTTTCAGGTGGGAGACTGTTTAGTTGCGGAAGCCGGAGCAACCTGTCAGTGTGGGAGCGGAGATCAATATTGTTGTTGCATTGTGTATTGTTTATTATTGTTCATCAGTGTTGTTTATTTATTGATTCATATGTTTATTGTTCATGTCATTGATTGTCCATTTTCAGGTAATATTTTTTTGGTCATTTGTTATATTTAGAGGTTAGCTTAGGTTGGTGTTATGATTCATCGTGGGTGGGAGCCCCAACATTGTATTTAAGGTTATATTAATTCGAAGGCCCCGAGATTAGCTTAGTTGTTGTTTGTAAATTTGTCTTCTTGTTATTTTCAACATGGTAAAAGTGAACCCTGATTATTTGTCAAAGGATGAGTTAGTGTGAGAAGTTGAGCAAAGAGGTGAAGTGCCAGCCAAACTGGTGGCTGACATGAGAAAGCAGTTGAGGAAGTTAGTAAACACAGATAAGGTGGAATTGAACGGACTTGTCGAGGATGTGGAGACTGAGCTGGGAGTGTGCAAGGAGAAATTCTTTGAACTTTCGGCGATGGTGGAAGAGTTGAAGGAGGGCAATGGTAGAGCCCTAAGGGTGACTCAGCGTCTGCTTCATCTGGATCGTCGGGTTACTGCGCTGCGACAAGATCCTAATTCAGCGGCTAAAAGTGACGAGATTTCCTCACTAACAAACGGAGTTGGCAATTTATTAGATGGCTTGAAGCGGATGGAGAGCACGTCCGAGGAAGCCATCTCTAAGACCTCTTTGTTGTCAAAACCAGTTGTCGGTCAATCTTCACAAGAAATTAGCATGAGCGACGCAACCATGACTACGGAACCGTCCACTCTCAGGGTCAATGAAATTGTGAACAAGTTTGAATCCCGCTCTTTGAGTCAAGGAGTCCAGAAGTTGGATGACGGTGTAGTTCCTACTGTCCAACCTAGCCTACCTGTTGAGCAGCCGTCGGCTGTCTTAACCACCAACGCTTCTCAAATTCAAGACTCCACACCTCAGCTGACTTCACAAGCTGGAACGTCTTTTGGCTTAAGCAACCCGTCCACTAACGCCCCTAACTACAACAAGCTGCCTAACCCGCTTAGTGGATTGGTACAACAGATCCCTGCTACCGATGGCTTGGATGTCAGTGTGTTGCTTAATTTCCTTAGTAGTCTGATTCAACTGAGAAACTTTCCAGGAATGACGGACCAGTCCTTATTACAATTGGCCTATCCTTGCTGTAGAGAGCCTCTCTTAGGTAAATTAATCCAGTATATGCATCCAAGTGGCAAATTTGATGCTTTCCATGAGTTAGTATTGCAATCTTTTCTTCCCATGAGATTGAGAGAACAGTTGAAGCAACAGAAATTCTATAGGCTACAAGGGGAGAACGAAAGCTTGGCAGGTTTTGTTAGCTCGGTGAGACATGCCCATACCTTGCTTCGCTTAGGGTTGACAGAAAAGGATCAAATCGAGGTGATAATGAGTGCCATGACCTCAACGGAGCGCTCTAGATTAGTATTTTCGGAGAGGCCGACTTCTTTTGCCGATTTGGATAAATTATGTGTGACGTCAAGAAGTATGGAGTTCACTGATGAGCTTAGAGCTCGAGAACCTAGAAGGCGCATTGGAGGAGTTATGGCTGTTAGTGAGAGGGAGATGCCACCACAGAGAAGATATGGAGGTGCTGTAACTTGTTACGGCTGTGGTCAACGAGGTCATATTCGTAGATACTGTCCTGGTCCTAGGCCTGCTCATTTCATTCCAAAAAACGGGCCATGAAGGGGGGAGTGTCCCGCGCTTCTCCCTTAGTAAATAAATATAGTCCAGAGTTTCAACAAAAATACTCTCCGAAGACAGTCCAAACATCAAAAACTCCTATTAGGCCTACGTCAAAACATATTACTGAACCAAAATCAAGATCCAAAAATCCGGAAACTTCTGTCCTGGCCCAAGTTGCTAGCCAAGGGTTTTCAGCCAAAAGGCCTGTTTCTCCATTTGTAAATATTTCCACAAAACAATTTCACTTCTGTGCCTTATTGGACACTGGGTCTGTCCGTTCTCTTATATCTCAGGAGCTGGCCCAGAAATTGCAGGAACGCCGAATAATTAGACGAACTGAAATTACTGAAGTAAGGTGTTGGACTGCTTCCAGTGAACCCTTAATCATAAAATCCTTATCGACCTTTAGATTCAAAATAGAAGGATTTTCTTGGGAGTGGAGTTTTCTGGTGGCTGATGGTTTGGCACTGGATTGTATTTTGGGTGCAGATTTCATCTCGAGGACTGGTCTTACTCTGGATTTGGCCAAGGCAGAGGGCCGTTTTTCATTTCATCGTAGGAGGATTGTGCCTTTTGTAGACTCGAAAGGAGTAGCTTTGAAGGTCATGGAGGTCGAGTGTGAGGAGAAGGACCCGGTAGACCCATGTGCCCATCTCCCAATAGATCAACGGAGACGATTTTCTCAACTTTGTGATAAATACCCAGATGTTCTCACCGAAAAACTAGGCCTAACGAATTTATTAGAATATAAGGTTAAATTAACCGACACAAAATCAGTTAGATCACATCCATATAAATTCGCACCCCCAAAGATGGAGGTATTGAGGAAGAAGGTTGAGGAGATGTTACAGCAGGGAGTGATTGAGCCTTCTACGTCTAGTTATTCTAGTCCAGCTTTCCTAGTCCCCAAACCAGGAGGTAAACATCGTTTTGTTGTAGACTATCGTAAGGTGAATGCTTGCATTGAAATTGAATCTACTCCTCTGCCTGATCTTCATTCCGCCTTTGATTGGTTCTCCAAGGCTAAATATTTCAGTATTTTTGACCTTAATGCTGCTTATCATCAGATCCCCTTGGACAAGGAAAGTCGCCATATTACTAGCTTTTGCGTTCCCTGGAACTTGTACCAATTTACGAGAGTGCCGATGGGTTTAGCAGTAGGTGCACAGACCTTGACTAGACTCCTGGATTCCATTTTTCATGATTTGAAATTCAAATGTGTCTTCAACTATTTGGATGATTTATTAGTCTACAGCGAAGATTTCGATTCACATATGACTCAAGTGGAGGGGGTCCTTAAGAGGTTGCGACATGCTGGTCTCACTGTAAACCCAGATAAGGTTAAATTCTGCCACCAACAAATTTCTTTCCTTGGCCATCTCGTCTCTCACAAGGGAGTGTCTATCGACCCTGCACGTACTCAGAGTATAAGAGAATTCCCCCCACCTAAGGACGGAAAGGGCATTTCCCGTTTTGTGGGGATGGTAAATTTTTACCGTAGATTCATCCCAAATGCGGCAGAGTTAACGGCACCTCTCAATTCTCTGCGAAAAAAGGGTTCCAAGTTTGTTTGGGGTATTGAGCAGCAAAAGGCCTTTGAACAACTGAAGGAGGCTATTATTTCTCCGCCTGTTTTACGAATGCCCGATTTCGCTCAACCCTTCATTCTTCAAACGGATGCTTCGTCAGTAGCGGTTGCCGCA
This sequence comes from Macrosteles quadrilineatus, assembly GCF_028750875.1. Taxonomy (NCBI): domain Eukaryota; kingdom Metazoa; phylum Arthropoda; class Insecta; order Hemiptera; family Cicadellidae; genus Macrosteles; species Macrosteles quadrilineatus. Next base: position 14,193,619 of record NW_026542602.1, read on the forward strand.
GTTCTGTCCCAGGAGATCGATGGGTTTCGTCAGCCAATTGCCTTCGCCTCCCGCACTCTCACCGACTGTGAAAGGAAGTCGTCCATCTACGAGTTGGAATGTTTGGCAGTGGTCTTCGGAGTGGACAAGTTTCGACGTTTTCTAGAACACTCAGAATTCCTGTTGGAAACAGATAACCAAGCTTTGTCGTGGCTTCTGGCACACCCTCGTCAACTTGGGAAAATTGGTAGATGGGTTATCAAAATTTTTGCCTTCAAATTTAAAGTCCAACATGTCCGAGGCACTCAGAATGTCCGAGGCACTCAGAACATTGTTGCTGATACGTTGTCACGTATGTATAACAATCCCGATAAAAGAGTCCCACAGGAACCCACCAACATTCAGTGCTGCAACATACTTGTTGATTTCCCCAGTGCTTTCGAAGATATATTGTCCTATCAGTCGAAGGATCCGGAGTTGGGACCTATTCTACAGGACCTGCAAGCTGGAGTAGAACACCCTCCATACTTCCTCTCAAAAGGTGTCTTGGCATGTCGTGCCCAAAGAGGCAACAGATCACCGAAGATCGTCCTTCCCAGCAGCTTGATTCCCATGGTTTTCTCGTATTATCATAACTCTTTAATAGGCGGACATTTGGGTATTTTAAAGACCATAGCAAAAATACGTCAACAGTTTATATGGAAAGGTATGGATAGAGACATCGCGGGACGAGTAAGAGCCTGTCACCTGTGTTCGCTCAGCAAACCAGCACAAAATTCTAAATTGGGATTTCTCTCTTCTGAGGTGGCCGAAAAGCCCATGGAGAAACTGTTCATAGACTATGTGGGACCCTTCCCGCGTAGCAAGGATGGCAAAACCATGCTTCTTGTAGCAGTGGACGCTTTCTCCAAATTTGTTTGGTTAATACCTCTACGTCGAGCTACCGCCCAGAGCACCGTAAAGGCTTTGCACTCTCATTTGTTCCAACATTTTGGAGTACCTACCACCATTGTGACGGATAATGGAAGTCAGTTTACCTCACATATATTCAATAGGATGTGTTTTGGACAGGGTATTCTACATGTGACCACATCTCCTTATTATCCACAGCCGTCTCACGCTGAAAGATTTAATCGCAATCTTAGAGCTGCACTAATTGCTTATCATGCTGAGAAGCAAGATTGTTGGGACCAGAATCTTAATTGGCTCCAGTTGGCGTTCAATACTGCTCTGCACGAGGGACACAAATCCATCCCATTTCAACTCATGCTGGGATACAAACCTAATAATCCGCTGTCAAACATTTGGAAAATAAACCATCTACTTCCTGATTCTCCGGACTCCAACATTAAAGAAGCTTGGGCTGCTGCGAAACGAAACCTACATCTCTCTCATGAAAGAGTAAGGAGGAGGTACAACGTGGGTCGAAAAGAGAACCACTTCAAGATAGGACAATTGGTGTACTGTTTGGCTCATCCAGTAAGCTCAGCTATTGAAAAGAAAGCTGGAAAATTATGTTACCGCTGGACTGGTCCTCACCGAATTGCTCGCTTCCTTTCCCCTGTCACTGCTTTGTTGGTAGATCCACTCAGTGGAGTGAAATTTCGAAAAGCTCATGTTTCCCATCTGAAGGAGTATAAGGGTACAGATCTGAAATAGTTATTAGGTTGTAGGCGGGATTAGCAACGTGGGGTCTGATCAGCCCCAAGTTGCCGGTCCTGGGACGTCTTTCTCCCTTGTCTCTTTACTTTGTTTTGTCACCAATCAGCGCTGATTTCCAGGGTGTTCCCCCTAACACCAATTTGGAGAAGACGTCTTTCCCTGTGTTTTTTGTTTCTGTCCCTGTTCCCCAGGTCCTCCTTTGGTGGGGGAGGTTGAGCCGTGCGAGTTGACGGCTCAGGTCTTCTATTACATATAAGTTTTTTTTTAGGCGGAAGTGTCCGCTTGTTTCATTCGTAGGCCGTTGAGCTTCTAGAAGGTTCTCGCAACGTTCCAACGTTCCAGTTTTCTCGCCAATTTCCGGTTTTGTGGGGCCGTTTGGGTTGTCGGCTACGGCCAGTCTTCTTCTTGGGTTACGTTGACTACTCGCCACTTTTGGTTTCTTCGTATTGAGGATTTTGATCTGTGGCAATGCCAATGCCAGTTTCAGTTAATATGTTGTCTTCAAGTTCATCAAAGGGGCGAGCTACTAGTATGTCTTCGTAAATTTTGATTATGTTGGGGCTCCCGGCTATGACTGACACCAGCCTGATTTGAGACCTGTGACGAGGCCATGAAGAGAGGACCGAGGACCACACACACACACACACATCCTGCTGACCATGTAAGAAGCTACTGCTGCCGGAGTTTGAACAGTGCTGCCGGAGTTTGGACAGCACTGCCGGAGTTTGGACTCTGCTGCCGGAGTTTGGGCTGTCTATCCTATTGGTGATCCATGCTGCGCCACATCGCAGGTTGTCATCGGTGGAAGCCTATCTACTGTGACCATCCTACAGTTATGCCAGGTGGTGTTGTTCCATTATTACTCTGGCCTATTACGGACTCAGTTACTAGCCAAATTAAAAATTTCAACTCCATTTTGATACGTTCCGTTCTACTCGTCAAACTGTTAAATAGTGTGTGGGACATCCTCGGTCCAGCCTCAATTGTCACAATAATCCAATGTCTGCTTTTTTAACACCTTTCAATTAATTCTTTAATGTGTCAGCAGTTTTTTTTTTTGTAATTTAAACTTAGTGTAATTATTTTTGATACTCGGCCTAGCCTAGTTAGAATTTATTTCAGTTTTCTTGACCGGCCTAGTGGGCACAATTGGTTTTTCTTTGTCTCTAAATTTACTTATTCGGCCTTTCATTCTAACTTTGCCCCTAGTGCCTAAGTTAGGTTCTGATATAAATCTTAAACATTTTATTTGAAATCTTGTCGTTTTGACTTTGTAATTCATCATGTCACGACTTACGCTCGATCGTCAATCGTTCAACTGTTTAAGGTGAACTTTTCACCTATTTTGTAGGCCTAACCTTTTAATATTATTCTGTAATTTTTATGTAGGTAATTGAATATATTAATTTTTTACCAACAAATATTGAGTAGGCTAGTTGTAACTTGTAATTATTTGTAATTGTACTCATATATATATACATTGACTGAGATTAAATGGTATTTTGCAATTTCTGTGTTGTTTAATCACCTCCGGAGCTTTGTGACTGCTTATGACGGTTGGGCAGCCATGGGCCGAACCTGGTTAGGTTAGGTTAAGGGTCTAGTGCGTAACACCAGAAAGGATAAAAGGAAATCGGTTGATGACTTAGCCCAGAAAGCAGAAAATGCAGTGAAAAGAGGTGACTTAAAGAATTATATGAAATAACAAGAGTGTTATCCAAAACAAGCTGGAAGAAAGAGCGGCCAATAAAAGATAAGGATGGAAAGATCCTAACTCATAAGGGGATCCTATGAAAAGATGGGTCGAACACTTTAGGGAGCTTCTGAATCGAAATGAACCCACAGAAGGATGGAGTTTGAGCAGGTAATGGACGATAACTTGGAGAGGGAAGAGATAAACATACAAAACCCGACAAAGTATGAAATAAAGAGAGTAATTGAAGAAATGAAGAATGGAAAATTACCAGGACTGGACAATATATCTGCAGAGATGATGAAAGCGGACTGGAATTTAGCTGCAAATCTCCTTTATCATTTGATAAGAGAGATTTGGCAGAAGGAGAAAGTACCTGAAGAATGAAAAAAGGTTTGATAATTAAACTACCAAAAAAAGGAGACATTGGAGAGTGCAACAATTGGAGAGACATGATGACAGCAGTGCCAAGCAAGATATAATAAGGATTATACTAAACCGTATCAAGGATTCGGTGGAAAGTCAGCTTCGCAAAAACCAGGCGGGTTTTAGGAAGCACCGAAGTTGTGTAGATCTCATTAATACCTTGAGAATCATCCTTGAACAGAGTACTGAGTATCAAGCAACGTTATATTTGACATTTATCGATTTTGAAAAAGCGTTTGACTCCGTGAACCATCAAGTCCTGTGGCAGGTTGTTGAACACTTTGGAATCCCGCCCAAACTTGTGAATATAATGAAGTACAAGGGGTACTCTTGTAGTGTACTGCACCGGGGGAAAGTGTCTGAATCAATTCAGATGACTTCTGGTGTAAGACAGGGATGCATCTTGTCGCCAATATTATTTCTGGTGGTCCTTGACCGTGTCCTGAGGAGGGTGACTGCAACTAGGAGAAGAAGCATTCAGTGGGGTCTTGCCGAAAATCTGGAAGACTTGGATTGTGCGGACGACATATGTATCTCATCGTTTAAATGACATGAGGAGTAAATTGAAAGATCTCAAAGATGTCGCAGAAATAGCTGGTCTACAAATAAATCAAAGTAAAACTAAAGAGATGAGGGTGAATGACCAATTAGAGGATAGATTGGAGGTAGATCAAGTAGTCTTTTGTCTACTTAGGAAGTGTTGTAGCAGCAGATGGATGAGGAGCTGGAGATGATGTTAAACTAAGAATAAGGAAAGCAAACGCAGCTTTTGTCCAACTAAAACCCGTTTGGAAAAGTAGAAACATCTCACTCCACACCAAAATTTGAATATTCAACACTAATGTTAAAGTGGTCCTGCTTTATGCTTGTGAAAAATGGAAAGTAGATAACAAAATTACCTCCCAACTGCAAGTTTTTATAAATAGATGCTTGAGAAAGATAAACCTGATATGGTGGCCTGACAGAATAACAAACGAAGACCTTTGGAGACGAAGTGGCCAAATGCCAATCCATATAGAAATCAGAAGAAAAAAATGGAACTGGATTGGGCATACCTTAAGGAAACCAGATGGCGCAATAGAGAAGGAATTCCTAACACGGAACCCTCAAGGAGCAAGGCGTAGAGGTCGGCCAAGAAACACTTAGAGGAGAACGGTTGAAAAGGAGGCAGCAATAGAGGGAAATACCTGGGGGAGCTCACAAGACTGGCGGGAGAAAGACGGGCCTGGAGACGTCTCGTGGACGCCCTATGTTCCGATCGGAACGACAGGAATTAAGTCGAGATGTCCTCGTTTTTTGCTCTTATAATGGAATTTGCATATTTATAATTACAGCCATAGTGTAGAGCTTAAAAACAAACAATGTTGGATTATAAAGTATTATTGTACAATTTACGGTCACAGACAAAGAAAATACTGTTGTAGTTTGATTGTTTATGGATGCATTTTGATCAATATTGGCAAATTAAAATTTTATGTTTAATACATTTTTGGGGGTGTCAAATGTTAGCGGCACTCAACGATTTAGAGTGAGCGGTTTGCGTCAAAGTGTAATTAATGTCATGACGTACATAGAAACTGTATGAGTGATTACTTCTAATTGCACAAGTCACACGTTAGTTAGTGAGACTATACTACTTATGGGCAATTAATGGCAATTTATCACTGACTAAGTTTTACAGGGAAAAAAACATCTAGATCCAGCGCTCCACTTAGATAGGTTGGCCCACATTTATTAGCGATGGGCCGAATATTGACTGTGGCTCTAGGATCATTGCTGGTAAGTTTTTATTCATACTATTTGTATCCTTTTTTTCTTTACTTCCAATACTTTACCAGTTATTAGTTATTTACAAGTACATAATGCTATGAATTATTATGGTTTTGTGTGTGAATTACAAGAATACTTCCAGTTAGTAAATAGCTTGTTTTCTTTCTTTTAGCCTTCATTTGTACCTAATTGGATATGATGCCCACTTATCTTGATATTTACACAAATATTGACTTTTCGTTATCTTGCAAAATTTCATGTATAAGAAAGCCATCTAACATGCACGTAACCCGTTTAATGGCAATTTCCCAAAAAATAACTACATTATAAACAAATAAATAAACAAAATACTAAACAAATCTCATGTCTAAAATTTAAAACATATTTTTAACTTATCGATTGTCTGCAATGAATTATGTTAAATTTAAGTGATCCGTTTTGATACCAACAGAATCTGCTTAATTTGAAAATTCAACCTACTTATTCCATTGTTCAATCAAATAGTCAGAATCGCGTTAATTTAATGTAACTATGGAAACACCATATGGGTATTCAATTTAAGTGAGACTTTTTCATTCTATTTCACCATACTCTGCACAGCAACCATTTTTGTCCACACAAAAGGGTAATTTTCAAACGATATCCGTGCCAAATATGTTGCCGCTATAGTTTGGTTTTAAATTTCGAAATATGTAAAGTGGAGGGGAACCTAAGTCCCTTATCGATACGGTAATGTCAGTACATTGATATACATAGTAATATGATGTTCAGTGAGTAAGGTTTTATTAACTAATGCCCATTATACTGATGGGGATCGATGTTCTCTACATCGCTCTACGAAAGATAATGTTACGTTTTTTACTGAATCAAAGTACCGAGGTAAAATATCAAAATCATTTGAAATTACTAAAACTAAAATTATATATTTAATCTATGCTATACGATTTAAAAGGAAAGAGAGCTGAGTATTTTAAATTGTTAGTGGTAGCACTGGCTGATAAAATAATTCGAAGTAGGTTTGCCCGTTAAGTTTTACTGGAAATGTGGACTTGAAGCGAAGTGGCTCCAGTAGAAAGTGTAATTAATCTTACATTGTATTATTGGAATATCACAGAGAACTTTATGTATGTAGATGTTGTTCGAGTTTTATTTGGATTGTAAAGTAAAGTATTAATTTTAAATCAGTCAGTGTTGCAAGTGCAGTAAATATATGTAAAGTTTCAGACAAACCTGAAATATTGTTCTTGAAAAGTACATTTTCACAATAGTTTGTAAGGATCTTCAATCCACTTTTATTTATTATACATTTTTAAGAATGGACATTATTAGTGGTGTTTGATGTTTTCAGACAGAGATCTGATTATGTTTTCACTTCTTTTATGCCAGAGTTCGGTTAAACCGAGTAATTTAAAGTGAGACCCACCCATTATATTATTTTTTGTGAAGGGCTTATGATTAATAAAATTATTTTATTTGTACATGATTGATATGTATATGTATTGATTTTGGAAATATTAGGAAGAATATAGAATATTCCAAATCTTGCATTATTAATTTCTCACACTACTTACACCCAGCTTATTAAGATTAATCCCTAAATTAAGTGTATTCCCTAGTTGGCATGTAATAAAGGGGACAATTTTCAGGAAGCTGCGTTTTACGTTGCTGAACACCTGGGTAGCGTCAGCCTATCTCATTACGTCAGTATCTACTACATTCGTGATCACCGTTCTCTATTCCAACATAGATTTCTTAGGGTAAGGCTGGCAGGGAGATAGGTTCTTGCGTTTACACTGTTAAACGTTTAATATATTGTCTTTTGTTTCAGATCCTACAGACCTCAGTTCTCGTCACTTCTGCAAAAGTTCAAGGCAACGGTATAACAGATTTTATAATTACTTTATTTTTTAGAAACATATACTTGTAGGTGGAGAATAATATAAGTTAACTAGCTGACCCGGCGAACTTCGTATCGCCTAAGTTATAGGTTTCCCCTAAGACAGACCGATGGAAAGAAAGTACCGTTACGTTTAATTTTCAAGATGATCTCGTTCGCATCGCTCAATCACGTCCTGGTTGAAGTTCGTTCGCTACGCTCACTCACCTTTGGGTTGCAAATTAGCTGTTGTCATAAATGTAAAAGAAATAATAGTGCTGCACCCTGTTGGTAATCCTTGTAACTATAATGCTATTGAACATCATAGAACAGAACCAACTTGTTTAATTGAAACAGCTGTTAAGATTCATTAATTCCATTTCTCATAAGGTTAACATGGGAAACTCCAGAGCCACTGGGGCGGAGCCCTTTTAAGAATTTCGAAACGGGAAATAGTTTACGTCCGATTCGCATACCTACAGAATTTACACACCAAATTTCATAACGATCGGTGAAGTCGTTCCGGAGGAGTTTGCAGACAAACACTGTGACACGAGAATTTTATATTTTAGAAGTCTACAACTTGCTTGACGCGATACACATTTCCACAAACAATAAACCACGCTCTCGTCGCCGGCCCAAGTGTAACTACGCGTCTGCCGTGGGAATAAATATAATACCTACTTTGTATGGTCGCCATTTCATTAAAAAGTATTAAAGTAAAGTATTAAAGTATATAATTAATGTATACATTTTGTTTATGGGTTACAATTTTAAGATTCCACTTTAGGCACTTTTCTTTCAATGTTGGGATCATAAAAAACTATAAATATGTGTCCGAAAAGTAATTTAAAAAAGTAAAAACAGTCTGAATCCAATACATTTTACAAATTTTAGAAGTGGGTGTTTTTCGAGGGTGAAGGAATGAGATCAAATCTTTGCTAGTTTTTACCGTTTCGAGTTATAACCTTTTTAAAAAACGTATTTCTCTCAAAAAAGGGTGATTAATAGTTATTTGTGCAACTAGTGAGAAAAGTGAGCAATTGACTCACTCGAGAGAAATCCTTACTCACGAGCCGTACTTTGAACTCGAGTTGCACATTATACTTTTCCTACAGTTACCATAAAACAAATAAATTGGTGAAGAAACATAACCTATTTTTACACAGAAGTGTACTTTTAATATAACATTTAATGTGAAGTGACAAATACAACAGTACAACAGCTGACCAGCTGATTCACAGCCAGTGCTGCCAACGTATTTCGCACGCATACGACGTTGCCTGCATGTTACGCGTTCACTATTTCGTGCCTTCACGTTGCAAATCTGGAGTGAGACAAAGTAATTAGAGTGAGACAATGTTAACATTGTCTCACTGATGAGCGAATTGGCCACTTTGCTTTCTCAAATCAGTGAGAGAACATGTACATTGTTAGGTAACTGTAGGAAAAGGGATTTTGTGGGGGGGGGGTTTAATTTGAAAATGTAACTTTTTGGATTTTCTGGGTGGTTTGGGACTGAGACGGACCTCCACAACATGTTATAGATTCCTAGCTATTCTAGAAGTGGGTAAAAATTTGTATACCTGTTCAGTGAGACAGTGAGCTTCACAAGCGGCTGGATCCCGTTGTATGTGTACGGGTGGTCTGATTCACCCTGCATAATATTGAATTAAGTATAATCAAATATTATAATAAATGATAAGTATAAATAATAATACCGATTATATGTCATACTAGGATTGCTTTCATAGCAGTGAAAGCCAGTTGAGCGGAGCAATCATGTTTCATAGGTATAAAATAAAATACAAATGTTCGCACACTCTGCACTGCTAGCCTTTACTACTTCTTTCGCCACTTCCTACATCGTGAACCTGTTTCCCTCCCTACCCATAGTTTTTGAGTATTTCCGATACATTAATCTAACTGCCACAAAGGGTTCCCACACTCAGCACCTTTAGCCTTTACTACTTCCTTCACCACTTCCTACGCCGTGGACCTGCTTCCCTCCCTTCCTAGAGCATTTTAAGATTGCAGATACATTAATCTAACTGCCACAGACGGTTCCCACACACCACACTGCTGGCCTTTACTACTTCCTTCATCGCTTCCTAAGTTGTGGACCTATTCTCTTCTATCCCATAGTTTTTTTTAGTATTTTAGATACTTTAATTTAACTGCCCCAAAGTATTCCCACACTCCGCACTGTTAGCTTTTACTACTTCCTTCACCACTTCCTACGTCGTGGACCTGCTTATCTTCCTTCCTATAGTTTTTATTTTAGATACCGGTACGTTAATTTAACTGCCCCAAAGTATTCCCACACTCCGCACTATTAGCTTTTACTACTTCCTTCACCACTTCCTACGTCGTGGACCTCTTTCCCTCCCTTCCCGTAGCATTTTAATATTGGAGATACATTATTCTAACTGCCACAGACGGTTCCCACATAACACACTGCTGGCCTTTTCTACTCCCTTCATCGCTTCCTACGTTCTGGACTTGTTTCCCCCCTTACAAGAGCATTTTAGTATTTTATATACAATGATCTAACTGCCACAAACGTTTCCCACGCTCCGCACTTCTCGCTATTAGGCCTACTACTTCCTACGTCGTGGACCTGTTCAAGTTTGCCATTTATGAGATGGAAACATAAAGGTGATTCACCGACGATTTGTTTAAGATAAGATGTTATTTGTTATATAACCTTATTTAGCTACGTAAATCAAATCTGTTAATGTACCTAAGAAAGTATGTTTTATCTATGACTGTACCTATTCGATCAGTGGTCGTTTCCAAATTGCGACTTAAATGTAAATCTAAGACTTTCTCTGTATTACTTGATCAGTCGTCATTATCCAAATTTTTTCCTTTTTACTGCGTTAAGGTCGTAGCTTGATTTAAACATATGCTATGATTCTTTGTTTTGTTTACATTTACCTTGTTATTTTGTAACCATCATGGCAACCCATAAGACCAATGTTAAAATTTAAAAACTTAGAGTTACTTTCAAACTATATAACCATTATAAAAAATTAAAATTGGTTACGTCCAAGCCATCCAAACATTTGACAAAGCAACCTTGGTAAGTTTGGCTAAAATATATTTAGCCGTTATTGAGATTAAGTGTTATAAAGATTGCATTGAAGTTGATCCCAAAGAACTTCGCTTCGCTCCGCTCAAAAATATGTTCAGCCGTTATTGAGATTAAGTGTTACAAAGATTGCATTGAAGTTGATGCTAAAGATCTTCGCTTCGCTCCGCTCAATTAATTGTTCTCAATCGTAGTGATTTTGAGGTAAAGGACTAAAGGAGGATGGGTTTTAAACTTAAAATACGCGTATTATTGTAATGGATCAATACACGTTCAAACTTTGACATCAATCAGTATAAAATACAAGATGTACCCAAATTTTGCACCGACCTTTAAGGTATCATACGTCAACAAAAGACAAACTAAAATATCACGTTAATACTCCCAAAACTCAAAAGTACAACCGCCATTTATTTCCCGTTTTTCACAAAACCTTTTTAACGGTTTTTAAAAAAGAATTTGAAGTTTGGTACAGAGATTATTAAAGCAAAGACCTATACAAAAAAATTTAAGTAATTTTAGTATTAAATTGGTGGATATTTCAAGTTATTTAACATGAATAACATAAAAACTACATAGGTAAAAAAAAAACTCATGTGGTATTGTGTTGTTTAAACAGTCCTGTTACAACTCTAACTATACCAAATAAGGGAGAAAATTCATTTTTGAGATACATTTTTGTCATTTGGTACGCAAGAATTACCATCTATATAAATAAAATTACAGTTTTGTCTGTAAATTGCGCAGAATCCCTGATTAATAACTTCGGGACTTGATTAACGAATTTAATTGGTCGTAAGTACTTTATACTCAATGGTACTATAATAGTTCATAACTGTAAACGTTGGTTTTTGGTACTGGTACTTTTCCTTAGAACCGGTGGTAGCAGCAAGAGTTATTTTTACCTACAAACACATCACTATTTACAACTTGGTTATCGTTGGTGTTGTGCCTTATTTCTTATTAAATTTAATTGATGTCTTAATGTATTAGTTTTGCGTTTTCTGTCTGGACTCCAAAATGTTAGTTTATGCTATGGAAATGACATTAAGTGAAAAATTTGCTTGGCAAACCATCGTTTTAAAGCTTTGCCTTGTTATAAAATGAAATGAAATGAAATTAATTGCTTTATTGTCGTACCTTAACGTTAACGTATCAATGTTTTGTGGTTTGTGAATTTATTTATTTATTTGCAAACGGATTTACACAAATCTTTCAGCTTAATTACACGTTGTGAATTGCTCATTATGACTAAATAGCCTATAGATAATAATAATGAGAGGAACATCAAAAGTAACATTAATAAGAATACAGTACATGCAAATACTTGGACGATGAAAGAACTAAGAGTAACGAGAAATAAATACATAGTTGAATTAATAATGAAAATATGTATACAATAAATGGATCATGAACCGACCTAGAAAACAATAAATAATAAAAATAACAATAACCATGATAAATAATTTTGTGAAAGCAATAAATAATATTAATGACAATAACAAAGATAAATATTTATAGTGATTAACTACCGGTATTGTTAATTATTACCAATCTATATCGTCTTTTGTATTTCGTTTCATAAATTATGCCGTAAAGATTAATATTACCCATAAAGATATCTATAAAGAATATTTCATAAAGATTAACCAAAGCAAATATAAGTTATCATTACAGACGGCATTATCACTACACGATAAGTAGGCCTAAATACGATTATCATAAAACTTTACGACACGATCAAAAAATTTCAAATACTAAATTTGTAGGCCTATGTACTTTGCTTTGGTTAAAGCGTAGCAAATTACCTAATTCAATTCTGTATTTTTGTGCGTATGTCTGTTGGTAACGCATTAATGTCCTTATTTCTCAGTGTTTCGTGGAAAAGACAAGAGCACTTTTGTTAAAGCAAATTTCAACCGGAGTTAAGTATGCTGTGGTGAGGTTGTGATAGTATTTTAACTACTTTTACCGGTGTAAAAAGGCCTACCTTAGGGCTATGCCTCATAAATCTATAAAGCAATTTTTTTTTATCATTGGATATTGGGCTAATGGATATGGATATGGATATGGACTATGGACATATGGACTAACACGATCGGGTGATATTTAATCGTGATGCATTCGTTTTGGCTTGAAACTGTCAGATATTGTATTTGCGAAAGCTTATGTGTATTCCTATAATAGTTTTACCTGCATATCTGGAAAAATGCACACTAAATATGCAAACTAACTCCTGTTATGAATATAAGAAAGTTTCAGCTTAAGTTACTACAAGATCCTCGTACGTAGAACGGGCACACAACTAGTTATAACAATAAAAATTGTAAATTCAAAATCAATGCCACGTTCAAATCATACGTTCAAATGACAAAAGACCGCATAATATTATGTTTCATACAGAGTATGTTAAAATGCGTTTTCCCCCTTAGTATGTATATATGTTCTTAAATTTGATACTTGGCCACCATTTTGGAACTTAACACATTGAAAAAAAATTTATTTCTCAAAATCGAGGTCTTTGCATTGTCAATGAACCAATTAGTTATCAATTGACTACACAAAGCCGTCAAACGATAAAAATAGTTTGTGAATAAAGCGAAATGGCGCCTCACGAGTTTTAGAAACCTTTTGCATGATATATTTTAATTTGACTTTGATCCAGGATTAATAACAAGGAAATACAACTACCTACTTTAATATTCAATTCGATACGAAGTGCACGTTGGTTTCGGTACCACTGTTAACTTGAAAGTGTTTAAAATAATAATTTAACTAGCTTGTACTAGAATTTCTTTGTTTTCTACTAAAACCTTGTCTACGTACCTAATTAATCAGTTTATTTGTGTACAACAAGCTAACTCTCTTAAGGTAATGTCTAGTTTATTCTTTACAACTAGTGAGATTCTAAATGATTCCTTATCCTTGGTAAGTTAGAGATTTATTTGTTAATACTGTATCCCTAATACAGCCACGTATTTTTCTTTCAGTTGTGAAAACGAATGATCACAGGGGTGCAAAGCAAATCTTCACGTCGTGGATCACACCAGAGGACAAAGCCTCATCAAAAGACTTGGAAATAGAACTAGTACCAGGGAAGAAGCTACGTGTTGAGTGCGTAGAGTACAAGAGCGATGACGCCAGGGCGTTCATATACAGCCATGAAGGAGTCCTGATAGACACGTTGAATCTGTCCTCGCAATTGGACGCGCCATGCTCACAGCTGGAAAACTACATTCATGTGACCGACAACGATTTCACAAAGAACTCAGACGCAAGAAGGTTTAACGGGGTCTTTACATTTGACCTGACGATGACGTATCTAATCGCTGGGGCGAAGCCGGGGTGCGTTGAAAGTGAATACGATGTCACCAGCTACTATTTCATGGCACGCGTGGACAAAAAACGATACAAAAAGTTAAAGGAATGTCCAGAAAAGTTTGCGAGTGTAAGAATAATTATTGATAATACTAAAAATATGTAAAAATGTATGTTCATTTTGTGTTTATTATAATAATATTTACAAGTGGTGCCGACCATTTCGTTCGTGTTTCAAATAAAAGGATAACCCTAGATATTTGTTAAAAAGGTTTTACCAAAAAAATATTGATTGCATCAATTTTAATATTACAAAATACACAATGGCTTTGGCTTCTGTGCATGGATTCTTAACTTTTACCTTTTACTTTAGTCAATGTTTTTACTAACCTACATCTCAAAATCATTTTTTTTAGTTTCATTTGTTCGTGTGTATCCGAGCAGTATGTTTATTGTCTATGTACAAAATAAATACGCAAAATTAAATTAACTATAAAACAATATAAAACATTTATCCTGTAACGCCCTTTAAAACATCCCTTAGGACATTTTAATTTTAACCTTTGAATGAAAATTGTGATTTAAGTTTGACTGATGTTTTCAGGAAGTTGAAAAAGGGGCTGCAGCTGGAGGCATTGGTAAGTATTTAAAATGAAGATTTCAATACTTCTAGTCAAACTCTATAGTACAAAAGAAACCATTTTTTCTGGGGATAACTTATATACTACCATTGACTATACTCACCACCTAGTCATTGCAGATTGATATTTGACGAAGTTACCTTTAATAACATATCTGTTGTAGTTGTTTTTCTAGGCCACTTAATGCAAATCAAAATAAAAAGGTTACAATACCTGCAGACTGCTTATAGTGGTCCTCAATCATCCAACAGCATTACGCGTTGCGGTATTACTGTACCATCTTCAGATCCTATTTCACAAAATTTCAAGTCTTTCTACACATTATGTCACGTCACGCTTTTTAAAAACACAGTCACCAAACATTAAATCACGGATAAACTATTTACAGTAGGCCTACGAATTGAAAACGAGAGACAAAAAACCAACGCATGTATTTCAAGTGTCGAGACTCGGCCAGCTCGATCGCGGTGACCATAGTACGTTCTATCATTTTCATTCTGTGGTCCAACCTAGTCCTGCAGACCTAACCACGGCCTAGTCAGTTAGATGTTTCGCTCGTGTCTTCTATGTAGTCTTTGCTTAATGGCATCATTTCGAAAGGTCAGATTGTGTTAAATTTCAGTATTAGCATGGAATCTCTTGATGTAGCTAAAGCCTTAGGGATTTTTCTGAAAACAAATTACAATAAAGCAAAGTTTACCCATGTTATCGTTAGGATGTTGCAAACAACTCCTTCGAAAATATAGATTACTGTACAATATTCTTATTTACGATCATTTCAAATATTATTTTATTCTGATAGTTTGGTTTTTGTTTTATAGTAAACTTAGGACCAACGGGGAGCGTAAATATGATGCATTTCAACAAAGATGTTGCTCCTACCAGCTAACCCGAAAAAAAAGTTTTTGTGTTTGATACTAAAACCTTAAAAAATAAATCATTCAAGCTCATCTGCGAAGAATACACTCTCAACAATGAATTGCCGATGACAAAAAGAACGACCATGGCAACAGGATGGATCGTGTATGAGGTTGATGAAAATGTAGTTCTGGATAAGTTCCTTCTAGACTCTTGCGAGTCTGGAACTCAGGGAATAAACATAAACCTTGGATATGAAGGAACCAATAGGTATTTTAGAATTGTTTATAAAAGAACAGACGGAAAGTGTTTCGAAAAAGATATCATTCAAGAAAAATTTATGCGTTTGCACTACTACGATGAGGTTATGATTGAACGACATGGTCCTTATCCAGTCAGGTGTCCAAGGGCTTGGACCGGTGACGTAGGCTTAAACATTGGCGTAGCTTGGTGGAAATTACCATTCCACAAACCACTGCCGTACATGACGCCACAATCCAACGTCCAAGAATGAATCCAAGGTTTCGAGGTGAAATAAACCATTTTTAATGATTCAGCAGTAAATTAATTTCCTGACCTTTCCTTGTAATATATTTCAAGTGCAGTTTATAATTAATGCAAGCATTTAAGGGTTACTGTATGCTTGGTTAGCCATTTATTTCAAACAGGTTTTCCCGTGAAAATAATTATAGCAACATTTAAAAGGTTTAATCCAAGTGCATGTCTACTTTCGCAAAAAAATAACAAAACGTTTTCGATAGAAAGTATTTCTTTAACTTACAATATCTATGGGCATCTGGTCAAACAAAAATTACCGGATACCCAAGGATGATTTATGGCAAATAAATACTTGATATCAATATAAATAAATATCCAGAAGTAGAACAATGATTCTGAATAAGTTATCGCAGGTTATCCATACTCTGGACGGAAAAAAGTCCCGAGGCGGTTAAATAATTCAAAAAGTAATAAATATAGAGTTTAAAAATTTGGTCCACAGTTACTGGGCATTAGAATAATTTTAACACGTTATTCAGTGATGCACTACTTCTTCAGGGGGACGGCCCGCTAGGAGAAAAATATTAATACCCCGGCCGCAGCAAACCTGCAGATAAGCGAATTTCCATTTACCTGGCTGGATTTCCGCTAAAATATGCCCTAAAAATTGTCAGATTTATTTCATATATAAAAAAAATTAATTTTAATAAGTAGCCTACCTAGGTTTGCTGCTACAGGGAAGGTATTGAGGTGTGTTTTTATTTCAAATGTATGAAAGCTTACTATGAAATAAACAAAATTGCCAAATTTGATTAAAATATATCCATAAACAAGCAAACTACAACAGTTTAATTAATCTCCATCAAAATAACATGAGAATTTTAAATTTAAAGTTTTTTTAATTATCTCCGTAACCGTTAGGCATACAACCACGCTTCAACATACAAAATTATTTATTTTTTAAGCTCCACAAAATCGTCTGGAAATAAGTTGGGAAATTTTGTGTTTTTAGGGTAAAAAATGGAAAAAAACCTATTTTTACCCCATAAACTCCCGTTCCCAAAGTCCAATCATGCTGGTTTGCGAACTCGTTCGAATAAACGTAGGTTTACACGTGTCTACTAAATTTCATCATTTTTGCTCAAGTTATTCCCTTTATACGAAATTCGCTAAAAGAGGGCAAAGGTAAAAAAGAGGTTTATTTGAACACATCAAATTAGAGGTCTTTGTTAGTAGAATACGATGCCGAAAATTTGAGAACAAAATAAGAGATAAGTATAGAATGGCAGTCGTTCAAAGATTCCAAATGGTAGATTCAAGAAATATTTGAACTGCTGCCATTTTTGACTCGGTTGTCCGTTTTAGTTCAAGTTGCAGCATTGTATTCTAATATTAAAGGCCTTAAATGTTATGTGCATATCAACCTATGCTACATTTAAGATTTTCTTCTGACTCCTACCTAGCCGTACCCTGACGAGATAGTGTATCACTGAATAATGTGTTAATATGGTTTCCAGTAATTTGGTACCAAGTTTTGAGGCACCATACTTGTTACTTTTTGCAATATTTAACCAACATGGGATTTTTTCCACACTGAACTAATTTAATAAGGGGTTCATCTGTCACATTCCTGTTAAAATGTCTTGTTAGACATATTTTTACGATTGATGTGTCATTTTAAAGCTTATGATCTGGCAGAGGGACGAATGGTAACTGAAAACTTAACATAATCTTGAAAAGGTAAAAAGTAATTCATTGGATTTGTTGTGGTTTGGCAGCAGTTTTAACCCTGTTAAAATGTGCAATTTGCAAAGTAATAATACAGTCTCTTTTAGCCAAATAAACTTGGAGTATCAATCAAAATAACTGACACACCAAACACTAACTCAGTGTTAGTGTCTTGAAAAATATGCCGGACGTTGGCTCATGGCCAGCCACGTCCCTACCGTATTTATTTAGCCAATATAACTTATACCGTAGAGTAAATTACATTATTGAGACGGCAGGGATCAGTAGTCTGTGATGACAGGCTGTTGAAGTTTTATTTGGGAGGGTGAGAAAAGAATCCTAAAACATTAAACTAAACTACTTTTCATACTAAGTTTTATGTTCTGATATTACACTTTCTCGTAACAATTTAATCAAAATCTATTATATAGCCTAGAAGTCGGGAACCTATTTCTATTTGGAAAATTTATATTTAATCGCAGAAAGATTTATATTTTAATACACAATATGGGATACACCCAACACGGAGGGGTGCTTGTTGTATTCGGCTATCTACGACAATAGTATTATTTGTATTTCGTTCGCATCTACCAGTTAAAGTTCGTCGGCCTCCATCCATTGTCTTATAGTCTCCATTATGTCGAACATTTGTTTGGTCATGTTTTGATTTTGTGCAAATAAAAACTGGTCTAAAACAGTGAAACATGGTATTTAATAAGTGAAACATCAATCTTTTCAACTAATCTAATAAATCCTTATAGCACTTGTCTCATATTTTAGTATAACCAGCTGTTTCAAATATAACTGTCAATTTCAAAGTATTCATCTGTTCAAATGTAAACAAACATGTTCTCCCTAAGAAAACATAGGCACTTTGAAGGCCACTGGGGCAGAGCCCTGATGTAATTCCAAAGTTTTTTTGTTTGATGGCAAAACTACATGATAAGACCTTTCTAACGACACCTTGGACATGGTAATCGGTAGCACCACCGCTCCAAAACAATTATGACAAAAATATGCCTAGCGTATTAAATATATAGATAACAGGATGCTGTATATCTTCAGGAAGTTGCGAAATGCAATGACGTCCTCCGATTCGCAGAATGCCTCCATTATCGATGAGGTGAGAGACGACGAAGCGATGTTGATAGAGACTTAGACTTGTTTTTTTTCTAGGCTGCTATGTCATCTACGAAGGACGAGACTTGAACCTGCTGGAAGATTTCCTGCCGAGCCGCAGTTAATTCCCTAGTGGTGAGAGGTCCATTAACCTCTCTGTGGATGCCGAATGTTAGGAATAAATCACAAAACGTAGGCTATCACACGTTGGAGTTTACTGAAGTGAGAGAATCTTGTGAGAATATCCCATTCTGGGATATTCATAGAGACAAGCATGACATCTGACTGAGTCTTATTTTCTCCAGTTTCTGAGAGTTCTGAAGGCGTGAAATTAGATACTGGTCAACATTTACGAGGCTGCTTTAACCATAACGGGCCAAACCACCACAAATTATGATCTGGCAGTTCTGAGGGAGGGATCCCACGCGATGCGCAATCAGCAGGATTATCCAAACGATCCTAAGAACCTTCGACCTGTTTCTCTCTTATGACACACATATAATATGTTAGAACGTCTGATACTCAATCGAATAGGCGATTTTCTGGAACAAAAGATCATTCCACAACAGGCAGGCTTTCAAACAGGCAAGTCTTGTTGTGGCCAAGTCTTAAACCTGACCCAGCACATTGAGGATGGGTTTGAGATAAAACAGATCACGGGTGTCGCTTTTGTAGATTTAACAGCTGCCTACGATACCGTAAACCATCAAAGACTCTTGGGAAAAGTGTACAGCATTAACAAAGACTATCAGCTGACTTCAATGGTAGGCACTTTTCTTCATAACAGGCGGTTTTTCATGTCCCTTCAATGCAAAAAAAGTAGATAGAGGAATCAAAGAAATGGATTGCCTCAGGCAATGGGGTCTTAGCCCCAGCCCTTTATAACATAATACACTAACGACCAACTGTTGCCAAACGCTACACGTCAGTATATATATGCCGATGATACGGCGGTGGCGGCACAAGTTTGAGAGTTGAAGAACAAGAACACAAGAGTTGAAGAACACAAGAGTTTTGAAGAGGTAGAACAGAAGCTGACTATGACTCTAAATTAACTTTCCCAGTACTATGACGCAAATCACCTCAAGCCGAACCCTCCTAAAACCCAAGTTTGTGCCTTTCACCTAAATAACAGAGAAGCAGGCCGTCAGTTGAATGTGAGGTGGCGGGGAGACCGTCTTCAGCATTGTCCTACACCCAAATATCTTGGTGTCATACTGGACCACACACTGACATTTAAGGCGCATTGTATTGCGGCAAGAGGTAAAGTCCCAGCGAGGAATAATATCATCGGAAAGCTCACCAGCTGATGCTGGGGTAACCCTAATGTCCTCAGAACCTCAGCTTTAGCGCTCAGTGTGTCGGCTGCGGAGTACGTTGTACCAGTATGGAATGCATCGTCACATGCAAAAAAGGTTGACACTGCAGTCAATGACATGGCTCGGATTGTAACTGGGTGTTTGAAACCAACCCCAGTACACGAACTTTATCCTATCGTAGGGATTGCCCCTCCATCAATCCGATGTGATGTCGCTGCCGACGCAGAAAGGACTAAGCAAGAGACAGACCCTCGTCACCCATTACACGGCCACCAACCTGCAGAGTGACGGCTTCGGTATAGAAAGAGCTTTTTATCACGGATACGAGTCCTCGATGGAATACTCTCAAGCAATCGGTTAGCAAGGTGGGAGGCCACGTTGACTAACCCTCCCATACCAGCCAGGGAGGAACTGGCTCCTGGTAGAGGCCTTCATTACACGGTGTGGAAGACCCTAAATCGAATCAGAGTCGAAGTACCAAAATGCAAGACAAACGTGCAGAAATGGGGTCTCTTACCAGACGAAGAAAACATCATGCTGTGTCCTGTTCAGGATCCTGGACATCTGCTGATCTATCCAAGCCTAGACCAGTCTTGCACATTAGATGATCTTTTACAAGCGAATGACAGAGTCATATCGGTAGCTAATTTTTGGAAAAGTGAAGTCTGATTTCCGGACACGGAAAGTAAGTAAGTAAGTAGCAGGATTATGTTCGCTGACAATATGCCACCAACAATGAGATGGTAAAAGTTCTTGTACTTGAGCGACTCGGTTTGCAACGAAAGTCTTAAGTCGATAAGGTGGAGTGTGTAACCAGGCCAGTTACAGTTGAATCACACCATAGAGCTACAGAGGAGGAATCTATTCTTGAGTGAAAAACAGAGAGAACATAGCCTACTAGTTGAGCCAGTAAATGAGCAGCGCATAACTCTAAACGAGGAACTGTAAGTTTCTTTAAAGGAGCAGCAACTCGAGTCTCTGACAATAGCTGCCTGATTACCACAGATCCATCATTTAGGGTACACCTTAAATGCCCTCGCCGCAGCTAATCTGCAGATTAAGCGAATTTCCATTTTCCTGATTTTATTTTCAATTTAATCTATTCAAATAACATAAGGTTTAACGAGTACACAGGCTTTCTGCCTACAGGGAGGGTATTAAAGTGTGTTTTTTAGCTAAATATTGATCGCATAGTGTACAAAAAATAGATTCGCCAGGTTTGATCCAAATATATCCATAAACAAGCAAACTACAACAGTTTACTTATTCTCCATAAGAATAACATGGGAATTTTCAATTTACAATTTTCTCCGTAACCAATAATTATACAGAACCACTTCAATATACAAAATTATTTGTTTTTTAAGCTCTTTAAAATGGTCTATAGAAGATTTGGGAAATTTTAAGTTTTAAGGGGTCAAAATGAGAAAACCCAATTTTTACCCCATAAATCCCCCCATAAAACCCTGTTCCCACGGTCCGATCACGCTGGTTCACTAACACCTTTGATTAAACGTAGATTTACACTTTTGTACCAAATTTCATCGAAATCGGATCATTTTTGCTCGAGTTATCGTGCTAACGGAAACACACACACAAACACACTTATATATGAATTTAAACGGACTCAGTTTTGGTTTCTAAAGTAAATCGGTCTCGGGTCTAAGTTTTACCATGACACCTACGGTAGTAGTTTATTCTCTATATAGGAAATTTGCTAATATTATGGTGGCAGCATATCCACCTTTGGAAGCATCTGAAAACCCATGTAGTTCAGTACTACATGACTGGGATACTTTGAGAGCTCGTGGAATTAAAATATTGTGCAGATGTACCAGTGAAATTTTTCACATTTCGAGAAGTTCAGGCGGGAGAGGTTGGTCCCAATTCAGTCCTTTAGTCCATATGAGCTGCACAAACTGCTTCACCCACATTACAATAGGAGATACGATACCACAGGGGTCATAGGTCTGTGCAATAACACTGGCACTTGACGCTCTGTTCTAGAATTCTGAGGTAAATTCAAATTATAGGTGAAACTGTCAGTAGCCAATGACCAGTGTATGCCTAGTATGGTAAAATGAGGTTGTCGGCCATCTTGAAGAAATACCGGTGACTCTATGTGACCATCTGTTAGATCTTGTAGCAGTCGACTGGAGTTTGAAGTCCACTTGCGTAACTCGAAACCGGCCCGTTCCAACAGCAAGATAAGTTGTTTTTGAAGAATCAAAGCTTCTTCCCCAGAATCACCACCTGCAATGACACCATCTACTAAGGTTTGTGTGCGTAGAATCCCTGCCGCTTCAGGGTATGGGTTTGTCACCATCAGCTGCCAATATATGCGGGGTTCGAAAAGCATTGTGGTGAGTAATTATCTCCGAAAGTCACAGTGGTGAGTTTGAAGATCGAAGGTGACTGATCAACATTGTCAGGCCAGACGATCAACTGGTAATATAACACTGGTCACCAGGATGCACCTTAATCTGCCTGCAGCCTACATCACAGAAAAATCCAAGATTATGAATGCGAAAGGAGATCAATAAATCACAAATGTTAGTTTGAATTTTTCTGTGGTTGAGAGAGATGCCATTTGAGGTTTTGGCACTGGCGTCAAATACAGTACGCAAACGAGTGGTACTGCTAGATTCCTTTAAAACCTCATGGTGAAAAAGGAAATAACGTGGAGCAGTAAGATCAATATTTTGAGCAAGTTCCATATGACCCAAGGACAAATACTCAGTCATAAAATCTGTATACAGAGACTTGAATTCAGGCTGAGATTTAAATTTGCGCTCAATAGAGTGTAATCTGTTTTCAGCATTTGAAATGGATTGTCCTAGAAGTAGATGGTTAAACGGCAATCAAAATTGCATAGGAAATCCTATCTACATTTTGGAAATAAATACTGTTTGTTGAAAAATGCCCTATATATTTCCTATGGGTCATAAAAATCACCTTAAGTTATATATAAAGTTTATTACTACATTTAATCAAAACTCTTTTCAACTTTTTTATATTAAATATCGTTTGTTGATAATTTCCCATAAAAATTTAATGTTTTTGAATTACTTATTAGACAAACAACTTATGACCACGAAAACAAGAATTCAACTACACTAGTCCAACAAAAAATATTACCAGCGAGTTATCAGGATAGTCAACATCATTAGAGTCATCATTAGAGATTGGAGGATGGTGGCCATCTTGGATTAATTTCAAACAGCTGCAGAAGAGTTATTTACCATCAAAAAAGTATTTTCAGTCACTAGGAGCGAAAGTGGCTCTTTTTGGTACCTACGCAATCTCGAAATACGATTAAGTACCAAAAAGACACTTTCCCTCCGTGAGTTGAACAACGATTTTCATCATACTGTGGAAATGACCATCTAATCGTAACGAAACTAGACTATATAATTTGAGGTTATACAAAATCGTCATCGTCATTTCTGTTGTTTACAAACATATTTTTAAATATCATGTGATTAACAGTATTTTTTATAATGCACTGAAAAAATGTTAAGGTAAGCGAACCGAAAAATTTACCAGAATTTTTTTACAAGTAATTTTGGTCAGATGTTGATTGATTCTGGTATAAATATATAGAGTTTGATAAACTTGAATGAAGTAGTGAACCGGGAACATCGGGTCATAGGAACTGAAAAGGCATAATTATTTCAAAGGCATAATTTGGTTTTCATTTTTTTAGTTTTTTTATCCTCGTTTCACCTGAATTCAAGCTGAAAATTCTTGCAGAAAACTCCCAAGGAAATATAGTAGAGGAAGAAAATATGACATTAATCGACTGAAAGATGCTCAAATAAATTAGAGTTTTAAGGTGGAGTTGAGGAATAGGTACGAAGTTTTGGCTGCGTATGAAGGAGATGACTGTAATATAGATAAAAGATGGGAAGAAGTAAAAAAATGTTTCAAGAGGTTGGAGAAAGTGTTTTAGGGTTCAAAAATCCAATTGAAAAAGTGTGGATAACCGAACAATCTTGGAGAGAAATCGAAAACCGAAAAAGATTGAAGCAAAAACTAAAACAAGCTAAAACAAGACAACAAACATTGGAAGCAAGGAGACTACACAGTTAGGCGGACAGGAGGGTTAAGCGAAGCACCAGAAAGGATAAAAGGAAATCGGTTGATGACTTAGCCCAGAAAGCAGAAAATGCAGTGAGAAGAGGTGACTTAAAGAATTATATGAAATAACAAGAGTGTTATCCAAAACAAGCTGGAAGAAAGAGCGGCCAATAAAAGATAAGGATGGAAAGATCCTAACTCATAAGGGGATCCGATGAAAAGATGGGTCGAACACTTTAGGGAGCTTCTGAATCGAAATGAACCCACAGAAGGATGGAGTTTGAGCAGGTAATGGACGATAACTTGGAGAGGGAAGAGATAAACATACAAAACCCGACAAAGTATGAAATAAAGAGAGTAATTGAAGAAATGAAGAATGGAAAAGCACCAGGACTGAACAATATATCTGCAGAGATGATGAAAGCGGACTGGAATTCAGCTGCAAATCTCCTTTATCATTTGATAAGAGAGATTTGGCAGAAGGAGAAAGTACCTGAAGAATGAAAAAAGGTTTGATAATTAAACTACCAAAAAAAGGAGACATTGGAGAGTGCAACAATTGGAGAGACATGATGACAGCAGTGCCAAGCAAGATATTAACAAGGATTATACTAAACCGTATCAAGGATTCGGTGGAAAGTCAGCTTCGCAAAAACCAGGCGGGTTTTAGGAAGCACCGAAGTTGTGTAGATCTCATTAATACCTTGAGAATCATCCTTGAACAGAGTACTGAGTATCAAGCAACGTTATATTTGACATTTATCGATTTTGAAAAAGCGTTTGACTCCGTGAACCATCAAGTCCTGTGGCAGGTTGTTGAACACTTTGGAATCCCACCCAAACTTGTGAATATAATGAAGTACAAGGGGTACTCTTGTAGTGTACTGCACCGGGGGAAAGTGTCTGAATCAATTCAGATGACTTCTGGAGTAAGACAGGGATGCATCTTGTCGCCAATATTATTTCTGGTGGTCCTTGACCGTGTCCTGAGGAGGGTGACTGCAACTAGGAGAAGAAGCATTCAGTGGGGTCTTGCCGAAAATCTGGAAGACTTGGATTGTGCGGACGACATATGTATCTCATCGTTTAAAAGACATGAGGAGTAAATTGAAAGATCTCAAAGATGTCGCAGAAATAGCTGGTCTACAAATAAATCCAAGTAAAACTAAAGAGATGAGGGTGAATGACCAATTAGAGGATAGATTGGAGGTAGATCAAGTAGTCTTTTGTCTACTTAGGAAGTGTTGTAGCAGCAGATGGAGGAGGAGCTGGAGATGATGTTAAACTAAGAATAAGGAAAGCAAACGCAGCTTTTGTCCAACTAAAACCCGTTTGGAAAAGTAGAAACATCTCACTCCACACCAAAATTTGAATATTCAACACTAATGTTAAAGTGGTCCTGCTTTATGCTTGTGAAAAATGGAAAGTAGATAACAAAATTACCTCCCAACTGCAAGTTTTTATAAATAGATGCTTGAGAAAGATAAACCTGATATGGTGGCCTGACAGAATAACAAACGAAGACCTTTGGAGACGAAGTGGCCAAATGCCAATCCATATAGAAATCAGAAGAAAAAAATGGAACTGGATTGGGCATACCTTAAGGAAACCAGATGGCGCAATAGAGAAGGAATTCCTAACACGGAACCCTCAAGGAGCAAGGCGTAGAGGTCGGCCAAGAAACACTTAGAGGAGAACGGTTGAAAAGGAGGCAGCAATAGAGGGAAATACCTGGGGGAGCTCACAAGACTGGCGGGAGAAAGACGGGCCTGGAGACGTCTCGTGGACGCCCTATGTTCCGATCGGAACGACAGGAATTAAGTCGAGATGTCCTCGTTTTTTGCTCTTATAATGGAAATTGCATATTTATAATTACAGCCATAGTGTAGAGCTTAAAAACAAACAATGTTGGATTATAAAGTATTATTGTACAATTTACGGTCACAGACAAAGAAAATACTGTTCTAGTTTGATTGTTTATGGATGCATTTTGATCAATATTGGCAAATTAAAATTTTATGTTTAATACATTTTTGGGGGTGTCAAATGTTAGCGGCACTCAACGATTTAGAGTGAGCGGTTTGCGTCAAAGTGTAATTAATGTCATGACGTACATAGAAACTGTATGAGTTATTACTTCTAATTGCACAAGTCACACGTTAGTTAGTGAGACTATGCTACTTATGGGCAATTAATGGCAATTTATCACTGACTAAGTTTTACAGGGAAAAAAACATCTAGATCCAGCGCTCCACTTAGATAGGTTGGCCCACATTTATTTGCGATGGGCCGAATATTGACTGTGGCTCTAGGATCATTGCTGGTAAGTTTTTATTCATACTATTTGTATCCTTTTTTTCTTTACTTCCAATACTTTACCAGCTATTAGTTATTTACAAGTACATAATGCTATGAATTATTATGGTTTTGTGTGTGAATTACAAGAATACTTCCAGTTAATAAATAGCTTGTTTTCTTGCTTTTAGCTTTCATTTGTACCTAATTGGATATGATGCCTATCTTGATATTTACACCAATATTGACTTTTCGTTATCTTGCAAAATTTCATGTATAAGAAAGCCATCTAACATGCACGTAACCCGTTTAATGGCAATTTCCCAAAAAAATAACTACATTATAAACAAATAAATAAACAAAATACTTAACAAATCTCATGTATAAAATTAAAAACATATTTTAAACTTATCGATTGTCTGCAATGAATTATGTTAAATTCATTGCATTAAGTGATACGTTTTGATACCAACAGAATCTGCTTAATTTGAAAATTCAACCTACTTATTCCATTGTTCAACCAAATAGTCAGAATCGCTTTAATTTAATTCAATTTAAGTGAGACTTTTTCATTCTATTTCACCATACTCTGCACAGCAACCATTTTTGTCTACACAAAAGGGTAATTTTCAAACGATATCTGTGCCAAATATGTTGCCGCCATAGTTAAAATGTTTCGTAGTTTAAATTTCGAAATATGTAAAGTGGATGGGAACCTAAGTCCCTTATCGATACGGTAATGTCAGTACATTGATATCACGGACCCTGTGACGAGACATTCTGTCTTGGATAGCATGCGATTTTAGGTAATAGGATGATGTTCAGAGAGTAAACTTTTATGAACTAATGCCATATACTGATGGGGATCAATGTTCTCTACATCGTTCCACGAACATAACGTTACGTTGTTGACGGAATCAGCGTGATTTTTGTACTGAGGTATTAAAATCATTTGAAATTACTAAAACTAAAATTATATATTTAATCCATGCTTATAAATCAGAGTATTTTACATTGTAAGTGAGTAGGTTTGGCTGTTAAGTTTTACTGGAAATGCGGACTTGAAGGGAAGTTTCTGCTGTAGAAATTGTAAGTATTTTTAAATTTTATTATTGGAATACTTCAGAGAACTTTACGTATGTAGAAGTCGTCAGAGTTTTATTTGGATTGTAAAGTATTAATTTTAAATAATTCAGAGTTGTTTTAACAAGTGCAGTAAATATGTAAAGTTTCAGACAAACCTGTTAAATATTGTTCTTGAAAAGTAAATTTTCACAATAGTTTGTAAGGATCTTCAATCCGCTTTTATTTATTATAAATTTTTAAGAATGGACATTATTAGTGGTGTTTGATGTTTTCAGACAGAGATCTGATTATGTTTTCACTTCTTTTATGCCAGAGTTCGGTTAAACCGAGTAATTTAAAGTGAGACCCACCTATTTTTTGTGAAGGGCTTATGATTAACAAAATTATTTTATTTGTACACGATTGATATGTATATGTATTGATTTTGGAAATATTAGGAAGAATATAGAATATTCCAAATATTGCATTATTAATTTCTAACACTACTTACACCCAGCTTATTAAGATTAATCCCTAAATTATGTGTATTCCCTAATTGGCATTATAATAAAGGAGTAAGAATTTCAGGAAGCTGCGTTTTACTTCTCATTACGCCAGTATCTACTAAATTCGTGATCACCGTTCTCTATTCCAACATAGATTTCTTAGGGTAAGGCTGGCAGGGAGATAGGTTCTTGCGTTTGCACTGTTAAACGTTTAATATATGGTCTTTCGTTGCAGATTCTTCAGACCTCAGTTCTCGTCACTTCTGCAAAAGTTAAAGGAAACGGTAGGGCTATAACAGATTTTATAATTACTTTATTTTTAAGAAAAATATACTTGTAGATGGAGGAGAATAATATAAGTTAGTTATTACATATTGTTCCGTCTGCCGCGGGAATAAATATTTAGTTTTTTATATCAGCTTTCGAAAAGTAGCTGGATAAACCAAGAACCCTTAGAACCAAGGCCGGATCATAGTAAATATCTGTTAAAAACAAAACATAAATGCCTAAATATTAAATAAAATCTTTCACTAATTGAGGCTGAACGAAACAAAGAAATATTTTTTATTTGAGAAGAATATTATATACTAGCAGTTACCCGGCGTGCGTTGCAGCACTACCAACTATTATTTTAAAATGGTAATTTGCTCTTAACAATAAATAATAAAAATGTATACAAAAAATTAAAATAGAATGTTTATTTTGCTAAAAACAATGTTTTTTTTTTATTATTCATTAGGCGTACAAATATATAACTTTTTAGGCGTACCTACGACCACTTGAGCTACAGCTGTCCGTGTGAAAGCCATGCATTTTCTAAATTTAAACCAGTTATAGTCAGGGATTGCCCTTGTGCATTATAATGCTCATTGCGAAGGCATGGCGCAAAGGAAATTGTAGTAGCTTGAATTCAATGGGTAATTCAGATGAAATGGGTATTCTTGGGATTAAGACTATTTCTCATTTCAACTTACCACTAATGATTGTTGCTTCGATCAAGTTTGGTGTCATTATTTTAATCGTCAGTCTGGTTCCGTTGCACGGCTTTGGTGGATTTAAGTTTCGCATTAGTAATTGGAGTTCCTTCTTATAATGACAGTAATGTGGTGGGTTAATGACAAATTGGGAGGCATTTGAATACCTGAGATATCACGCACGATTATCTTCTATATCTATAAAAGAGGAACTATGTATGTATATATATGTGTATATACGTTATGGACTCCGAAACCCCTCGACAGATTGTAATGAAACTTTCAGGCATTATTAAGCATCTTTCAAGGATGGTTCGAGTGAAGTTTGGTGCAGATCCGTCAAAAGGGCTCTGCCCCAGAGGGTTTTAAGTGGGCCAATGTCAGACTTTTTGATCTAGAATGTTTACAAATAAATATAATTTAAAAGCAGATGTTTACTTTCACCAACTGTTTTGTACGTTTGAATAACTACAACATTCTGTATTAGCATTAGTCATGATTTGAAATAGTGCCACAGTGTTTCTACAGATTGCAGCACAGAAAACTATTTTACTTTTGAATAAGTCCAAATGTATTAAACCCCAATAGCAGCACACCTGTGCACTTAACAACGTTTAAATTCTCCAATGTTAAATATTAAAACATAAAAACCTTTATAAAAGTACTGTATTATAAACAATAAAAGGGATGAATTTTTTAAATGTATGACAACAACTAATTTGCAACCAAAAGGTGAGTGAGCGTAGCGAACGAACATCAACCTGGAGGCGAGTAAGCGTAGCGAACGAGCTAACCTGAAAACAAGTGAGCGCAGCGAACGATTTCCAACCTGAAGGTGAGTGAGCGTAGCGAACGAACTTCAACCAGGACGTGATTGAGTCATGCGAATACTTATGAAGTTAAGCGGGGCAAAGCCCGCGCGGGTACAGCTAGTTTTTCACATAAAAATGTATGTTAGATTGTGTGGGTATAGAACGAAGGATAAAAATATTAAGGCATTGCCATCCATTTTATCGTTTATACCTTTGATACAAGTTTTTACTTGTTATGTTTTCATATTTCATAGTGGAGAATTTAAACGTTGTTGAGTGCGCAGGATTGCTGCGATTGGGGGAATATATTTGGACTTATCCAAAACTAAAATACTTTATTGTTCAGCATTCTGAAGAAACAGTGTGGCACTATTTAAAATCATGACTAGAAATAGTTATTTGTGCAACTAGTGAGAAAAGTGAGCAATTGACTCACTCGAGAGAAATCCTTACTCACGAGCCGTAGGCGAGTGAGGAATGGTTTCTCGAGTGAGGCAATTGTACTTTGAACTCGAGTTGCACATTATACTTTTCCTACAGTTACCATAAAACAAATAAATTGGTGAAGAAACATAACCTATTTTTACACAGAAGTGAACTTTTAATATAACATTTAACGTGAAGTTACAAATACAACAGTACAACAGCTGACCAGCTGATTTACAGCCAGTGCTGCCAACGTATTTCGCGCGCATACTACGTTGCCTGCATGTTACGCGCTCACTATTTCGTGCATTCACGTTGCAAATCTGGAGTGAGACAAAGTAATTAGAGTGAGACAATGTTAACATTGTCTCACTGATTAGCGAATTGGCCACTTTGCTTTCTCAAATCAGTGAGAGAACATGTACATTGTTAGGTAACTGTAGGAAAAGAATGTTGTGATGATCACAACAAATTAGTTGGTAAAAGTAAACATCTGCTTTTAAAATATTAAATTATATTTATTTGTAAACATTGTAATTCCAAAAGTCTGACATTTGACCCCCTAGTCAGCTGTGTATTGTTTTACAACATAGTTGTAAATTATTTTTCTCTTGATTATTTTTTAAAAAAAAGCTCGGTTTTTATAGTTAGTTTTTGTTTTTATAGTCATAAATGAATGTGCGTTAGTATTCCGTTGTGCTCAGTTACTTTCAGACTTGATTTGATGTGTAACGTGGTAACCATTTAGACTTTTGAAATTTCATAACCTGTACCGTTTGATTTGTTTACGTTTATCTATCATTTCTCTTTTGAAATGGCCGACGAAGGTGTGAATTACACCAACTCGCACCTCTCTGACCACAACTACTCCAATACCGAGGGTTCTCTTTCATCTGAAATCATCGATGCTATGATTGATTCTCCTAGCAAGACAAACACGTCAGAAGACGATACAGACAACTGGCAAACGATTCCCAAACGCAGAAACGTTGGAGAAGTTTCTAATAGAAACCAAAAAAGGCCAAACAAGACATGAGCACGCCTATTGAAGTTAGCAACAGTTTGGAAGTATTAAATGTAGATAATGAAGACATGGACTCTACAGTAACATCACAACAGTTTCTAAAAAATCATCAGAACCTAAGCCTCCACCTATTTTCATTCCTGATGTGGGTAACGTGAATGCAATGATTCAAACATTTGAATCTGTCGTTGACACTTTTGCTTTTGCCTACAAATGCATAAATAACAACTCAGTTAAGATTCTTCCAACATCTGCTGATATTTATAGAAAAATAGTGAGAAAACTTAACGAGAGTAATGTCAGCTTCCATACATTTCAGCTTAAACAAGATCGAGCATACAGAGTTGTATTAAAGAATATGCACTATTCAGTTGATACAGAAGAACTAAAAGAAGCACTACGACAGATGGGTCATGAGGTAAGAAATATTTCTAATGTACTTCATTCAACCACCAAACAGCCACTGTCAATGTTCTTTGTTGATTTAGAGCCGAGTTCAAATAACAAAGACATCTTCAATATTCAGTATTTGTTACATGCTAAGATAACTTTTGAACCCCCTTATAGGAAAAGGGAAATTGTTCAATGTAAAAGATGTCAACAATATGGTCACACAAAAACCTACTGTAGGCATCCATTTAGATGTGTTAAATGTGGAAAAGAACACGATACAATCAAATGCACTAAAGACAATTCTACTCCTGCAATATGCGCCTTGTGTGGAGGAGGTCATCCAGCCAATTACAGGGGATGCATGGTCTTCAAAAATATCCAGAGTCGAACACATCCCCAGGCTCGAGGAAGAACTGCCGTACCAAAACAAGCTGAAGTTACTCAATCATCAAATTCTGCTTCTTCTGACAATCTAACAAGTCCTGACATTTCGTATGCGGAGGCAGTTAGCAATTCACGAGTAAGTAACAAAACTAAACCCAGCACAAGTTCTGATAATGTGAATGCACGCACGCCAAGTAATGATTCTAGTGATGCATCCACAGAAAAGTTAACAAATACAATAACTTCATTCTTTGATCGGTTTGAAAAACTGTTTATGCAACAATCTCAACAAATAGGTTCCTTACTTGACCTACTTACAACTGTTCTTAAAAAGCTCAATTAATGGTGAAAACCTTGAAGATAGCCTTGTGGAATGCTAACGGCTTGGCACAGCGATGCCAAGAATTAAAACTGTTCATTGCTAAACATAAGTTGGACATTATTCTTATTTCTGAAACTCACTTTACTGATTTAAACTTTTGTAAAATTTAAAATTTCAGTCTATACAACACTAACCATCCTAGCAATAGAGCTCATGGAGGTTGTGCTATCTTGATTAAAAGTCATATCAAGCACCATGAATTGCCAAAATATCAGTTCGATTTCATCCAAAGTTCATCTGTTGTAGTGGAGTTTGAGACAGGCCCACTTACTATAAGTTCTGATCGTCAAAAAATACCAGACCTTCTTGATTTTTTTGTTACAAAAGGTGTATCCCGAGATTTTGTGACAATCGAGCAATCTCTGGACCTTTCCTCAGACCACTCACCTGTAATTTTAACGATCGCTTCAAATGTTATGTTCAAACCTATTCCACCACATTTATGCAACAAAAATACAGATTGGAATTATTTTCGTGAATTAATGGATCAAAATTTAAAGATTTCTGTGTGTTTGAAGAGCGAAGAAGATTTGAATCTTGCTGTTGAACATTTCAACAAAACAGTTCAAGACTCCGCTTGGAGAGCAACTCCAGACCAGAATAAACATAATTTAAAATCAGGAATACACTATCCAATTGAAATTAATAGGAAAATTGCCGAAAAACGCCGACTCCGTAGAATATGGCAAAACTCTAGAGACCAGACGGATAAAAGAAATCTAAACAGGGCCACTCAACAACTAAAAAGGTTACTGTTTAAATTAAACAATGACAGATTTCAAGATTTCACATCAAACCTTTCTCCATCTGAAGCTAGTGACTACTCCCTTTGGAAAGTTACAAAAAACTTAAAACGTCCACAAATTTGCATTCCACCTATTCTAAAAGAAGACGGTTATTGGGCCAAAAACAACATCGAGAAAGCAGATGTATTTGCTTTATAATTCAAGGAAGTGTTCAAGCCATATAATATTAATTCAAATGTTGAGCAAGAAATTTTGGAATTCCTCGATTCTCCAAATCAACTTGATTTACCAATAAAATTTGTCACACCATCTGAAGTAGCTAAAGTAATAAAAGACGATTTAAACGGCAAAAAAGCCCCCGGTTATGATCTGATAACATGTAAAGTGTTGAAAGAGCTTCCTATAAAAGGGATAGTTTTCCTTACAGTACTTTTCAATGCAGTTTTACGCCTTGAATACTTCCCAATACAGTGGAAGGTTTCACAAATTGTTGTTATTCCGAAACCTGGTAAACCTTTAAATCAAGCATCCTCGTATCGGCCTATATCTCTTCTTCCTGTGGTTTCTAAGGTTTTTGAAAAACTTTTCTTAAAAAGACTCCAAATTATAATTGATGAAAAAGAATTGTTGCCTTCCCATCAGTTTGGATTCCGCCGAAGGCATTCCACCATTGAGCAAGTGCATAGAATAGTGAATGTAATCAAGGAAGATCTTGAAAATAAACGTTTTTGTTCATCTGCCTTTTTGGACGTAGCCCAGGCGTTTGATAAAGTCTGGCACACAGGATTATTGTTCAAAATTAAAACTTTGCTGCCCCATACATACTATGGAGTGTTGAAATCGTATTTGTCCAAACGCTTTTTTCAAATTAAATATCAAGATATAGTTACAGATGTGCATGAAATTGAATCAGGTGTACCACAAGGCAGTGTTCTTGGACCTATTTTGTATATTTTGTTCACTTATGACCTTCCAAGTACTCAGGGTATTACGGTTGCAACATTTGCAGACGACACTGTTTTTTTATCATCAAATCAGGATCCTATTCTGGCATCATCAAACCTTCAGGCTGCATTAGACGATTTGTCTCAGTGGCTACAGAATTGGAAAATTAAAGTAAATGAAACAAAATCCGTTCAAGTTACATTTACTATGTCCACAAGAACTTGTCCCCCAGTAACATTGAATAATGTCATGCTTCCACAATCTAACGAAGTTAAGTACCTTGGTATGCATCTCGACAGACGGCTTACATGGCATTCACACATTTGGAACAAACGACTTCATTTAAATTTAAAAACAAACAAACTAAATTGGCTCATTGGTCGAAATTCAAAATTATCTGTTGAAAATAAATTACTTTTATACAAAATTATATTGAAACCTATTTGGACCTACGGTATCCAACTCTGGGGAACCGCTTCCAACTCAAACATAGAAATAGTTCAAAGGTTTCAATCGAAAACACTTAGAAACATTTTACAAGCACCTTGGTTTGTCACAAATAAAGTAATTCATCAAGATACAAAATTACCCTATGTTAAAGAAGAAATAAAGAAACGAAGTGAAAAATACCAAATAAAATTAGAAACCCATCCAAATTTCCTGGCTGTTAACCTCCTCGACAATAGTGAAGCAACTTATAGGCTCAAAAGAGTTAATCCAATTGACCTTCCAAATCGTTTTTAGTTAAACTTTTTAAAAGTTTTTGTATGTTAGTGCACTTGATGGAGTGTAACTAACCCATGTTAAAATGGTTATTAAATTTACTTATTATTCTAGCATAGAATAGATTGTAAATAAATACTTGTAAAAAAAAAAAAAATTGACCCCCTCTGAGTCGGAGCCTTTTGACAGATCTGCACCAAACTTCACACAAACCATCCTTGAATAATGCTTGGAGTCCATAGGGTGCATACATGTTTAGATGTTTCTAGAAGAACATGCTGCAAAGAAAAGGAATTAAAACTTGCCCAT
The DNA here is from genome assembly GCF_028750875.1 of Macrosteles quadrilineatus. NCBI lineage: Eukaryota > Metazoa > Arthropoda > Insecta > Hemiptera > Cicadellidae > Macrosteles > Macrosteles quadrilineatus. Next base: position 14,228,664 of record NW_026542602.1, read on the forward strand.
GAAGGGGAGAGGAAAGTTTAGAGCGAATCTCAATGATCCCTATCGCTCAGGGCGGAATGGGGAAGGGAGTCGTGCTGTTATGCTTTTGGACACATAATGTGTCTGGACGAGGATTGAAAGTGGCTGAAGCCTAAAAAGAAAGTAGATTTTCACGGGGAATTGGCCTGGCAAATAAGTCCCGGACTTAAAGCCAGGGGTGGTGATGGGAATAAGGAGTTTGCTACAAATATTTACTGACTTGGTTGAAATGAAATATTTACTATTTGAATTTGGGTTGGCGTAAATACTACAATGGAAAAAAGCGAGAGGGCCTGGATAATTTGATATACTAAAAAGAAAACTAAATTAACACTGTGCTATTAGTAATCATAATTATGGACAACCTAATGCGGCTATGAGTAAGGCTATTTTTTGTAGAAAACACTATTTACAAGAAATGTGAATTATATCGATCTGTTATGTACATCTTGAGTATTTCCATAATCTTTAAGTCGAATTTTTTTAAAGTCATCAGAAATTATGACTGTTATTCGTTTTAAAATAACGCGTGTAATACTTAGCAATTGCTCGAATTCGAGCAACAGGTACACTGGTTTATCATTATAACTCTATTATTTGCATTGCGTGCCTTATTATTTTCATTGAGTGTAGGCCTACCTTCTCTTCGAGGCATTTTAGGAAAATTACAAACTCTAATGTAACACGATAAAACACAAAGTATAAGGTACATTTTTTTCTTTTCATTTTAAACACATAATATTAAAATATATTACTTGAATTTATTAAAACATCATTAAAACACACTATTAAAACACAAAATTCTATCAAAACGCCAAATCAAACGTAAGTAATTTTCTTCTTTACATTTTAAACAAATAACATTGCAATATTTTACTTGAATTCACCAAAACATCATCAGCTTTAAGATAGCTCCATCATTTTCGTATGGATGTAAACAAAATTGTTTCATAGCCATCAGTTGTTTTGATGTAAACAAAATGTGAACTTGAAAAAGTTCAGATGAATGGCAACAGAATTCAGAACAAACTCTGAAATTGTAAGCCTGTAGGACAAGGGGCTTTCCCTGGTTATCATCCAAACCCACAAAAGGCACATCTAGAGGATAAAAAATTAAATTGATACTCAATGTGTCTATAAAAATAAATATTTAGGGGAAAACAGTTTTGTGAAAAATACAATATGGTGGCTTACGAGTAACTATTGAACTTTAGAAACTTTGTACATGATATTTTAATTTGACTTTGATCCAGGATTGATAACAAGTTCGTTAGAGAGATAGGAAACACCCTGTATATGAAATACAACTACTTAAATATTGAAGTCAATACGAAGTGCACTTTGAATTTCCGTATTACTGTTAACACAACAGTATTTAAAGTCACAATTTAACTATCTTGACCAGAATTTTAATTCGTTTATTTGTGTACGACAAGCTAACTCTCTTAAGGTAATGTCTAGTTTATTTTTTACAACTAGTGAGATTCTAAATGATTCCTTGGTAAGTTAGAGATTTATTTGTTGATACTGTATCACTAATACAGCCACGTATTTCTCTTTCAGTTTTGAAAACGAATGATCACAGGGGTGGAAAGCAAATCTTCACGTCGTGGATCACACCAGAGGATAAAGCCTCATCAAAAGACTTGGAATTACAACTAGTACCAGGGAAGAAGCTACGCGTTGAGTGCGTAGAGTACAAGAGCGATGACGCCAGGGCGTTCATATACAGCCATGAAGGAGTCCTGATAGACACGTTGAATCTGTCCTCGCAATTGGACGCGCCATGCTCACAAGTGGAAAACTACATTCATGTGACCGACCAGGATTTCACAAGGAACTCAGAAGCAAGAAGGTTTAACGGGGTCTATACATTTGACCTGACGATGACGTATCTAATCGCTGGGGCGAAGCCGGGGTGCGTTGAAAGTGATTACCATGTCACCAGCTACTATTTCATGGCACGCGTGGAAAAAAAACGATACAAAAAGTTAAAGGAATGCCCAGGAAAAATTGCGAGTGTAAGAAAAGTTATTGATAATACTAAAAATATGTAAAAATGTATGTTCATTTTGTGTTTATTATTATATTTACAAGTGGTGCCGACCGTTTAGTTAGTGTTTCAAATACGAGGCTAACCCTAGATATTTGTTAAAAAGGTTTTGCCACAAAAAAATATTGATTGCATCAATTTTAATATTACAAAATACACAATGGCTTTGGCTTCTGTGCATGGATTCTTATCTTTTACCGTTGACTTTAGTCAATGTTTTTACTAATCTGTAATTGCATATACCTACATCTCAAAATTTATTTTTTTAGTTGTATTTGGTCGTGTGTATCCAAGTGGTATGATTATGTACAAAATAAATATGCAAAATTAAATGAAAGATAAAACGAAACAATTATCTTCTAACACTCTATTAAAATATTCCTTAGGACTTTTTAATTATTGATCTTTGACCGAAAATTTAGATTTACCTGATGTTTTTCAGGTAGTTGAACAAGGAGCTGCAGCTGGAGGCATTGGTAAGTATTTGAAATGAAGATTCCAATACTTCTAGTCAAACTCTATAGTACAAAAGTAACATTTTTTTCTGGGAAGTTATTGGTATACTACCTCTCAATGATACTACACACCACCTAGGAATTGCAGAATGATATTTGACGAAGTTTCCTTTGATAACGTATCTACAACTTCATGTTATAGTTGTTTTTATAGCCCACTTAACGCAAATCTGAATAAAAAGGCTACAATACCTGCAGACTGCCTATAGTTATTTATTATTTTATTATTTTTTTTTTTAAGGGAGAGGAGGGAAAATGCTTTTACGCACACAGGTAGCCAGACTGTAGTGTGAGACTCCTAAATCTATCACAGACTACTCACTAAAAAAACCCCTCTACTCTGTTGGACACAGACCTGGAATTGTTTGTCACATTAGTTCAAGTCAGGCCAACATGTGACCTAAGCCATCAGGGCTCTCACCGTTTTTGGCATTTAGATACTTCATGACCTACACCGCCACCGCATCCCGGTCAAGGTACCGCATCTTCTTGGCGCGGAGAATACCCTCGATGTAATGTGACACACAGGTCCCATTGTCCTCACCCTCCGTCATCATCGGTATGACCGTGTCCACTGACAGCAGTCCTACTAACTGTTGAGCCTCCAGGCGGGGCCTTTCCCAACGCTGGCAGTGGAAAAAGGTATGTTCCACGTCATCGGGAATGCCTGGGTAGTATATGCAATTGGGTGACACGGCTTTGCCCATCTTGAACAGGAACGACCGGAAAAAGCCGTGACCCGTCAGAAATTGAGTAAGGTAAAAGTCCACCTCTCCGCACCGCCGATTAACCCAAGGTTGGACTTGCTGTATCAGTCGCCTGGTCCAGCGTCCCCGATCTCTTGTCCCCAGCTCTCCTGCCACAGCTGGTAGGTGCGGGTGCGTTCCTCTCTGTTCGTGCCTGGTCCTCCCCACGGCTCTGATAAATTGCCTTTCTCTCCGCCGCCAAAAGTTTGACGGGGATGACGGGGATGACTCCAGCAACCACCAGGACGGCGGGTTCGGACCGTACATCTAGCGTAGTCAGCTAGATATGTCGCTCATGTGAACCAGATGTATTCTATGTAGTCTTTGCTTATGAAATGAATAAGTGCTTTATTTACAACATATTGATATATACATTCACAGGTAATAAATTACACTTTATCAAACAATGGTTAAATAACCGTCTGTTCGGTTGGCACTTAATTTTAAAGCTTGCACTAAATTAATTCTTCTTTATATACTTTTTTAAAGAGAAACAAAATATGTATATAAATAAAATATAATGTAAAATAAATAAGAAAATAAATAACCTCTCCTTAATTAATATTGCTATAATATTACCCCATTTAACAAAACAAAACAAAACAAACTATGATTGAGATGTCTAAACGAGCTTCAAAAGGTAAACTGAAGTTTACTACACTAAGTTTTTTTTTTTCTAAACAAACTAAACAAAAAGAAAACAGGGGTATTTCTATATATTAAGTTGAAAAACTAAATTCTTTAATAAAGACCCATCGATACTGCCCTATACTGCCATCTATACTCTACTCTTTTCAAATAATCAACCAAGACACGCCAATTCCTCCCATTAAGATATTCAAAATACTCGATTTCATTTAGGACATTTTTCCCAAAATATTGCTTTCTTAATTGCTTTAAAATAGGATAAACTGACACAAAATGGTTAACCGTCTCGTATTCATTTAAATTATACAAAGAACACTTATGATTTTTGTCAATCCAAAGTTTATAATTAAGGTCAATTAACTCTCCCCTAGCCTTTATTGCCCATGAAATTATATCACGATCTTTGGTGAAAAGCGGGCTCTTATTGCCCAGTTCCGGGCCAAGGTCAAGCATTGATAATTGTTTATGAAATACAGAGGTACGAGCTCTACTGATGCACTCCCCCTCCACTTCTCCCGCAAAACCTCCATCACTGATGGTAAATCTGTTCTCAGCCTGTCTGTCTCAACAACATCAAAATGAATATCAATGTGGCAAATTTGTCCTAATCGTTCCCATTCTCTGCACCAAAAAATACGTTTAGCCATAACCTGTTTCGCTAATATACTGGGCAACCTATTATGTGGCAGGGATTGAGGGATAACACCTTCAAAATATAATTTATTTGTGTATTTAAGGTATAGAAAATAATTTCTCGAATCCAGTTTCTAAATATAGTAAATAGTTTGGAGTGTTGCACGGCAACTTCAATAATTTTTTAATAAACATTTTTTGCACTGATTCAACTATATCGCTTTCAATGTATCCCCATACCTTATCTCCATAACATATGACAGCCCGCACGACCGATTCAAAACAAACAATCTTTGAGCTCAGCGGTACTTGATCATTCATTATAAGTTTATTCCAAATTGAAATGATAGCAAATTTACCCATCCTACATTTTTCCGTTAAATACTTATTCCAAGAACAAGAACTTGAAAGAATATTCCTAGATACTTGTATGTGTTAACTACTTCAATTTTATCACCTTTATACCACCATTTATCAATTTCTTTAAGTCTACCGCCGTTTCTAAAAACCATAATTTTTTATTTGTTTAAATTTACAATGAGATTCCACATATTGCAGTAGGTCTCCAGGTTTCTTATCATGTGTTGAAGACCAGTTCTTGTTGGAGAGAGGAGAATAATGTCATCCGCATATAAAAGTATGTTAACCCTAGTTCCTCCAAAACTACAACCTCCCCCCACCGCTTCTGGTAGGTCGTTTACGAATAGGCTGAATAAAGTAGGTGAGAGAATACATCCCTGTCACCTACATACCTGTGTTTGGTGTTAAAACTGGTTGTGATGCCATCTCCACACCATACACTTGAACTGGTTTCACTGTAACAGCTTTTCAGATTGTTGAGCATACGAGTTGATATTCCCAGATTAGACAATTTAAACAATGCCTTTCAATCAATAGTGTCAAACGCTGAGCTAAAATCAACAAAAAATGCGTATAATTTTTCTCTTTGCCAATCTTAATTTAATCATACTTGAGTATCCTTTTCTAAATCCTGCTTGAAACTCCGTTAGTATTTGATTTTCCCAAATAAAGTTTTGCAGACGATTATTAAGAAGGCTGGTGAATATTTTTGCAACGCAATTTATAAAAGACAAACCTCTGTAATTCTCAACTGAATTTATATCCCCTTTTTTATGCAAAGGAAAACATATGGATTCTTGAAAAGAAGTAGGAACCTTTTCAGTCAAGTAAATTTGATTATATATACTGCCAGTAAATAGTCCAAAAAAAATTATTGGGCATTTTTAAAAAATTCTTAAGGTATTCTATCCATGCCTGGGGCTTTATCGGCCTTGACCGCAGTCAATACATTCTTAAACTCAACTCTGGTAAACTAACAATCTAATCTAGCATTATCTACTAGAGGTTTCGCATGACTTATCGCACCTGCCAGGAGCGGGGGGTTCAGCAAACTGTTAAAATGTTTAACCCATTTTTCTGGTGAAATATTTCCCACAATATTGTCAGATTTCCTTTTTAATGCATTAATGGCTCGCCAAAACGTCTTGCTATCAGAATGCTTATTCAAATCTTATATAATATTTTCATAATATAATTTCTTTTTCGATTCACACACTTGTTTATAAATTTTTACTTGAGATATTTATGAGTTTTTAATGTAGGAGGAGTTAGTTTTTCTATACAGCTTTAACAGCTTAAACACGCGGTTTCTTTCTACCAAACACTCATAATAAAACCAAGGTTGTTTTTTAGCTAATTTATTCTTTGAGCTTATACAAATTTTATGATTTGCCGATTTAAAAATGCATATTGTAATATTACCATAGATAAAACATACTTACTAATGTTTTCCTGATTATCCTCTGATAATACACTATTTAAAATATTTACTGAAATCCGTTCTTTATAATACAAATCATTGGTCCATTTTAATTTTGGCAACAAAGGCAAGATGTCACCTTCTCCCCTCTCCCTTTCCTATGAGCTGATTCCAACATTTTGTATTACAATTTCAAGCGGCAAGTGATCAGAGCCTGGGTAGGGGAGCACCCTAAAATCGGCACATAAGCTAAAACAGTTTACTGAAACAGCTGCGAAATCTATTACTGAGGTCCCCATTGGCCCTATAAAAGTGAATTCCCTCTCGTTATCACTAGGTGACCTCCCATTCAAGATAATTAAACCATAATTATCGAACATCTCTAACAGCTTTCGCACTTTACTGTTGGTTGTTTTATCTTTATATTTTCTAAAATTGACAAAGCTTTTATTCATGTTTATAAATTCCCCATCTGAAAAAGATTGCCCTTCTCCAATTCTTCCATTGAAATCACCCAAAAGAACCAAATTGTCATTCTCGTGATAATTTAAAAAATATTGCATATTATTAAAATCCTGGTCCCAACTATTGAAATTTAGATACAAAGGGCAGATGTAGATACAACTTTCAGTGGTTTTGAAACTCGCTTTTACAAAATTAAACTGTTGTTCGTTAATAAAATTTAGGCTATTACAGAATGGTGAAGTTAATCTTATTAAAATAAGTTCCCCTCCGCTAAATCTTCCCAGATTTGACTCCCTTGTTGCTGATTTCAAAAATAACTTAAAATCTTTTAACTTACTTGTAACAAAATCTACGTCTTTTTGAGAAACAAAAGTTTCTAATAAAAAAACTAAATCATAATTACTTATTAAATCTAAAAATAAACTATCACTAACCTTTTTCTTTAATCCACAGATTTTAAATACTAGTATTCTAAAATATTGTCTCTCAACTCGCTGCCCTGCACTGTTACAATGTCCGTAGTCTTTGCTTAATGACGTCATTTCGAAAGGTCAGATTTTGTTAAATTTCAGTATTAGCATGGAAACTCTTGATGTAGCTAAAGCCTGCATTTAAAATTACCCCTTTAGGGATTATTCTGAAAATAAATTACAATCAAGCAAACTTTGCCCATTATTTAGGATATTGCAAACAGCTCCTTCGAAAATATAAATTACTGTTACAATATACCTACTTACGATCATTTTTAATATTATTTTATTTTGATAGTTTTTGTTTTGTTTTATAGTAAACTTAGGACCCATGGGGGACACCTACATCATGAGTTTCAACAAAGACGTTGCTTCTAACAGTCAACCTAAAACACAAGTTTTTGTGTTTGATACTAAAACCTTAAACAATAAATCATTCAAGCTCATCTGCGAAGAATACACTCTTAACAACCCAATGCCGATTAATCAACAATCCACCATGGTAACAGGACGGATCGTGTATGAGGCTGATGAACATATAATCCTGGATAGGTTTCTTCTAAACTCTTGCGAGTCTGGAACTCAGGGGATAAACATAAACCTTGGATATGATGGACCCAGTAGGTATTTTAGAATTGTTTATAAAAACACAGACGGAAAGTGCTTCGAAAGAGACATCGTTCAAGAAAAATTTATGCGTTTGCACTACTACGATGAGGTTATGGTTGATCGAGATCATCCTTGGCCAGTCAGGTGTCCAAGGGCTTGGACCGGTGACGTAGGCTTAAACATTGGCGTAGCTTGGTGGAAATTACCATTCCACAAACCTCTGCCGTACATGACGCCACAACCCAACGTCCAAGAATGAATTCAAGGTTTCGAGGTGAAATAAACCATTTTTATTGATTCAGTAGTAAATTAATTTCCTGACCTTTCCTTGTAATATATTTCAAGTGCAGTTTATAATTAATGCAAGCATTTAAGGGTTACTGTATGATTGGTTAGCAATTTATTTCAAACAGTTTTTTTTTAGTGAAAAATAATTATAGCAACATTTAAAAGGTGCAATTCAAGTGTTAGGCCTACTTCCGCAAAAAACCCCTTTTCTATATAAAGTATTTCTTTACTTTAAAAAATATCTTTTGGCATCTTGTCAAACAGAAATTACCAGATGGATGCTGTAAGGTAAGGAAATACTTCGAATCAATATAAATAAATATCCACAAGTATGACAATGATTCTAATTACGTTATCGCAGGTTATCCATAAAAGGTGGAAAAAAAGTTCCGGGGCGGTTAAATATTTCCAAAAGTAATAAAGATAGAGCTTGAAAACTTGGTCCACAGTTACTGGGCATTAAAATAATTTTAAGATAGTATTCAGTGATGCACTACCTCTTCAGGGGGACGGCCCGCTAGGAGTAAAAATCTTAAAAGTTTAATATGCACATCAAATAAAAGGTCTTTGTTAGTAGAATACGATGCCACAAATTTGAGAACAAAATAATGGCAGTCGGTCAAAGATTTAAAATGGCAGTTTCAATAAATCTTTGAATGGCTGCCATTTTTCACTCGGTTATCCGTTTGAGTTCAAATATGCAGCACTGAATTCTACTATTAAAGCCCTTAATGTTATGTGCCTACACCTAACCACAACCTATGCTACATTTAAGATTTTCTCATGACTCCTACCGAGCCTTCCCCCTAACAAGGTAGTGTAACGCTGAATGATGTGTTAAAATGATGTCCGGTCACTTTTTACCAAGTTTTGAGCAACCATACTTGTTACTTTTTGCAGTATTTAACCATCGTGGGATTTTTCCACACCGAACTAATTTAATAAGGGGTTCATCTGTAACATTCCTGTTAAAATGTCTTGTTAGACATATTTTTACGATTGATGTGTCATCTTAAAGCTTATGATCTGGCAGAGGGACGAATGGTAACTGAAAACTTAACATAATCTTGAAAAGGTAAAAGTAATAATTTAAGGCATTAAGTAAGTAAGTAAGTAAGTAAGTTAAGTAAAGTAAGTAAGTAAGGCATTGGATTTGTTGTGTCAGTTTTAGTGTCTTGAGAAATATGACGGACGTTGGCTCATGGCCAGCCACGTCCCTACCGTAAAGCCAATATAACTTATACCGTAGAGTAAATTACAGTATTGAGACAGCCGCAGGGATCAGTAGTCTGTGATGACAGGCTGTTGACGTTTTATTTGGGAGGGTAAAAAAAATCCTAAAACGTTAAACTAAACTACTTTTCATTCTAAGTTGTATGTTCTGATACTACACTTAATCATAACAATTTAATCAACAATCTATTATATTGCCTAGAAGTCGGAAACCTATTTCTATTTGAAAATGTATATTTAATCACAGAAAGATTTATATTTTAATACACAAAATGGGATTAAACAGTTCCCGAACTGCTTAAGGTAACCCCTTTAGACAATAAATCGGGTACAGTTGTTGGTATTCTTATTTTATCTTATTCTCAGATAATTTTCTTATTGCAACCAAACAAGAAACCTTGACGCAGCCGGCTCCATCAATCTCGAAATAATATCGCTGGTGATAAGATGCTTCGACGTCAAGGTGAGCCGCTCTCCACTCAACCCAGTGGAGGAGGTTGACGATATGTCACCTTAACGCCGAAGCACCTTGTCTCGTTCCCAGTTTTTTTAGCTACTTTATTTGATCTTTTTCCGTTACATATTCTTATTGAAAGGTAACTGTTAAAATATTGTCATTCATGTCATCAAAAATTTAAAAATCCACCTAAGGAGACGACTCACCAATGTGAGCTCGCGAACGGATCATGGGATCGCATAAATATTTATTTTTCTGGTACACTCTGGGGTTATTGGCACCTAAGCCAATAGGGTATAAGTAGGGACGCCATTAAGATTCTTGTCATTCGCCTATTGGGTCTGATGATGATTGGAGTGTCCAATCGAAATCGATCACCATTTACCATCTTTTTTGTATATTTACCGTCTTGTGAGTAACAGTATAAGCGTAAATATATGTTTTAAGTGTTATGAGAAGTTTCTTTTATTTACTTTCCGTAAATTTAATAACACGTACAATGCTGATCTAGAAGTTATAAATTAAATGTCTACTTGCAGTAACCAAAGTCAATGGTGCATCCGGTTCACGTTCATGTCAATTATATGTCTACTTGCAGTAAAGCTATCTATAAAGTCGATTATATATTTTGTTCAAATAAATGGAATGTCTATATACAGTATCTTTAGTTCAATAGTGTATAAGCCTAATTTGTTGGTCAATTTGTAGAAAATTATGCTCAACAGTATTAATCAGATTGCTCTTCCCTTTTGTTCTTTATTTCTAATGTGCTAGTATAGATAATTTGTTAATAAACATATGTTATGACTCTTTTGTTTAAATTTTTATTGTTATCTTGCAAAACTATCATGGCAAACAATAACCCCATAAGGCCCATGTTACATTTCTATAACTTTAAATTCACATAGGGAAAAGCCCTGTAGTCCAATTTTTTTCCATTTCAGATTTATACTTTCCCATAGCTGGTTACTATGACTGTGCTTAATTTCGTGCGGGTTGCATCAGCCGTTGAAGAGGAAAAGCAGGAGTAATAAGAGCTTCACTCGATACGCTCGCTCCGCTCATATAATAGGTTCAATAAGTTAATAGAATTGATTCTTTACCAAACACAACACCAACTTTATAGGCCAAGCTGTTAAATATATTCCAAGTATTGAAGGCCTATGTTAAACAAAAGGAAAGTAGCTCTTAAAGTTTTGCAAACATATGGTTTAACATTTTCATGGATATACTGTATTGTAATAGTTAAAATTAAAATTACAAACTGTTTGAGCCTTTACTTCTGTGTCGTCTATTTCACTAGAACTATGCGATGTTTTAAAAATCTTCAAACAAACCTTTCTGCAACTATTGGCTAGGAAATCTTTTAATTTGTCTAAGGTAACTTTCCTTATATTGTGTGGGTTTTAGCGAATGACGACAGATCAACAATTAATTATTGAAATGTGCATTTCGGCAGATGAGCTTGCATTCGAGGCACTAAACTTTACTTCTTATCTTCCAATCCTTGACCACCATTTGGTCCCTTACATTACCACACTAGTTCTTTAAAGTAAGTAAACAAAGCGGTAAAGTAAATCTTTTTGATTCTAAATACCGTAGTAGTTTATGCAATGATCGAAGATATCTTTATCAAATAAGAAAAGAATTAGTCACGAGCCTTGGCGAGTACCTTACCTACGATCGTTCATTAATTGCGTTTTGTAAAACTTCAAAACCTCTTTCTGGTTCTTTTTTTGAAGGAATATGTATTCTTACCATGAGTACTATTTTAGGTTCAAGTAGACAAACATATTTTTCAATTTCATATTTTTTTTTCTTCCAAAGTAGGACAATTATTATTATCAATAAAGCATAATTGATCGAAAGTTTTACACAGATATTCAAGTAACGTTTCTTTTATTTTGGTGGTAAAAGATTATTACAAACCACTTGAACCCTTACATCTTGTCGTATATTTTACTGGAACTATCTGACATTTTCAATAAAGTCAGCAGATCAACTAACGAATTGGCCGTTTTCAGCTGATAAGTTGGCATTCGAAGCATAACAATTTTGCTTCTTTTATTTTGATCCTTGAACCCCGTTGGTCCGTTACTTTACCACCACTATTCTTGTAACATTGGCTGTAAAGTAAGTAAAGAACGCGGTAACATAAATCTTTTGAAATTTAAAAATTGAGTCAGCTATTTTAAAAACAGACGTAGGTAATAGTATATTACGTTACTAGTCCTGAAAATAGGTGTTTACCGGACGAGTGTGGTGGTTCCCGTGCGAAACGAAGTCGAGTGCGGGATTAACATACGAGTCCGGTAAACACATTTTGGATGAGTGACGTACGATATTTTACGCCACACTACTAAATCCGTACAAATCTGTACATATTACCACCGACTAAAGGACTAACAATCACTAGTCATAACCTCTTTTTTTGTTTATTAACTAACCACTCTCACTCATTGCCAAATTGTGTGCCACATTACATCCAGCGTATTCTCCGCGCCAAGAAGCTAGACCTTGACCGGGATGCGGTGTAGGTCATAAAGTATATAAATGCCAGAAACGGTTACTATAGGTCACATGTTGGCCTGACTTGAAGTAATGCGACAAACAATTCCAGGTCTGTGTCCAACAGAGTAGAGGGGGTTTTTAGTGAGTAGTCTGATAATTTCAGGAGTCTCACACTACAGGCTGGCTGCCTGTGTGCGTAAAAGCATTTTTCCCCCCTCTCCCTTAAAAAAATAAATAAATAAAATAAAAATAAACTCATTGCCCAATACAGTATATAATCAGCAGGTTGCTGTCCGGTAAAACTTATTACAGTACAGTGGTACGTGATGAAACCCCATTTGAGTAAGCTGACGGCAAACAGCTGTTTTCTGGACTAAATCTTTGCGTGGGAAGTTCGTCAAAACAGTGTAGTGTGGCATAAAATTAAATTTCAAAAGGCTAGTTTTAAAAACTGGTTTTAGGTCAAATGCATTGCAGTAGGGATATTGAAATCCCATTTGATTTGGTAGTTGCAAACAGCTATTTCCCGGACCAAAGCCATGTAAAAAACCTTAAAAAAAAGTAAGTATATCAAAACAGATTAAATTGTCAAAAAAAAAGTTGAAAGCTTAAAAAAAAAGAATATTTGTAGAACTTTGCAAATCTTTACCTCTATAGGCCTAAACGATATGCATTCAATTAAATGGGAATTGCAACGACATGCATACAATGGATATTTTTAAGCTCCGTGATACACGTGACTTAAACGTGTAAATCCTGCAATAAACCCTCTCCTTGAGTTTTCTAATGGGAATCATGACACCCCATATTAAATAGTTTTTATAAAATTGCTGAGTACCACATTCATTTTTTGTGTTGTTTTTTCTATTGTTAGACAAAACAATGCTGCATCTGAATTCATTGTTTCTAGCCAGCCCTGAAATTGTTTCTGGGCTAGAAATGCTTCTGTTAAAGCTATACGGGGGTGTACCAATCTTTGTGTAGATATAGCCTGTTACTCTCTTCAAAATTGCTGTTTGATCTACTATTTACAACACTTTAGTACAGAATTAAATATACTGAAAAGGTCTGTAAATTATAAAAAAATCAAACCAGTGTTTGTGGAAAATTAAGCAAAGTGTGTGTTATATTTCATCCGTTTAATCAATGCACTAAATGACACTACAGAAACATTGGTGGTTTACCTTCGTATTTCTTTGGTTTCACAAAAGGCCTCAAGTACAATGGAATGTTCCTGTTCAAACCTATGTCTCCTGTCCATTTGTTGGGGCATCTTACTCTCACCGCTTCTCGTTTTTCCATCTGTGTGCGGTCGTAGTAAATCATATGGGCGTTCTTTTCCAACTTAGTGATATCTATTTCATAGCAGTTTCCATCGACTTTTCTAAATACAATTTTGAAACGATCGTTGCCAAAAAATGTGATCCGTCGATTTACGTTTACGTCTTTGAATTCACAAGTTTCGAGCACGTATTTGTCTAGCACAATACCGCTGTATTTCTCATGAATCAATACACTAGTAGTTAGTTTACTTCCATCCTTCAAAGTGTCTTCAATGCACATGAACTTAAACCATTTTCCAGCGAAATCTTCAATAATGTTGGTTTTAGGGTCTTCGTCCTTTTTGTCTAGGTTGTATGTGTAGTCCATCCTCGAATACTGTCCCGGTGATAGGAGATTCACTGGTAAAAGAAATATTTACAAATATAATTATATGTATCTCATATGTGTTTATTATCTAATGGAAAACATATATTGGGAAAAAATGTCCTATAATTGTCAGATTTATTTCATATTTAAATTACATAAAATGTTTACAACTACTGAAGTTTTCTTCTTCGAGGTTATACCTGAAGAACTGTAAGACGTTGATACCTTAGAATAAAGTAAATAAACTTGATCAATTTGTTAAATATATACAGGGTAGTCCAAAAACAACTGACCCATTTTGACATTTATTTTTATTTACGAAATTTTAACTACATAGTAACATTAAAACATGCATAGATAAAAAAGTCAAAAAGTTGTTGGTGATATTCAATAAATTTCAACATTGCCACCGTTTATGGCTCTGCTGGCTTTACCCATTCAATGTTAATTCCACCCTCAGAGAAATGCAGGTGTGCGATGTACTTGATTTTGATTTAACGTCAGCAGAGCCTTATACGGCGGCCATATTGACATTATTTATTGAATATCACCAAAAACGTTTGTTTTAATGTTACCATGTAGTTCAAATTTCGTAAATAAAAATAAATGTTAAAATACTCGTATGTCTGTTATTTTTGGGCCACCCTATATATATAAGCAAGCGGTTTGCTTGTACAACAGTTTGCTTTTCCCCTATACGGAAGAAGCTATAACCGTAGGTTGTATGATAGGAATCACGGAAAGAACTAGACCCGAGGCCGATTCCATTTTTAGTTTCAATGTAATTTTGAGGTCAAAAACACTGTTCATGAAAATATAGTTACATTATATGCTATTATTAAGTGGTTCCATGTTATATGTGGTTCTATGTTATGTTTCCATGTTAAGTGGTAATATGTTATATGAAGTGGTTCCAAAATTATGGGAAGTAATGTAAAAAATACATACACACCAATTAACGAAACGAGATAGGGCATATGTTAATATGATATATTTTGTTTACCTACGGAACATGACCACGGAGTTTCGGGAGAGAGTTTCGAAACATCCTGTACCTACATTTAAAAAATCAAGTGCGATTTTTTTTAGAACTCCGTGGTTCTCAATCGATTTTATTGTAACGGCTCATTTGAAAGATCTCATTTAGTAGATGTCGTATAAGGTCTATCATGTTTAAAAAACTATTGGGCTCTGCCCCAGTGGCTTTTACAGTTCTTAGGTTGCAATTTTTGTTTACGAACAAAAAAGCTATAGCATATCAGCTGGATAATTTAACTGCTGTTAACATTTAAGTTGCAATTCAAAGAAAAAAGAGCAACAACAATTTACTGATTTGGTTGAAATTAAATATTTACATTATCTTGAGCTTTAAAACTAGTTTTTCTTCATTTTAAGGGTTTAATGGAATTGAGTAATCCTGAGGAGATTTATTTATTAAGGTTTTAATTAAAAACTTTTTGAATGATTAAACTATTCACAGTTAAAGGGAAAAATGAAAATTTGAACAACATCAGGCCTTTTAACTCCTCATTTTTTTCAGGTAAATATAATAGTCAATGATATAATTGACAGTGTGGTTACTGTACCAACAGAGTTTCGATTGATTTAAATGAACATGTGACAGACTACTGCTATGACACAATGTCGTTAGGTGCGTTTTCATAATGTTAATAGTTTTAGTTGAACAACAAATTTGATCAAAATATATCAATGAACAAGTAAGGAACAATAGTATACTTATTCTCAAAATATTCGGAGGAATTTTAAGTTTGTTGTTGTTTTTTTTTCTACGTAACCATTTGACGCATATTGATGATTCTAAGTATTAAATTATTTGTGTTTATTTTAGCTTTACAAAATAATTAGGAAAGAAACTGCCTAATTCTATATTTAAAGGGACAAAAATGTTTACCCCATAGAAATGTAATTCCCACAGTCCGATCGTGTTGGTTTAGTTGATAGTAAGGTTTTCATTACTAATTTCAGACAAACAATTATTGCCACAATGATGAAAGGAAAATACTCCTCCATCAAACAAAACACAAGGAAAACTTTAAAATGTTTTACATATTTTTCGAATACAAAATGTAGTAAAGAGGTTCCCTAGTTTAAATCTTACAGTTTTCAAATGCAAACCTTTGTTATAATACATAAATTTAAATCTCTTGTAATGAAATCATAATTAGAAAAAAAATTATATGTAGGCTATATGAATTTAAACGGATTGTTTTTTGGCCCTTGTGGACGATAAAACAAAAAGGTAAAGCTATGCAGGGCATAGATAGGTCTTGCTATGAAACATATGGCAATAGCTCCAGTAAAACCTACTATGAAATTCACTAATACTCTACCGGTTAAAAAATTACAAAAATAATCTATTAATTGTATTGTTAATGATTAAGCCAAGTCAATCACTTTACTAATTAGTCTATTTTGATATCAACTCACCCACTCCACCAGACTTTGCACCACCGTCGACCATCTAAAAAAGAGCAACAACTGCATAGAAATTATATGCCAAATTGTGCTTTGATAATTTAGAATAATTAAGCTTCAAATTATAATGGTTTTATGAAAAAGATACTTTTCTAATAATATGCATTATTTAAAGCCATTTACTTTTTAAATATATTTATATGGATATACTGATATAAGTATACATATTTATATATACATATATATATATATATATAATTATTAAAATTGTAGAATATCTTAAAATGTGTATAGGTGTAAGCTATCACAAACACCTGTTAGAAATAGACTACGTTTGTTTAATTTTAGCATAGCGTAATATAGCGTATTTACTGTCTCACTCCTAGTCAAATTACATTTTGTTTCTAAAATAATTAATAGATGTGTAACCATTTTAAGTGGCAGATCTACTAAAAGAATATCATTATTCTAATTGCAAAGTGTGGGTATAGCAGTTAGTATTGAATTGAAAGTACTGTACAATCTGTTTAGTGTTTAAATGCGTTTTTCAAATATTTAGAGTTGTGCCATTGAAAACACAAAGTTAATATAATGAGTGAGTGAAAGGTAGAAGGTAAGGGAGGGTGAGAGTGAAGGTAGGGGTGGGTGGTGCGTAGAAATTTAGTTCACCCACGAGTGCGACATTAAAAAATTAGAGTTTTTGGTAGCCATAACTCTGATCCATCCAACACTGCATGTAAAGCCCGGTTTACACTATAAAGAGCTATTCATGGCTATATAGCTGAGCTTCAAGTAAAAATTATAGTCTTTGAAAATCTGCTATATATTAGGATTTCAGAGCTATATGGCCTCAAACCAGTTTTTCAAAATTGTTTGAATGCAACTGCAAACATTTTGAGTTTTCTCATTGACGTCATGGAGACCAATCAATAATTATTTTAAAATCCTCACAATGGGACGTATCCCTAGGTCAGTATCGCGGCGGGAGTGACTAGTCAAAAGATATTCATGGCCCTTGTATATGAAATCATGAAGTAAAAACTACGACTACTCAAATGGACATTTGATGGTATATAACACCAGAGTTGTTGGATTCATGAAATATCTCTTTTATCAGATCTAATGAGAGAGATCTATTCAATTCGGAACTTAGCAAGAACGGCTTGTTAAAATGACTTTGATAAGTAATCAATAAAAGTATTTCTGGGAAGTAAATAATAACAGTGTAGTAATCGTTATCAACCAGTGTTTAACGTGTTCAATCGAGTGTGAAGTTCGCCTCAAAAGAAGGATTTTCATTTAATTTCCTTTAAGGCAAGTGAAAGTGCAAAGTACATTAAATAGAACGTTTAAAAGCTATCAGGGTGAATTTAACATAAACAGAAGTTACTTTAACAACGTATCGCCATGTGTATCGCTTAGCCCCACTCGTGTTTATGTAACTTAACTTTAAACATAACCAGTTAAAAACAGTGAAATTTACAAAACCTCTTGCACAACATTCCAACATGATTGAACTATTAAATCTATTTTTGATGTCTCTTCTAACCATAGTACACTATCATATAAAAACTTACACTCTTTAAAGAATCCGGACATTCTGTTTTCGGGTAATCGTCAAGATCCAGATATGCCATGAAGGTATATTCCCATATCGTGTATGACCTCTTGACACACCTTGGGTTTTTCCCTGCCATGAGGTAAATCATTTCCGATGGATAAGTCAACACTTTTTCCGCCCCTTTTCCATTCTCATCAATTTTTCCAGGCTTCAATGGGCTGATGTAGCTAGTGATCTTAGCGCAGGCTTCCTTGATAGGGGCTAAGACCAGAATGTCTAATAGGATGCCACCAGGGTTGTAGACGTATGCTCTCGGACTTTCGTTTTCAAACTCTTTGCATTCCACTTTAAACTCGAATGATTCTACCTCTATGGAGACAGGGTCCGCTTTGGCTTTGGGAGAGCTGTCCACCCATGGAATGAAGACCTGGTAGCCTTTACCGGTCTTAGCATCCTCAATGACTGTCGAAAATATATTAACATATTATATATTATTTAACATATATATATATATATATGGGTCAAGACCTATTTTTATACGATTCTCTTTAGTTAAAACTCATAAACTGTTAGCCTACTACCCTTAACTTTTGTTAATGTACTCGTATTAAGTCTATGTTTGTGTTATTATTGAGGAAAGCAACAATTTACTACAACACAGGGGTCTTTAATTTCGACTATGTTGCTAAAAATAATGTACATTACTGGGGGTATAAATTATTGAAAATAAAAAAAAAATCATAAACTATGATGTCTTTTTACTGTCGTTTTACGGAGAATATTATCAGCCCTTACGATTGATGTAAAAATCATTTCACAAAGCTAGCAAACAAATAAACTATTTTCAATAAATTTATTTTGCACAGGACTGTAAGCCGTAGTTTTTGTTAAGGCTGTATATGCGGTGTTTGAGATACAGTATTTCAATTAAACTCCTTGTAATGGATTTTATTTAAATTAACAGTGTGCTACATTTCAACATCAATATGAAAGAAGTAGCCTATGGATATGGATCAAACTAGTCAAAGATTGCGAATGCAATAAATTTAAAACATTGGGTACCAGGAATTCAGAAATTAAAAAACTATATACAGACACAGCTGGTGTAGAAAGGTCTATTGTTGGTTTTGCTATACTAACTATGCCATGCTATCTATGCTGACTAGGCCACAACACAAGTCATAACAAAAACAACTTACACTGTTTGAGTGATTTTTGCACATTTTTTATAACCACTTTTTACAATTACTGACATTTATATAATTATTGTTTTGCAGTTGCTGTATAAAACTGTTTTAAATTTGCTATTCAATGAAACAATTCCCATGTTTCTAAGTTTCTTGGTTATTTGATTCAATAATCTTAAAATGTGTCCAATAGTTTATGACACCCTGTATATTTAAAAAGTGAAGAAAGAAAAATACACTTGAATAATATGAGTTTACTTAGAACTGCATTATCATTCGGTTTTAATGAAACAAGCTTAATAGGGATAAAATAAAGTTATAAGATTTTAAGGAAATATTTAACAGCCACGAGTTTTATTACCGTCTCAAGATACCTAAACCACTACCATCATTACAGCGGATTATAGAGGTCAGTTTTGCAGGGTTGTAAAACACCTAAATTTCCAATGTAGTTCCGACAGTTAGCGAGTGAGTTTTGGAAATATTTCTTCCTCCAGTTTTGTTGCTAGAGGGTGGAAGAGTCAAGATCCAAGGTTTAGAGCAAAGGAAAAACTGTATTTTTCAGGATGGTTTTCCATATAAGGCTAGAGAATTTTTTTTCACTTATGTCAAAGTTGAAACCGAATTGTTATACAAATACAACTTCAGCTTATATGCAACCAAACCACTGGTTAGAATCAAAGAATAATCATTTAGGAATGAAGAAATTGAAAATGGTTCACGTATTTTGTAATATATACGCAGTTTGTAATTTTATTTTTATCGTACTCTCCTAAATATTGATTTTTTATCAGCTTCAAGGGACTGCAGTTCTAGATTTCCCTAAAGAACTTCCATTGATATATTTTTTTTTTAAGTAAATCAAAAGCATCATTAGGAAATATTTCCCTGAATACCTAAAATTGGCTATAAAACTACAGAAGGTCTTATCTTACTAATATTATAAATGTGAAAGATTGTTTGTTTGTTTGTTTGAAGTTCAATCACGCATTAACCACTGGACGGATTCGGCTGAAATTTAGCATGATGATAGATCACATTCCCGATTAACATATAGGCATATTCTTATCTCAAAAATCCTTTCGGGCTCCACCCCAGTGAATCTGTAGTTCTCCATGTTAACATTATGAGTATTCATATTTAAAGGGAATTAAAGAATTTAGTCAGCTGTTCCAACAAAAAAAGTTGATTATATGATATGCAAAACCATTAAAAGTTATAAGATTAATCAACAGGGTGCAGCACTATTATTTTTTTTTATGAAAACAGCTAATTTGAACCAAGCAGCAACAAAAACCCGTGATACGTAATTAGAACTGTCAAAGTTGGATTGTTTACACTAATGTTTTTAATTTCATGAATAATTTGTGATATTTTGCAAATCTTTAATAATTTATTTTCCTCTAATAGTTTAGCTGAAGTGGTAGAACATTATGGCTATAGTAGATGTGTAATACCGTAAAGATGTGTGTGTTAGTAGCCTATACCGTAAATTTAAAGAAGGAAATTTTATCAAACTGTGACCTCCCCCATTGTAAACCTAAAGCTTGAGTATAAATGCAATAAGCGTTTTCTTATATGCCAACCCAGTACGAAGGACGGGTACTCTGCTATAGTTCGGCCGCTTAGAAAGCGACCTCCTCCAGCATTGGTTTAGCATCAGCACGCAGGTCGTTTTCTAAGCAGCCGAACTATAGTTATAGTATACTAGCAGAGTACCCGTCCTTCGTACGGGGTTGGCATATAAGTATAACATGCTTATTGCAGTTATACTCAAGCTTTGCGTTTGCAATGAGGGAGGACACAGTTAGATTTGCTTCTTTAAATTTACAATATTCTATAGTATTACACATCTACCATAGCCATAATGTTCTACCACTTCATCTAAACAATTGAAAAAAAAAATTATCACAGATTCACAAAATATCACAAATTATTCATGAAATTAAAACTAAACATTACTGTAAACAATCCTACTTTGACAGTTAGTTCTCATTGTGTATCACAGTTTTTTGTTGCTGCTTTGTTTAAATTAGCTGTTCATAAATGCAAAAAAATATAGTGCTGCACCCTGTGGGCAAATCTTATAACTAATATAATATAAATACCTCGTCACAGCTCTGTAGTTTCTGTAGATTACAGCTGTTTCGGCATTAAAATGCCATCATCAGATACACATACATCCACCTGAATTGGCGTCGTTAAACTGTACATATACACGAACACGATAAAAACACAAAAACACGTAAAACAAGAGACAGGCCTGTCGCGTACATGATTGTTACGAGTACGGAAGCTGACCCAAAAAACTCCAGTTTAACGACGCCAATTCAGGTGGATGTATGTGTATCTGATGATGGCATTTTAATGCCGAAACAGCTGTAATCTACAGAAACTACAGAGCTGTGACGAGGTATTTATATTATATTAGTCATCAATTCAGCTCAGGGGCTAAACCATGTCTGTTGTTAAATCTTATAACTTTTTAATGCTTTTGCATATCATAGAACCAACTTTTTTAGTTGAAACAGCTGACTAAATTCTTTAATCTATACTTATTTAATACGCAAGCAGGGTTTTTGTGACAATTACTCCTCCGAAACTAATGAACCGATTGACATGTTTTTGGTGTCATTGGGAATAGCGTAACGTGAAGTTGTGCAGGAAACTTTCTTTTTATGGAAATAATTAGATAGTGAGGCCCTGGAGTCCTTTAAAGTTTCGTATTTCTCCATAAGATTAACATGGGAAACAAAAACTGTTATGAAACTCCAGCTGTCGTCAGAAATTAAAAGTAAACAAGAAGAACATACGTTAATTTTAAACAGTAGATAAGTTTGCTAATTTAACAGTTTGCTACAAACATTTACTGACTTGGTTCAAATTAAATTTTACTATTTGAACTTGGGTTGGCGTAAATATTAGAATGGAAAAAGCGAGAGAGCCTGGATATATCTATATAGATATAATATATAGACTATATTGATATAGTCTGTTATGTACATCTTGAGTATTTCCATAATCTTTGAGTCGAATCGTTTAAAGCCATCAGCAATTATGACCGTAATTGGTTTTAAAATAACGCCTGTAATACTTAGCAATTGCTCGAATTCGAGCAACAGGGACACTAGTTCTCTTTAAATACGAACGAGGTGTTAGCCCGTCCTACGTACGGGAATTTAGTAGTCAATTAAAACCGTGTACAATTCAGATCAGCTAGTTTACACATATAAAGACAAAGTTTCTTGCAGTTTTAATGTGAAAAATCATCTTGTAAACAAATGTTGTGTGACCAAATATGTTTTTATTCCATTATAGGCACGATATGCATTTTAAATCCGATAATTTTACAATAAAACAGCAATTCTGTAATTTTTACGATGTGAAAAGCGTTGAAGTGAGATTTGCAGGCGATTCGCACAGACGCACACTGATTATAAGTAGCCTACAGTAGAGAGAGTAATAGCACAGAAAACGTACTAGTAGGCCTACGTTTTCTGTGGTAATAGTCAATCGAGAAGTGTATAGACCTAGTCAACGATACCACCTTCCATAGCATACCCGCCTCTTCCATGATTATTATCACCACAATACAACTACTATACACAATTTCAAGTAGGTCTGAATAGAAAAGACCTAAAATAAAACGATAATATCCAATAAAATTCACAGTACACATAATTTAACTTTGGTGTCCTAACATCAAAACTAATCGTCACACCTATCCTTTATTAGTACAGGTAAAATTATACTAAAAAACCAGTAGAAACCATAAAAATTAGTCCATTCATGAAACTTTCAGGAAACGTAGTAATTACCATTAGGTATTGGAATCTAAAGAGTCCCTAGTGATTGTGGGGGTGGAAGTACCATTTTAAGGGGTTTTAAGTTTATGGGGGTATTGATTTTGAGAAAATTTGTATTTATGGGATCCAAGCAAGTGGGGTGTCGTTTTCTATGTTTCTTAGGATGCAGAATCGAAAAAGAACATAATAAAAGCAATACAACCGACAGTTTATCAGAAAAAGACTACTTTATCAATGAAAAACTAAATATGACAAATTAATTAAGGTAAAATAATCCAGTTAATTAATATCCATCACCTATTACAAAATTGATCATGAGTCTGTGTCACATGTTAAAGTTGTGAGGAAAATTAACCAAGAAACTGGTAGTTATGACTCTTTAACCACCACGTGTCATATTGTTCATCAGCTACTGATGCATCATCAACTTTCATGGAATCGTCAGGGTCTCTAACTCGTTCTTCTCCATCATCGTTTTGACTGGACAGCTTAGTAGTGGGGATGGGTAGCAGAAACATATTTCAGTTCTGGCGACGATCCTGCAACTTAGGGCGAAGATAATATATAAGACCAAGTATATAAAACCGCCCAGACCCGAATTTTTAAGGACCTTGGTCACCCGTAATGACGTCATTAATATGGCGCTCGGAAGAGGATGCTAGGTCGCTATGAATTGGTTACTATACCAAAATGCCTGAACCGATTTTAATGAAATTTGGCATACAAGTGCTTGAATACTATATCTAATCCCAGTTTGTCAATGGTCGAGTTTGGTTAGGTCATTTCAAAATGGCGGCCGTTAATATTTAAAATAATTAAAAATTGTTTAATGTTTTGTTTTTTCAACTCTCTCCAGAAATCTAAAGCGATCTTTCATTTTCCTTGCAATCATAGGTTGTGATGCCATCTCTGCATTTCATGGAATAGGCAAAATACCCCCACCGCAGCAAACCTGCAGATTAAGTGAGTTTCCATTTGCCTGATTTTATTTTCAATTAAATCCATTTCAATGACATTAAGTTTAGTGTTAACTAGGTTTGCTGCTACGGGGATGGTAATAAAGTGTGTTGTTTTATTAAAATATGAATAAGTTAAATAAATTCGCCAAGTTTTATCAAAATATAACCATAACTAGCAAAATAACTAATCAGAGTATTCAAAATGGTTTAGAGAGAAATTCTAAAATTTTACGTTTAGAGGGGCAAACATGAGAAAACCCAATTATTACCCCATAAATCCCCCAGAACACCCCGTTCTCATGGTCCGATCATGCTGGTTCGCGAACTCGTTTGAGTAAACGTAGATTTACACGTTTTTACCAAATTTTGTCAACATTGGGTAAGTTTTGCTAGAGTTATTACTTGAGTTGTGCTAACGTTCTTTAAAAAGTACACGTCTACAGTCATTAACGCTGTTAAAGTTTGATGTTATGTTATATCATATAGAAAAGTACAACAAATCTTTGGATTGATTCTAACGAGTTCGCAATCCAGCATGATCAGACCATGGGAATGGGGTTTTTGGGGGGACTTACTGGGTCAAAATTGGGTTTTGTCATGTTTAACCATCTATAACATTTTCCAATTTCTCTCTAAACCATTTTGGATACCATAATGAATTTGAATACCTAAAAACCAAATAATTTTGTTTATTGAAGTGTTTTTGTATGGATATTGGTTACCTACCGAGAAAATTCAAAAATTGTAAATTTATCATTCACATTTTATTCTTATGGAGAATAAGTACACTGTTGTAGTTTACTCGTTTATGGATATATTTTGATAAAACTTGGCAAATTTATTTATTTTGACCTAAGCTATAATGTTTTAATTAAAAAACACACACATTACTATCCTCTCCGTAGCAGCAAACCTAGGTACTAATTAAACTTAATGTTATTGAAATAGATTTTATTGAAAATCAATTCAAGCAAATGAAAACTCACTAAATCTGCAGGTTTGCTGCGGTGGGGGTATTTTGCATATTCCATGAAATGCAGAGATGGCATCACAACCTGTGATTGCAAGGAACATGAAAGATCGCTGCAGATTTCTAGAGAGAGTTAAAAAAACAAAACATTAAACAATTTTTAATTATTTTAAATATTAACGGCCGCCATTTTGAAATGACCTAACCAAACTCGACCATTGACAAACTGGGATTAGATATAGTATTCAAGCACTTGTATGCCAAATTTCATTAAAATCGGTTCAGGCATTTTGGTATAGTAACCAATTCATAGCGACCTAGCATCCTCTTCCGAGCGCCATATTAATGACGTCATTACGGGTGACCAAGGTCCTTAAAAATTCGGGTCTGGGCGGTTTTATATACTTGGTCTTATATATTATCTTCGTCCTAAGTTGCAGGATCGTCGCCAGAACTGAAATATGTTTCTGCTACCCATCCCCACTACTAAGCTGTTAAGTCAAAACGATGATGGAGAAGAACGAGTTAGAGACCCTGACGATTCCATGGAAGTTGATGATGCATCAGTAGCTGATGAACAGTATGACACGTGGTGGTTAAAGAGTCGTTACTACCAGTTTCTTGGTTAATTTTCCTCACAACTTTAACATGTGACACAGACTCATGATCAATTTTGTAATAGGTGATTGATATTATTTAACTGGATTATTTTACCTTAATTAATTTGTCATATTTAGTTTTTCATTAATAAATTAGTCTTTTTATGATAAACTGTCGGTTGTATTGCTTTTATTATGTTCTTTTTCGATTCTGCATCCTAAGAAACATAGAAAACGACACCCCACTTGCTTGGATCCCATAAATGAAAATTTTCTCAAAATCACTACCCCCATAAACTTAAAACCCCATAAAATGGTACTTCCACCCCCACAATCACTAGGGACTCTTTAGATTCCAATACCTAATGGTAATTACTACGTTTCCTGCAAGTTTCATGAATGGACTAATTTTTATGTTTTCTTATGTGAGTTTTACCTGTACTATATATCAATTTCACTGCATTAATTGCTAAATAAATCAGTGTAAACAAAGAAAAGTAAAAACAATAACAGTTTGTTTTGAAACAGCTGTTTGGTTCAAATAACATTAATTTGGAAAAAAGGACTGGTCACATGTAGCAGGAATATAAAAAGTAAACACGCTAGTAAAGTTAATGACGTAATTGTCAATGTGTACTATCCAAACCGTTATCAGTTCTATCCTTGATAATTACCCACCCTCATTGAATAAATGTATATCGTAATTTCCCATAATTGTTAACTAAAACTACAATATATTCATAGTTGAAATAAAAGTGATATTTATTATTTATAGGCACCCCCAAACGTAACCACAACTGAACACGATTCCATAAAAGGATGATTTGTCTAATTGCAGTATCCTAGGTCAATGTTGACGTTGTGTTCAATCCAATATATTATGATATTTTCACGTTTGGGGGCGCTGATATAGGCACCCCCAAACGTAACCACAACTGAACACGATTTCATAAAAGGATGGTTTGTCTAATTGCAGTATCCTTGTACAATAAATAAGTAAATTAGTGAACAAAACGTTGACGTTGTGTTCAATCTATGTCATCCATCTGTTTATCTTTGTATAAAACCCGGCTGAGGTTGTGGTGGTAATTTAAAATCGTGATTCCTGATTATTCTTGAACTTCTTTTTATGACATCAATATTTCCGGGCCTAATCCAAACAAAGTTAAAGCAGACAAATTTTAATTGTAAACAAAAAGCTACCATGAAGAATTAAAACATGTAAACATTGTTATTTTTTATTCTTTACTTGAAAAGTGGAGTCGTAAAATTATTTGCATTTATCCTTTTTTTATTAAGACTCGTGTACAGAGCCTCGATTTGTACTGTGGTTTAATTAATTTTGGTCTAAAATATTTTAAACTGTGGTCTAATTATCCCTACTAATCTTACCTATTTCCTATAATCATATTTTCCTATAATCAATGACTAAATAACCTCATAGTTCCATAGTTTATATTTAACCAGCTGTTAGTTAAAACAAATTATATTGCTCCAAAACAAATCGAAGATTACAAAGATTGCTTAAAAAAATAATTTGAACATCCTAGTAATTTACTATGTATATTTAATTAATCTGTCATCCTCTTACAGAAGAATTGAACGTATCAATGATTAGCATTACACATAGTATAAATAAGTCAACCCTAAGTATGTCTTTACATTTTTATCCAAATGCTTAATTTGTGACACAAAAGCTGAATGTTTACAGCTGTTATGTTAAGCAAATTATTTTATGCCAAAAGCTAGTTTAGAATCTTACCGTCGGCTGCTAGACTTTTTAAAAATTAAAACTTAATTTCTAAAGAAACTGGGACCCTAAACTAAATTTATGGCTTCGACATTCCCTAGTTCTCAAAATTATCTTTCTTTCAACACAAAAATCATGAAAATCCGTCGAGTGGTTGATTCAGAATCGTGAAATAAAAAAACATTCCCTATATGGGAAATTCGCTAAAACACTGTTTCGTTTTAATATTATAGATACTCATAAGGTTAACATGGGGAACTATAGAGCCACTGGGGTGGAGCCCAAAAGGATTTTTGAGATAAGAATATGCCTATATGTTAATCGGGAATGACAGCTATCATTATGCCAAATTTCAGCCCAACCCATCCAGTAATTAATGCGTGATTGAAATCAAAACAAACACACAAACTTTCACGTTTATAATATTAGTAAGATTTCATCACTGCCTGAAGTGACTCTTTTTTACCCGAGGTCAAGATTTACGATTGAAGCAAAGCCGAGGTTTGAAATGAGCAAGGGTTAAAAGTCACTTTTTGCTTGTGTGGTGAACTATATTTCTATATATTTCTATAACTATATAAGTCATATTGCATCATTAATAAAAAAACAAAGCTAGAAAATGAAATAATTGTTATGTAAAGATAACCTCTCAAAACGACCTCTCTGCTAATGCAAATAATAATAAGTAAGTGATTAAGTAAGTGAGTTAAGTAAGTGATTTAATTATTTCGACTATGGGTAATTTCTTGACCCATGTTATCATGTTCATGAGACACCTAAGCATGGTCCAGGATTGGTTGTATTTGTCGTATCCTCTCTTGGGCACATACACTATGGCCGGGCGCACACCAGATGAGGCACGGCACGGCACGGCGCGATGTTTTGCCTTAAAGCGCCTTATGCGACTAGGTTTCTATTATTTCAAATGGGGGCACGGCATTTGCCTCACACATCATCGGGCACGGCAAGGCAATGCAAAACAGCGCCTCACGGCGCTTTGTACTGCCTTTTCAATTTTCGTCTTTCGGGCAAAAGGCAAAACGATGTGCGCATGTGCGAGGATCGACACCACGTTCAGCGCAGTGACAGCCCCTGTCAAAATCAGCGTGCACTTCCAACGATTAGTAATTATGAAATTTTTCCGGATCTGCTCTTAGTTCTGCAAAGAATGGTTTCAAGTTCAATTTCCTTTTTTTGGTTGATGGGATGCACCCACGATCCATTACATTCATTAGGTACCAGCTATAGGTACCAGCAATAACCTTATACCAGCTATAGGTAATTTTAGGTACAGCAGCTATGGCAGCAGCCTCTTCTTCGCCTTCTGCATCCATTCTCACAAAATGTGTAGTACAAAGTGTCACAAAATGTACAAACAACCTCACAACACACAGTATCTCACTTTACTGAAACCATGGGATCGACATGTGGGTGCTCAAGTCGCCTTGCCGTGCCGTGCCGTATGCATCTCAAATCTCCATCGGGCACGGCAAGGCGAGGCAAAGACGTCTCGCCTCGCCTTGCCGTGCCGTGCTGTGGTGTGCCGCCGGCCATCAATGTGAAGTTGGCTGGCTCCGGTCAAACTATCATACTGTACTACGCAAAAGTCCGTAATCCTTCAAACTGACTAAGAAGGAATTTCCCTTAAAGTTACCTTTGTCATGACTTTAAATAAGGCATATGGACAGACGCTAACGAAGGAGGGATTGCTCGTGCCAGGCCCTGTTTTTTTTTTGTATAGTTCAGTTTTTGTAGCTTTGTCAAGGATGCACTTTCTCAGTGAAAACTATGTCTGTGTAAAAACAAGGCCATCAAAACAAAAATTGTTTATGGCCATATTATTACTTCGATCACAGCGTTCAAATACAGGCATGTTTTTTAAGTAAGTACCGTTTTTAAACTTCTCCGTTCCAGCGCTGCGATTGGCATTTTGGACATTTGCGCTGTATATGTGCATCTATTGGCAAGCCCTAGCCGGAAATTCGACAACAATCGGCCGTGTTTACATCCGGTATCGAGCATTCAAAATGGTGCCGCCAATTGAGACTGCCGCCGACTGTGAAGTGCGCGCTGTAATTAGATTTTTATGTTCTAAAGGTGTGAAAGCCATTGAAATTTGTCAACAGCTTAGTGAGGTGTATAGCGAGAACATTTATGAGTGACGGAATGGCACACAAGTGGGTAAGGGCATCTAAAGACGGCCCCACCAACATCCATCATGAGCAACGCACTGGGCAGCGTCCACTGTCCCCAGTACCCAGTGCGTTGCTCATCATGAACGTTGGTGGGGCCGTCTTTAGATGCCCTTACCCACTTGTGTGCCATTCCGTCACTCATAAATGTTCTCGCTATACACCTCACTAAGCTGTTGACAAATTTCAATGGCTTTCACACCTTTAGAACATAAAAATCTAATTACAGCGCGCACTTCACAGTCGGCGGCAGTCTCAATTGGCGACACCATTTTGAATGCTCGATACCGGATGTAAACACGGCCGATTGTTGTCGAATTTCCGGCTAGGGCTTGCCAATAGATGCACATATACAGCGAAAGTGTTCAAAATGCCAATCGCAGCACTGCAACGGAGAAATTTAAAAACGGTACTTACTTAAAAAACATGCCTCGTAGGTAATGTAAACATGTAAAAACGTAAATAACATTATATTTTGAAAAGGTTAATTATCTAAAATGTAGACCCGCATCTATTCCTGAAGTAAGGACCCATACTTAAATCAACGATTCACTAACTACGCAGAATTAACTTTATACATATATATATAGGGTGTCCCACGAGACATGTCTCGTATATATGATAAGTGATAACAGAATATGTTAAATGGATCATTTTACTTCGTCATGAGGTACGGACAAGTTATTGGTATGATTTAAACAACAATACGGATTCGACCATGACACAAATGTGAAAAATTCTCTAGGCTTACATGGGATCCTGTCCTAAAAACTACACTTTGTTGCTCGCATTAACCTGAATCTTTCACAATATCTCAAAGTGGGAAACTGTATGATGAAATATTTCCAAAATTCCCTCGCTACCCGGCGGAACCCGACCAAAACGCAATTTAGGTGTTTTGCAATTGCAACTCTGAACTCTGCGATACTGACACTTGTAACCCACTTTCATGATGGTGGCCTTTTTGGTATTTTAAAGGACGGTCATAAAACCCGTGGTGGTATGATAACAGCTTATTTGTGTATATGAAGCTTTTTTTCAATTCAACTATTTATACAGTTATCAACTTAAAACAAAACTGTAGATCAATGCTACCTCTATCATTACAATATTCGTCAACATGATCAAAAATGGGTGTATACATTTAATAATTACAAGCTTATAGGTACATACCATTGCCTTTAATCTTTCCCCAAGCATCAACTTTGTCTAAGCTCTGGAGTGCCTGTAGTAAAATAAACCATACAACTTAGTTATTCTACAACTATAACCATATAATTATGTTTTTCTACATGTGTGTGGGTGTACTACATAAATATTTGTTACTGTATACATAAAACTTTTGACAGTTGTCACTTATTATCAAGAAAACTTATAGCGTGGTAAAATGTTTGAGGTAAATAAAAATGACTATGATCAAGTAATAATATTGCTTGGGGTTGGTACAGTGATTCCCCATATTATGTATTAGAGATCAATTTAAATACTTACCGCCTAGGTGAATTTGAATCAGTCTGATTTGATTTTAAGTAACATTTTTGCTCAAATACGCCAGATTTATTCTTTATTCAAACAAACATTAGGTATATTAATTTGCCAAATTTGATTAAATTATAACCATAAACAAGCAAAATATAACAGTTTACTTTTCTCCATAGCAATAACATAGAGAATAAACTATTACTAAGGTCTCGTGGTAAGACCTAAGCCCAGGACCGATTTACTTGTTCGTTTTTATGTCCCCAAAGACCGAAAATACCCATTATATAATTTATCATGTTAGCATGACAGCTCGAGTAAAAATGATCCGATTTTGATAAAATATGGTTCAAACGTGTAAACCTATCTATTTAAGCGAGTTCGCTATTCCAGCATTATCTAACTATACAAGCAGGTTTTTATGTGGAGAGGGATTTATGTGGTTAAAATTAATTTTACCATTTTCAATCCGCTAAACATAAAATTTTGCTTTTTCCTTCCAAATTATTTTTTGAGCTCAAAAAACATTGTAGTTTATTGGAGCGTTGTTGCAAGGCTAATGGTTACAGACAAAGTCCAAAAAACTAGTTTGCTTGTACAGGGATATACTGTACTCGCCTTTGGCTCACCCCCAGGTTTAAAACCGTTTCAGGTTGGTGGCTTGATAGATTATTTATTACATCCTTGGCAAATTTCAAGTCGCTAGCACATTTTTAAATGGTTCAGATCAGCATATTAAATAAGCCACTTTAGAGCGTATGCCCATAAAAATAACATAATCCCCATATGGGGGGAATTCAAAACTTCAGTGAGGGGCGAAAGGTCGTCATTAGTAGATTATAGTTATTCTTTTAAAAATCCACCACTTTAATTTTTCCTAAAGGAATGTAAACGTTTTAAAATGTCTTTTTTAGGTTTTTCTTCGAAATCGAGAGAATTATAAGTCCAAAAAGTAATTTTGGAAAAACCCCTAAAAATTAACTCCAATTATTTGTAGAAGCAAACCTAATCAATTAATAAAATTTGTATTTAATTGGATAATAAATCTAACTATCTTAAGGGGATATTTTAGTGAAATTTCAATCTTGCAAATGGAAGTTCGCATAGTCTGGAGTTTTGCTGCGGTTGGGGTAGGCCTATTATTTTAATTTTCTCCGTACCCTTAAATGGTATGCAACGTTTACTATATGGTTTTAATAGCAATTAGGTATTCGAGGGGGGACAATTTCAAAGCTTTATAACACCCAGGTCCCACTCTGACCCTGGTTATAACACCCGAACTTGCTGGACGCGAAATCATTCACGTCCATCCAATCCTATACATTAATGCAGAATTTCATCAAAATGGGACCAAACTCACACACACTCTAAGCGATACATCCGTTAACCTGGTGGAATTTTCACAAAAAACGTTCTCCTAAAACATTAAGACCTATTTCCTTTTATTACTAACATTAATTTGAATACAGTAAGTAATTAGGTTTGCTGCTACGTGGAAGGGTAGCATAGTATGAAATAAACAAATTTGCCAAATAAAAAAAACCTATTTCCATAAACAAGCAAACTACAACAATTAATTGATTTATATATATATATATAACCAGGACGTGATTGAACCATGCGAACGAGCTCACTTATGAAGTTAAACGGGGCAAAGCCCGCGGGTACAGCTAGTCTTCTATGAAAGTGAAATAAGTTACCACTCACTAAGTCGTTGTAAAATCGGAGATCAAGTATTTGGTGGATTAGTAAATTATTCGTGGTTTAAGTAAATTACAAATGGGTTTTCATGGGTTTTCTTTTTAGTGGATAGTTGTATTTATGATTATTAAGTTTAGATCATGCCTTTTACTGTAGACTTTAGAAAAGCCAATTTTATGTGTGTACATTCACAAACATAAAAACGGTTGTTGAAAACATCCCCGGTCAAACCTACACTTTTTATCCATAATTTAATAATTTATTTAATATAAACACCTACTGACGTCAGCTGAGATAAACAGCTGTGTTTAGATTACGGCCGCCATCTTGGTTCCATATCCCCGCCGATCCTACTATCGTATATACTGTAGACCTGTAACTTTTTAGGGACTTTTAGAGTTTTGATTAAGGAGTTCAATAAAAAATCGTGCAATATTAGTTAATGTTATTTTAAGATACATAATACTTTAAATAAAATAAAGTTATAGCTGAACTGACTGAAAATTACACTGGGGATAGAATCGTGGCCAAAAAAAGGAATTTTGTAGGTGGTTTCAGATTGAGTGGTTTGAAGCTCTTGGTTAAGGGCAGTTAATGTATTAAAAGAAAAAAAATTCCCTTAGTTTTCACATCATTATTAGTCACAAATGCTTAACTAAATTAAGTCACTATTTATATATGGATTTAGGGCTAATATTTTTTATCTAATTATTTTGTTGGCCTATCAGATTAAACATTTAACTTTTTAATTTAAAATATCGTGAACGAAGCCACGGGGGGGTTTGCTAGCTCTCTATAAAAATAACACGTGAATTTTGAATTTTCAGTTTTTTTATTTCCTCCGTAACTGATAGATATACAACAACTAAACAACGCTTCCGGATGCTTTTTATTTTAAGATCTACAAGATGGGTTAGAAGAAATTGCAAAACGGGGGAAGACTATTTTTACCCCACTAAATCCTCCATAAACCTCCGTTCCATAGTCTGATCATGCTGGTTAACGAGCTCGTTCGAATAAACGTAGCTTCCAGGGAAGCTTGGAAGTATAGATGGGAACTTATAACTATGTTTAACTTATACATTTTAGGTAGGCCTAAATAAAACTAATAAAAAACCTTGAAGTTCGTTTACTTTTATCTGATATCCTTAATTCTGTATTATGTTTTGTTGTCTATCGAGTACTCTAATTGTGTTGTATTATTCTTTTATTTGTTGTATAAAAAAATTTCATTTCTTTTTGTGCTAAACTTTTTTAATACTTTTACACAAAATATGATTGTAGTGCCAGACTGTTTTTGTGTGAATTTTTAAGTTGAAATTCATTTTAGAAGGCAAAAATTGTGTCAACCAAACAAACGGTTGTTATCAACTATTGTTTCAAAGTGATATCTTTTTGGTGGTCAATGAATACCGATGAATTTGCATTTACACTCATTTATGTTCTACTGTATGTAAGTAAATATATTTTATAGTAATAGTAGTAATAGTATTTTAGTCCACTTACATTATATTTTAGTTCACGATAACGGGACCCTTAGCCAACTATATTGGCTGTAAATATATATATTTTTTTTTTATTGGACAAACAGGGATATATATTTCTTGCACCACCAATTAACATATTTGAGCGAACAAATCAAAAAAGCAGACGACTAAAAACTCAATGTATTTTGTGCTCATTCAATATATAACTACAGTTGGTTGAAATTAGATGAGTACTATATGAATTTGACATTTGGGAGTAAAATGAATGTATAAGCAGAACTACATCGGATTGGAGGTAAGAACACTGAGATTAGATTCTACATTATACAACAACAACAATTTAGCCTAATATAAAAAAAACCTTTAAGGCAAACTAAACAACTACAGCGAATCTACATACAGTTTTTGAAAAAAGAAATCTTTTTGATTAAAAATATATTCTAGTTACAGTGTATAATTTAAATTAGTTTTATGGATTCACTAATCCAATTGGGCTAATCCAATGAATGTGGCCATTGCCTTTGTGAAAAAATGTAAAACTTAATTACATGAAAATCGGAAATTTTTCTTGCAAATTAATATTTGTTAAATCTCTTGAAACCCGTAGCTCTAAATATAATATAAAATATATAAAATTCAGCAAGTAAAATAAAAAAAAGTTCTTAAAAGATCTATCGTTTAACAGTAAGTAGTTTAACAGTAAGAGAAGAATATTATATCTTTCAATATTATGGAAGATGGTTTTATGTCATCATCTCAAGAAATGAACTACTTAAAATATTCAACAAATACTAACCAGACAAAACAGCAAGACGATCCTTATCATCTCCAGTCCTGAAATTTTGTGACACGCAAAGATAACGATTTTATTAATTACTCATGAAGTCAAATAAATGTTTTTGTGACAGATCAGCAAAGTGGAATATTGCGATTGGTTGGTTACTGACGCAGATCAGAGGAGATTGGTGTCATTATTGCTAATTTGTCATCATTTACGCTTGACGTTAATTTGATACCGTCGCAACTTGTTTTCGTTTAAGATAACGCAATATGTTATCAGTAGGTTTTGAAGTATATACTTAATAATTCATTCATTGAAAAAATAAATTATCTAACTAATAAAATAATAAAATATTTATATTTTTATGGATTGATTTTATGTATATGTTACACTCAATCCACGAATTCGGACAATGTCCGAAATTTCTACCCAATCCGCGATGTGGATAGTGTGAAATACGCACGTCGCGGACTGAGCATTTTATTTCGGACATTGGCCGAAACTAAATGCCCAGACCGCGTTGTGGGTAAACTGATTTACTCAAACACCGAGGTCAAAATCTTCTTCGGCCATTGAGTAAATCCAAAATACCCACAACGCGATGTGATCAAAAGTGATTGCCCACGTCGGGATGTGGGTATTTCTAGTTTGCGTAAACGCCGAATAGCCTGTGTAAACTGCCTTATAAGCAAAAATCTACATGAAATCCACAATCACTAATATAGTATAGTATATTTATATAGGTAAAATAAATAAAATTTTGGTTTGTGATTATAATTATTTAATGTATAAATAGCATTTTATAAAATACAAGAAAACAGCAAAATACCGAATAGGAACCAATATAAAAAGGCCCATTGGGCCTACAAATACATCTTCAGTGAGCAAGGTTCGCACATATCCAAGTACATTTGAATCACCTCTCTGGTAATATTGCAAAATTTCTATTTAAGCTCTACTTCCATAGCTTTCTCTTTCTTATGACCGACTCGTATGTGAGTTGAATGAATTGTGTCATACATTTGATCAATGCGAAATGCGACAAAAATATTTTATATCTGTTATTTCACCAGATGTTTTTTCAATTTACATTTCTTTGTCACCAATATTTATGACATCGAAGCGGTTGATTCGGCGATAATCTTTCGATGATAATGACTGTCCATTATATGGTTTCTTATATTTCTTATCTTTCGCCTCCTTGAATTGAATGATTTATTCATATCTTTGTTCTTCAATTAGGAAATTGCGACTTGAAAGGCCATCCGTCTTTGACATCAGCTCCTCCGGTTTAGTGTTTAATAATTCCTTCATTTCACATAACATCACAAAACAATATCTCACAAACAATATATCACAACAACAACAACAACAACAACAACAACAACAACAACAACAACAACAACAATAAACAATATATCACTGAACATATATTAACTTGATCACGAGCGTATCACTACAGGACAGCAACAGTAAAGAATACACAATGCAGGTGCAGGTTTGTCAATCCTAATAGCAAATAGTGCAAATGGTGGGGGTGACATGTCTGAACGTCAATTCGGCGTTTGCACAAACTAGAAATACCCACAACCAGACGTGGGCAGGTGGGCAATACCTCTTGCTCACATCGCGTTATGGGCATTTTGGATTTGCTCAATCGCCAAAGAACGTTATGATTTCGGCATTTGAGTAAATCAATTTACCCACAACGTGGTCTGGGCATTTCACTTCGGCCAATGTCCGAATAAAATGCTCACTCCGCGACGTGGGTATTTCGCACTTTCCACATCGCGGAGTGGATAGAAAATTTGGACATTGTCCGAATTCGGGGATTGAGTGAAACATATACAGGGTGTCCATAAAAAACGTTTCAGGACTTTGGGAAATGAATCCCCATACTAAAAGGAAGAAAATAGTTTATGGGAAGGTATGTCCGAAAATGCATATTAACCCAGATATCCGCCATTTTGTTTTTTATACAAAAATATTTTTATCTGTGAAGTTTTTTATTCGACGATTATGAAATTTGGTATACATGTTAACATACACAAGACCTATAATAGAAAAAATAATAAAGTTGTTCCGATTGTAAATTTCAAAATGGCGGCCGTTTTAATTTTTCTAACTTAAATAACTCAAAAACGGCTAATTCTACGAAAAAATGCCAAGAATACTTTTTTTTAGCATTTTTAATTCCCTATCAAACGATACCAAGATCAAAAAGACCGGACAAATGATAACTGAAATATAACGTTTTTTGTGTAAAAATAAGGCAAAGTTAGTCGGGGGACCCTTAATTTTTGCCTAATTTTTACACAAAAAACGTTATATTTCAGTTATCATTTGTCCGATCTTTTTTATCTTGGTATCGTTTGATAGGGAATTAAAAATGCTAAAAAAAAGTATTCTTGGCATTTTTTCGTAGAATTAGCCGTTTTTGAGTTATTTAAGTTAGAAAAATTAAAACGGCCGCCATTTTGAAATTTACAATCGGAACAACTTTATTATTTTTTCTATTATAGGTCTTGTGTATGTTAACATGTATACCAAATTTCATAATCGTCGAATAAAAAACTTCACAGATAAAAATATTTTTATATAAAAAACAAAATGGCGGATATCTGGGTTAATATGCATTTTCGGACATACCTTCCCATAAACTATTTTCTTCCTTTTAGTATGGGGATTCATTTCCCAAAGTCCTGAAACGTTTTTTATGGACACCCTGTATATTAAGGGTGCGCTTTATCCCAGCTCGGAAATCTCAGCTCGGGCTTCAGTAGCTATGTTTCACCATTTGACAGCGCTGCGAGAAGCGCTTACAGACGTTTCCAAGATTACTGTTTTAGAATTGACAAATAATGATAGCTACGCACTCCAAACGGCTTATAGTAGTACAAAGACCAATCTATAGTTCTGCGTTTTTCAAATGTTCAAAAAACATTTTTTTATAAGTTAAGGCTAGTTGAAAAGGCCCTTTTTTCTTGTACCACAACTCAAGTTTATAAGGTGTGTATTTAAAATAATTAAAATATAGAAACAAAGAACTACAGAAAATTTCATCCTCTTTAATATGATACCTTAACTTTGATATGATACCTTCAATGTAGCAGGTGAAAACAGAAATCTTGCAAACCCTTGCATTCGGTTGTGCGTCAGGGGTAAAGCGCGCCCTAAGTTGTACAAGTTGTAGGTTGTATATATAAATTTGTACAATTTCAGGGTAGTGTGTGATCAATTTTAAAAACAATATGTTTTTAAGTTTACGTTGTAATTTTTCATGAACTTGTTAGAACTATGAATCAAATGATCAAGT
Organism: Macrosteles quadrilineatus; assembly: GCF_028750875.1. Taxonomy (NCBI): domain Eukaryota; kingdom Metazoa; phylum Arthropoda; class Insecta; order Hemiptera; family Cicadellidae; genus Macrosteles; species Macrosteles quadrilineatus. Next base: position 14,266,964 of record NW_026542602.1, read on the forward strand.
GAATTGATTATCAAGTGCCGATTTATTTCGCGCTTCACTGATCGTACTGTCCACATCGTTGCTTAAACTCAAAATTTACAAATTATTGTATTTGTTGGTTCGATAAACCTCAGTATCAAAAATTTTATGTTATTATAATCCCGTCCTTATTAGGGTCTATTCTCACTTTCCGTGCATATTAATTTGTTTTGGTTAAATATTCGTTTTCATCAGTTAAATAACAATTGCATCGACCACAAATTTCGTAGATTAAATATGTATGTTCAAAATATTTCTATACTCTGAAACTTATAACGATAACCAATTTCTGTTCGAAGCAATACGGTATGCAAGCAATATCTTGTGATTGCTGTGGTGGTGCGGATGTATTCATGAATGGTTTACCACAATACACGTCGTGTATTATGTATTCTACGCCACTTAAGGCATTGCGGTTCCTGTATATGAATATACAGTAGGTCTCTTGATATAGGATTCATATCCGTGAAAAGCACTTTAAAAAACCAATGATGTTTTTTTAAACGTTTATGTGATCATTTGTATTTTTCAAATGAAAATACTGATTTTGGATTTTCAACCTTACAGTGTTTTATAGTAGGTAAAAATAGGTAAGATGTAAATCAATTCTAGAAATAAGTTTTAGAGTTAGTACTGCTACATTAGTATGCAAATAAAAATACGTAAGCTTCTAAAATTCTTTAGAGGACATTGTTTATAGTGAAATAGAAAAACTTCACAGCAAAGCACATTTTGTCAATTTACTAGTATACATATAGGATACTTTTAAACCATAATGTATAAAAACAATGTGATGATAGCGTAGGTAAAACCATGAATGTTAAAACAGAAACGGTATGGATCACAAACATAGATGTCAATGACCCGAATGTCTAGGGTAATAGCATAGATGAAGTAATATGATTATATCACTTATGTTATATTATGATCCATATTGTTTCCGATCCAATATCCGTGGATAACACTAAAACCATTTTTAAAATATAAATTAAGTAAAAGGTAAAAAATATTATGTTCCTTGCTACGAGTTATCAGATGTGATAACACACCGGAAGTATCATCAGCAGTTCCGACAGCATCTGCTGTCTCATTTCCGGTTGTGTTGATTTGAAAATTTCTTATTTCTAAAGGCAAAACCTGGTTTTTTAAGAATTTTCCGGATTTATAATCAAAACCAATCATTCTACGATATCTTATTTTGTCCACTTAAAAGTAACAAAACAGTTGTTATTCAAAAGATATATGATTATATCTTTTGAATAACAACAGTAAAACAAATATCTTCGTTTGAAAATATACATCATTATTGTTGCATTTTACCACGAACAAGAGAGTAAGTGATCATGATCATTCATCCTTTTTCTACGATATTATGTGAAAACGATTTTATAATGCTGCTGTAAAGAAAAGAAATTAATCCCCTTAAAAATCAACCGACACATATAAGTAGATTCCTCATAATTTGGGTTTAAAAGTGCGCAAAACGAAGGGATTAAATGATTTGTACTACCTGGTACTACGAAGGCCTACATACGGCCGTTCTAGTTTAGTTACAGGGCTTGATATGAGCTAACGTGGTTATGACAACACAATAGAGAACATACCACATCTGAGGCAAGGGAATCTGGTTAGGGCTTAGTTATACTCCACACTGGTAAACGTCAATATGGTATTTGCACGAAGTAAAGGGCAGATTGGACATGTTATTTGGTGGTATTTGATAGACATGTTGGAAAGGTCTCTGGTCTAGAACGCGTGACTTCTGTTCTAGTTCTCTGGGTTTATGTCCCGATATCACCAACGGATTCAAGCTCAAATACCCTGACCTTGTGGTTCGGATCCTGACTTAAGCTGTAGATCCTCAAAAAGTCCCCAAGTAAACATACAAAATAGAATAAGGGAAATATCATTGTTCCGATTGGATTTTGACTCAAATATTTCCTTACATATGAAAGATTATTGCCTATTTAAATCAAGTTTAACGAGTACAAACGAGTACTAATCATATTAAAAATTTTGTTTTCTGCTATGAGGAATAAAAGAGGTATTTTTTTGTAAAATGTTAATCGTATAGGCTAGTGTAAGATGAACTTATTTGCAAAATTTGATCAAAATATACTAACAAAGGAAACTAAAACCGCTTACTTTTTGTCAATAAGAAAAACATGGAGAATTTTAAATGTACAGTTTGATGTATTTAATTTTCTCTGTAGTCCTATATTGACCAACAACACTTTAATCTACGAAATTATTTGTTTTCAAGCTCTACACGATGGATGGTTGTAATGAAAATTTGACTGTTTATTGTTTAAAGGTTAATTAAATATTTGAAACCCCCAATGAACGGGGTATTCCCATTGTCCGATCATGCTGGTTCCTTAATACATTAAAGTTTCCTACGCATTCACGCAAAATGTTATCATATTTGGATTAAATTCGCTCAAGTTTTTGTTTTCATGGACATGTTATATATATGTATAAACAAATGTTATGGTTTATAGCCCATGCTGACTTAAAAATGAAAATAGTAAATCGGTTCCGGGTCTAGCTCTTATCGCGCCACCTACGATAATATAGTTTATTCGCTACAGGGGAAAGTGTCTAAAACAGTAATTAGGTCTTTCAGGTTAGGAGAGAATTCTCGCTTCACTTAAAGTTATGTGTAAGCTTTGACTAAGGTAATATAATAGTATAAGGTTAGTATAAGTAGGTGGCCTATATGAATATGTAAAGTATTTCACTTTTTTACCTTGTATCATGTTGAAAGATAAACCCATTTCACCGAATATTTTTTTCATTTTTTTTCATAAATGATTAACCAGCAAATGATAAATAAGTACTAATTGTAATGGTAATTAAGTGGTTATTCCTTCTAAAACGCACTGAAAGTGTCTCTTACTTCAAAGAGTGAACAGTGTATCCCTAAAGTATTTCCACTTTAATTACCTAAGATAAAAGGCTGCTGAGGCTTTAATCCTAGCTTGGGGATTTCAGCAGCCAACCGACGGTTGTAAATCGTAGAGTTTATCTTTAGAGTTGGAGATTCCCTTTATTTTTTTATATTTTATATCCCACCTACACATTCCAGGACGTTAGGTCCTAGACCGGAACTGTTTTACACAATACTTCAGGCTAGTCCTAGAAGGTCGCAGCATTATCACATAGGTACATAAAATCAAAATCCATTGGTTATTGGCGGGGTCGAACTCCGAAGCCCCGCACTCTACCACTAGACCAGCTCAACCCCCCCCCCCCCCCCCCAAAAAAAAAGCTATTATAAACCGGATCTTACTTTAAAACCCTTCAAATTATATGATAATAATAGTCTAATGTTCGAAATCACTGGGAAAACGTAAAAAACTGCAGTATATAAAGTGAGTTGTCTTGAAATCGCATATTTGTACAAAATTTGAATTGTTTGATGTTTACACTCAAGTTTGATTATGTGAATATCTAAATCTTACCTGAAAATGAAACTATAAATCGTTGTGTATTACTTTCAGAATTTTTTTAAGTGCGATTATTCGATATTCCTTTATCGTATTAAAAATTAATTTAGGACCTAAAAGTAACAGTGGTTCTTTTTCGTTCATTCGCTACCACTACTTTTTTTTATTGCAGCTCCGATATTTTTAACAGTTGGCCTAGTCTATGAATATATCAATTATAAAATGAGACTATTACAAACTAACCTAACCAACCAAACTTGCTGATTGTGAAAAAAACTCTGGTAGTGAATAAACAGAATTGCAATAAAAATGGTAGTGAATTTACTTAAAAGGACCGTAATAGTTAAAGATTTTACCCAACCCGCCATGTTAAACTTCCCTATCCCAAGCGTGATGTAAACAATTTCTTTACTTCACTCGGTGAAGTAATGAAATCCATTCAAATAACATTGAGTGCTCAACTTAATAAAATATACCTCTATACATTGACGCTAGAAATCAGCTGTGCGCTTATGCTTTAAAGTACTTTCCTACACTAGCTTTTGTTTGTAAAAGAACGTTACTGTTAGAAGATGAGTGAAATGGACAAAGGAAAATATTGTACCCCCTGCAATACTTAGTTGAATATTATACATCACTTAGGTGAATTATGCAACTCGCTTCCGCTCGTTGCACAACATTCACCTGCGTGATGTAAAAACGCTCTTACTACACTTGTAATGTAAATAGCTATTACACACATGTTTTAGTGTTAGGCCAAAATTTTCGTGTTCATATTATGTATCGATATTTTAACAGTTTAACTATCTATGAACACTTAGGTGCATTAAAATAGTGGAAAGATTTTAATTACTTTTTTAATAATTTTAAACTATTTTTAAATAGCCTGTGAGGTAAAATCTGATGTCACATGATTGTCAGGACTTATCATTGTCTCTGAGGCATTTCAGACTACATTGAAGACAGCCAACGGAGCGTACAAATTGTGGATCAGAGTGTAGTAGGGGACAATACATTACACATGAGCTCGCTTTTGTGTTACAAAGGACAATTCATTGGAGCTTTGTTTTCTAAGTCGGACTGTGAAACTAGTTTATGGTGGTGTACGTCCCACAGTAATACAACAAGCCGTAACAAGCAACCCCCTTGATTATGATACAGGGTGTCCCGTAAGTAAACAGCCAAACTCCGAGAAAAAGATAGGAGATTTTCCCCAAAAACGCTTCGTTACAGATATCTACAATTTTTTACATAAAAAATTTTAGTCTATGCTTTTACAAAAACTAAAATGACCGCCTCGAATTCGACCAATTCAATATTCTTTCTAACATAGCTTTCTTCTATCTTAAAATCCATACTAAGTTTTATAAAGAACGGAAAAAAATGTAAAAAGGCAAATATTTGGTTAAGGAAGTGTTTTGGGGTGTAATGTTATTATTTATTTTCTCTTATTTTGGCCCATATCACTATCTTTTGGAGTTTGGCTATTTACTTACAAAACACCATGTATAATGCAATGCACATTTCCATTGTAGTCTTTGGAGTACAAATGTTATGGGATTAAAATTTTAACAGTAAAAATTCTAAGATAGAGGTTGCTAACCAACCATTCCCTCATAACTATAACGTTTATGTATTTACTAAAAAAATCAGTAATCTGTTTAGTTACAAAAACTGAATGGATTTAACTTCAATGAAATCTCCTCGATTAATCTGGGAAACTTTAGACATTTTAGCTTTGGGAGATTTAGCCTATTTAGTTCTTGACACGTTACAACCCTGTATATCTATGAACATTGTTTTAATTTATCTTCTTCTATATAAATAAAATTAGATTTTTGTCTGTGCATTGCTCAGAATCATAAACTTTTAGGTTATTTTTACGTGTTATACATTAATGAAACCGAAACAAGTCTCATCTAAATTTCTGTCTGTCTGTCTCCCTGTCTGTCACGGCCCAAGAGCCATTTTAAGCGGCCTTCTCCTGAAAAACGAGAGTACCTATCATGTTCCAAATCATTTTAATCATTCACTGGATTGGCGAGATTGTCTTTAGCCATTAAAATGTGGCGTCACTACTTTGTAAATAAAATGACGGACGTTTAAAACCCCAATTTTGTGCGATGTTTTGTAAAAGTTTTCCCACGATTACTAGAAAAATACCGGTATGGATCATAAACATAAACAAATGACGTTGTTGGTCCGAATCATATACTAATTGCATTGAACATATGTTTTGGCAGTTCCATTTAAGCAATGTAAAATAATGTTTATTTTCGGGCCAAAAACGTCATTTGTTTATGTTTATGATCCATACCGGTATTTTTATAGTAATCTTGAGTTTTCCCAATGTTTATCACATATTCATCTATGAAATAACGAACAGCTGTTCGAATCAAGATTATTTCTTCTAGCTGTCACTGATATGTTTACATTGAATGTTGTTTACAAATAACGCAACCATTTCCGATCACGTTTTGAAAGCAAATCCAAAAGATTTAAAACGTTTTTCCTTACATAATAGTTATTTGTGCAACTAGTGAGAAAATTGAGCAATTGACTCACTCGAGATAAATCCTTACTCACGAGCCGTAGGCGAGTGTCGAATGGTTTCTCGAGTGAGGCAATTGTACTTTGAACTCGAGTTGCACATTATACTTTTCCTACAGTTACCATAAAACAAATAAATTGGTGAAGAAACATAACCTATTTTTACACAGAAGTGAAATTTTAATATAACATTTAATGTGAAGTGACAAATACAACAATACAACAGCTGACTAGCTGATTTACAGCCAGTGCTGCCAACGTATTTCGCGCGCATACGACGTTGCCTGCATGTTACGCGCTCACTATTTCGCGCCTTCACGTTGCAAATCTGGAGTGAGACAAAGTAATTAGAGTGAGACAATGTTAAAATTGTCTCACTGATGAGCGAATTGGCCACTTTGCTTTCTCAAATCAGTGAGAGAACATGTACATTGTTAGGTAACTGTAAAGGATCTAATTAATCGCAAGTGCAATAATTAGTAGGGTATCCGTAAATGATAATAGAGATTTTTTGTGAATAAAATTGTTCTTGAGTTTTGATAACCGATAAAAAGGCCTTGAATCAGTGTTGTATATGGCTGGGAAACTTACATATTTAAATGAGCGTTTTCAGTCGAGAATCGGCACAAGACCGACGCGCGTCTACATGTCCATAGTAAAAATAAAAGTAGGCATACCGTGTATTTATGTTTTATTCGTCATGTGTATAGTTCGTGTATGTGTTTCAAAAACTCCGAGACGCACCTAATGGGGAAGCTCAAGACCTTATATTAGGACTGATAATGGCGATTTAATTTTCCCGAAATGCATCTCCTGTAATAGGATAACTTACATTAGGATCGACCGGCGGACACAGGTAATTTTACCTTTTATTGATTGTCATACCGATTCGGAACAACAACAAACAACCTAAAATGAAGTTATGTGTAACTAGCTGTAACCCGCGGGCTTTGCCCCGTTTAACTTCTTAATTTTCAAGATTATCTCGTTTGCATGGCTCAATCACGTCCTGGATTAAGTTTGTTCGCTACGCTCACTCACCTTTAGGTTGGAGCTTGTTCGCTACGCTCACTCACCTTTAGGTCGGAGCTCGTTCGCTGCGCTCACTTGCCTTCAGGTTAGCTCGTTCGCTACGGTAACTTGCCTCCAGGTTGAAGTTCGTTCGCTACGCTCCCTCACCTTTTGGTTGCAAATTAGGGGATCACATCATTTGTCCGAGTTTGTTAACAATTACAAAATATTTGAAAAATCATTTGTCCGAGTTTTCAACTGTCCGAGTTTTGATAGATAACTAATAATAATTAGATAAATCAACTGTCCGAGTTTTCATTTGTCCGAGTTTTTAAATTATTTAAAAAAATATCAAAATATCATTTGTCCGAGTTTTCAACTGTCCGAGTAGGGGCAACATCAAAATGTGACCGGCGCGCCGAGACTAGCGTGTCTAGCGCCTAGTCAGAAGTCGATGTAAACCCCTTCTGTGAAGGAGTCAGGCATCGTGCGAGCCGCGAGAGCCCCTCACGTCGAATTAAGAATTAAGAAAAATAATTTAATTTTATATAAGACTAATTTTACAATTATTAATTATAAAATTTAACTCTCATCACCTAACACAACCAACCAAACTTGCTGATAATATAAAATACCCCCGCCATTATTATATTATCAGCAAGTTTGGTTGGTTGTGTTTGGTGATGACAGTTTAATTTTATAATTAAAAATTGTAAAATTAGTCTTATAATACAAAATAATATAATTTTTCTTAAGTCGACGTGAGGGCCTCTTGCGGCTCGCACAATGCCCGACTCCTTCACAGAAGGGGTTCACATCGACTTCTGAACAGGCGCTTTAGACGCGCTAGTCTCGGCGCGCATTGTCACATTTTGATGTTGCCCCTACTCGGACAGTTGAAAACTCGGACAAATGATATTTTGATATTTTTTTTAATAATTTAAAAACTCGGACAAATGAAAACTCGGACAGTTAATTTAACGAAATATTATTATTATTTAAACCATACTCGGACAGTTAAAAACTCGGACAAATGATTTTTCAAATATTTTGTAATTTTTAACAAACTCGGACAGTTGAAAACTCGGACAAATGAACCTCACCCCAAATTAGCTGTTGTCATAAATGTAAAAGAAGTAATAGTGCCGCACCCTGTTGGTAATCCTTGTAACTTTAATGCTATTGAACATCATAGAACAGAACCAACTTGTTTAATTGAAACAGCTGTTAAGATTCAATGATTCCATTTCTCATAAGGTTAACATGGGAAACTCCAGAGCCTCTGGGGTGGAGCCCGAAAGGATTTTTGAAATAAGAATATGCCTATATGTTAATCGGGAATGTGAGCTATCATCATGCCAAATTTCAGCCCAATCCGACCAGTATTTTTCGCGTTCACTTGTCACAAACATACATCCATACATCCATCCATACATCCAAACTTTCTCATTTATAATATTATAAGTAGGATATTTTGGCCAGCATATCTGAAAATATGCAAACCAACTGCTGTTTTTTATATATATGAAGGTTTCAACTGAATACTAAAAGATCCCCGGGCGTAGAACGGGTACACAGCTAGTTACTTGATAAAAAACCATGAAATGTGATCGCTCCGCTCAACTGGCTTTCACTGCTATGAAAGTTCCTAGATTATAATGAATTCCTAAATCTCTTAGATAACTATGCAACAATGCAGACCAGATGATTGACAATGAAGTAACGAAAACAAGGGTACAAACATATAAGCTTTTTTGTCACTAAATGTGTCTCACAGAACTTTTAATTTGGGTTTAACGAATTTAAAAAAAAAACTACTTGTAGGCCTATTTCCCCATCAAATGTTTAGAATTGGTGTAACTTAGTATCTCAATGAAAAAAGGATATTGGAAATGAATTTGAATGAGTTTTAAAAAAGAGTTATTAAAACCCTACAAGTATTTTGCATAACGCTTTCAGAAATCTAATGCACCATAAAGGTTGCCTAATGCATATTGAAGTGTGCTTTTACCGCAACAGAGGTTAATGGATTGGATATTCGACCACAATGGAAATCAATTTCCATGTCCGTCAAACTGTTAGGCTGTTTATGCAGTAGGAATATTAAGATTTTACTCAAATTAACTTACTTCATTTCAATTTTTTAAATCTTTGACATCTAGCATGCATACTGAATAATGATAATGATAGTATAGAGTGTATAGTTTTAACATATGAATCCAAACAACACCATACAATTATTATCCATGCATATCACTGTTTAAACACTATTTTTAACACAGGTCCGCTCGCCGTGTTTACTGGTTTATTTTATCGGCCATATGTGTGTGCCGTGCGCGCTGTGTTTGTGTACGTATATACGTTAAAAAACCTTGTGTCAAAAACCTTTAACCCTGTCGACCTCCATGTGAAGTAATACTCATCCTTGTATACACCTGATGATGACCTCCTATCAGGATGAACCTAGCTGAGGAATACGACAATTGGGTTACCAGAATCAGGTATTTAAACCATATTACTAGTTATTCTTGGTAAACAAAGGCTATTCATACAACAACTATTTAATTGATTTTTTGCTTCAAATTATGTACTTTAAAACATATATGCAAATTAAAATGAATAAATAAAATACAAATTGAACACATAAATGAAATATGCATTGGATTTGATTAAAGGCGAAAACCAATTCACAATAAATTGATATTGCTTTTATAATACTAAAGTAGTTTAACTCGTGTTCCTTGAGGGCAAATGTGATTGGTGTTATTTTTTTACCTTATCAGGACGGTTATTATTTTATTAATGAGTTAGTTTTGGCATATGTTTGCAATTTAAAGGGAGATCATAGTAGTTTAAGGGATGCATAAATAAAAAGGTCGTTATTGAGCCAGTGAGTACTGGGATGCAAAATTAACAATAGTGATTTGTTATTTTATTCTCTAGAGTGTAGATCTTACTGTAAATTAAGCTGGCCGTTGATTTATAACTGAATAAATACTTTTTTTAAGTTAACAGAATAGCGTCTATATTGATTAAAAAAATTATAATAATTTAAGAAAATGCGGTAGTTCTAACCACCCACAAGCCGACCCGCACCTACCAGCTCTGGCAGAAGAGCTGGGAACTGGAGACGCGGGGACGTTGGACCCTAGGAGCCTCCTAGGTTGGACCAGGAGACTGACTCAGCAAGTCCAACCATGGGTTGACCGACGGTATGGTGAGGTGGACTATTACCTTACCCAGTTTCTGACAGGGCACGGGTTTTTCCGGTCGTACCTGTTCAGGATGGTCAAAGCTGTGTCACCCAAATGCGCGTCAAAAATCACGCTTAGTTTATTTCGGTGTGATTGTAATAAAAGTAAAATTGATTTAATACAACTGTAACTATCATCCAATATTGATTTTATTCTTTTCGGTGGTGTTGTAATAGAATCCAATTGCTTCGAATAAAGAGTTTGATTTTTATTTTAACCAAAACTATTTTCATGGGTCTCTTTGTTTCTAGAACCAGATGGTTTAGGTTGAGCTATGTTCGTTAGTTATTTTACTTTTTTTTAAGGACTATAAAGTTGTTTTAATAACTCCGATGTTATTTCAAACAGTTTCGAAGATATAGTATACATTTAGTTTTTTTATGTTTTATTGTCTCATTTATATGCAATTGTTTGTCATTGTTGACACTAGCTCATTTCCCAAGAGAAATAACCACGAATGTCCGCTTTCTTGCAAACCACTCTCATGCCGAGCTTCATCGGACATCACGCCGGACAGATCAGCGAGATCTTGGAAACCCTTAGCTGTATAGTTCAGCAGGCGGTACACAATATAGTTAATTTCCCCTTACCAATTTTAAAGTACTCAGTAGGGCAAAAAATAAGGTATTTCCATCATAAAGTATTTCACAGATATACTTTAATATTGAGTGCGGCAAAGTAAAATGAGTCGACAAAGTCAAATGAGTGCGACAAAGTAAAATAAGTGCGGCAAAGTAAAGTGATTGCGGCAAAGTAAGTAAATGCAGGATTACCAATAGTTTTATGTTGTTATTTCGGGTAAAAAATAATTAATTTGCCACCATTTTGGAACAAAACTTGATAAACTTACCTTTAATAATTAACCTTTTTCCTAAAAATAGGTCTTCTCGTTGATTATCTATGCAACCAATTTCAATTCACTACAAAAATGTAAATAAGTTAAACACACATTGTTTATGCCGTCAATATATGTTTCATGTGACCTGACGATGAGAAGGGTACATTTTACATTGGCTGATTTATTATTCTCTTTGTATGAAAATTCTGTAACAAAATTAACTCGCATGCAAATAAAGCCCCAATTTTCAATTGCATCTGAATATTTTGCTGGGACGAGAAGTTCCGTTTCGTTTGCAAATGTTGTAAAAACCTAATTTATTTCGGTAAAAATATAATAATTATATTTCATTTACTATCATCATATTGGTTTGTTATTAGCTATTATATATGTATCTATTTGATCTGTGTATGCAGAAATGTCAATGCTTGACTGTTGTTTACACATCCTTTGAATGAAACGTTTTATCTAATAAAATTTGTTTTTATTGATATTGAACGTTTTGAGATTTTACAACAGTTTAAGATTTTACTGTTCTTTTAGGCCTCTATACCAAATGTGTAAATCTATGAAAAAGGTAATATTTTTTACTAGTAGTAGTAGTAGTAGTAGTAAGTATTTTAATAATCCTGAAAGTCCAAAATGTAATGTGCGATTATTCAGTTTGTACCTGATTTCTAAATACCCCCGCCGCAGCAAACCTGCAGACTAAGCGAATTTCCGTTAACCTGATTGGATTTACACTAAAATGCCTTCATAAAAATATCACATTTATTACCTATTTAAATAGAATTAGTTTAACGAGTACTTAGGTTTGCTGCAACAGGGAGGGTAAAAAAGATTTTTTTTATAAAATGATAATAGTTTAGTAAGAAATAAAAGTATTTTCCAAAATCAATCAAAATATGTTCATAAACAAGCAATCTACAATAGTTGACTTATTCTCCATAAGAATAACATGGGAATTTTAAAATTACAACTTTCTTGAATTTTCTCCGTAACAATTAGGCGCATAATAACGCTTCAATATACTAAATTATTTGTTTTTTTAAGCTCTACAAAATGGTTTAAAAACAAATTGTGAAATTTTGTGTTTTTAGGGTCAAAAATGGGAAAACCCTATTTTTACCCCATAAAACCCCCCATAAACCCCCGTTCCCATAGTCCGATCATGCTGGTTCGCGAACTCATTCAAGTTTATCCCGCCTTACACCTTCAAACCAAATTTTATCAAAATCGGACAAAAATTACTCAAGTTATCGTGCGGATGGACACACACATATATATATATATATATAGATATATAAAAATTTGAACGAATGGTGTTTTTGGCCTCTGGGGACATCAAAATGAAAAAGTAAATCGGTCCCGGGCTTAGGTCTTACCATGAGACCTACGGTAATAGCTACTTCCCTATAGGGAAATTCGCTAAAAACCGTTCATTCGATAACCATTACATGAAACTTTGGGAAATCGCTCTACATAAACCAGGGAAGGATTACAGATAAGACATTGCAGATTTACTGTTCTGAGAGTGTTTCGTTATGTTTTTTTGCTGATTCGATGTATTTAATTATTTTGTTTTATGGTTTTGGCAATTCAAGGCAAAACAACATAAATTTGATTTGATTTATATATATATATATATATATATATATATATATATATATATTACATACACTGTATACTTTAAATAGATATCGTTTTCCATATATGGTATAACTTATTTCCTACATATCCCTAAGATAGTTAGCCTAAACCAAAAAAAGCTTTACAATAAGCCATTTATAGATAGTTCTATTATAACCTACTTTAAGGAACACCTTACACTACCTATCTTCTGTACTTCCCTTTGAAATCCATGCAATACAGTTTGTTGGATCGAGCAAAAGCAGAGATATTTTACCCTAGTATCGGTCCTCTGCAGATGACATCCGTTCACTTCCTGTCGATTAACCTTGAAATGTTGCTTTCTTATCTGTATGCATCCATGCAGCCTCTGCGTAAACTAGCCTTACATTTTCCTCACGTTTCTTAAATAATCGTAAAACTAATAACTATTAAGATGTCAAAGATTCTCATATAAAATACATTTACTCCATTATAATTAACTAGTAGAGTACCGGTACCAGTCCTTCGTACGGGGTTGGCGTATAAGTATAAAATACTTTTGGCAGTTATAATCGTGCTTTGCGTTTGCAATAGAGGAGGATAGTGTTTGAGAAAATTGTGATTCTTTAAATTTACGGTATGCTATAGTATAACACATCTCCCATAGTTCTACCACTGCACCTAAACAATAGAAAATAGTATATTTCATTACTAAAACCGAAAGTGGCATTTTACGTCACGTGCACAAGTTTTTGTGTGAGGCGAAGCCGAACACAGGGAACCCCAATTTCACGTGCGAGGCGATGCCGAGGACGGGAATAATGGAGCAAGTGCCGGATAATAACTTTTGGTACGAGTTATGAACGATACTTTTCATCACGACGCAAAAATACACAAACACAGATTAGCAGACCTCAGTAATATTACAACTATTTTATTTCTCAATTAATTTGATTGAACATCAAAATAAAATAAAATCCTCTAAAAGGAAACCAACGTATATTTATCAATAAATTTGGTTTAAACACGAAAGAAATAGTTATTTGTGCAACTAGTGAGAAAAGTGAGCAATTGACTCACTCGAGAGAAATCCTTACTCACGAGCCGTAGGCGAGTGAGGAATGGTTTCTCGAGTGAGGCAATTGTACTTTGAACTCGAGTTGCACATTATACTTTACCTACAGTTACCATAAAACAAATAAATTGGTGAAGAAACATAACCCATTTTTAAACAGAAGTAAACTTTTAATATAAAATTTAACGTGAAATGACAAATACAACAGTACAACAGCTGACCAGCTGATTTACAGCCAGTGCTGCCAACGTATTTCGCGCGCATACGACGTTGCTCGCATGTTAGCGCTCACTATTTCGTGCCTTCACGTTGCAAATCTGGAGTGAGACAAAGTAATTAGAGTGAGACAATGTTAACATTGTCTCTCTGATGAGCGAATTGGCCACTTTGCTTTCTCAAATCAGTGAGAGAACATGTACATTGATAGGTAACTGTAGGAAAAAGAATAAAACAACGTTTAACAATACATACAGCTGATTCAAATCATTAAATTAAACCTTAACAAAACACTAGCGCGCGTATAGAATAAATGGAGAATTAATTGAAAGCGAGGGAAAGTAAATTTAGAGCGAGGGAAAATCAGCTGATCGATTTTCCCCCGCCCAAAATTAGAGCTTGGGAAACTACTACTTTCATTGATGTGAGCTGTTATCGAAAATAGTTACTTTCGTAACGGAGTGATGAAAAAGGAAATTAACAAACACTAGCTTTTAACCAAGGACTTCACCCCGTTTGACTTCATAAAAGTATTAACAAAACTATCGATTGGTTAAGTTCAGCCAAAACAAAATAAACAAAACAGAATACAGTAATACAAACAAATAATCACACGTGATTTTAATAAGGTAATAAATTGAAAGAACAGCTGAGGTATTTTTAACATTACAACATTAGGTATATGGAAAGTAACAGTGCAATTTATGAAATAATGCTTTGCGCAATGTTTCTCGTCATGATGAACATTTCAAGTAGGCTATACGGTTTATGGGGGTGTGACTTTTAGTTTTCTCAAAAGTTAATGGGTATAAGGATTTATATATGGATTCGCACAATATCACACGTTATTTATTAAATTAAGAACATAATCATAATTGTAAACAATCCTACTTTGACAGTTCTCATTGTGTATCACAGCTTGAATGTTGCTGCACCCTGTTGTAACCCTGCTGTCACCTTGCAACTTTTAATGCTATTAAATATCTTAGGACCAACTTTTTTAATTGGCAAAATTCAAATTCCTTTTAAATATTAATACTCATTAGAATAACATGGAAACTTTGAATTTCATCTCAGTCGGCCCTTAGTTTTCACGTGATGGAACTTCAGAGTTACACACAAACATCTATACTTTCATATTTATAATATTAGTAAGATTAATTTGTACGGTTTTAATTGTGACACAATGTCAAACCTTATATTCTCTAGGCTTTCATGGAGTCATGTCTTAAAAACTACAGTTCGTTACTCTCAATGCTCATACTAACCTCGAATCTTAGTCCATCCTATCCCAAAATGGGAAACTGGAGGGAGAAACATTTCACAAATTCATTCGCTACCTGGCGGAACCCGAGTGGCGATTTAGGTGTTATTGTTACAATCCTGCAAATCTAGCCCTTCTAATCAGCGAATTCTGTGGTCGCTGCTTCTAATAAACTGTTAGGCGATGGTTTAGGTATCTTGGGACGGTTATAAAACTCGTGGTGGTTAAATATTTCCTGTTTTTTTGGTAGATTATATCTATGCCTAATTGTTATTTGCCTAATTGTCGTATTTGTTCGTTTACGGGTTGTATATTTGCATGTAAGTAATGAGTATAGTATATAACTGCTATAGGCCTATAAGTAACAAATCCTATAATTTTTTTGACATCGAAAGTCGATGCGTATAGTATAAGCCCTGAAGGATTGACTATGGCCTGGGATAAGCACTACAGAGAACGAGGCAGTGCTGGGATCGTAATACCATTGACTATATAACCACAACTGTTGTGGTTATATAGTCAATGGTTATACCAATCACAATAAATACTGTAACTACAATCAATGTAGGCTTACTCGATTCGATTAACTGTATATAACAACTGAAAATTTTTGCCCAATATTATAAACAAATTAAGGTGTAAACTATTATCAAAATAATTATGCGGATATATCTAGTATGCTTGTTTTTATTATGGTATACTGATTTGGGAAAGTAAGTGGTTTAATATGTGATAATTAAAAGTATTATCTCCATTATTTTCTTAGGTGTTTTGATTATACAGGGTGAATAAAAAGTCAAGACCCCCCCCCCTCTAATATTTTTCCAAGTAAATATACAGAGATATCCTTTTGGTGGTCGAGCAATCTTAGTAGGAAGTTTCATTTTATCATTTTAAAATTTTTGAGTGTTCCCCCAAAAGAGGGGATTTGGGGGGCAACTTAAATATTTGAAATGCAAACCCCCTTCAAGTGACACCTCATTTTGAAGTGTTTACAAAAACTTAAAGAATGGTGAAAACTAGAGGTCGCTATCTCTTCTCTATCCAAAATGGCAGCCAATATTAACAATTTTACCGTTGATTTACTACAACATTTGACGGGCTACCATTTTGGATAGAGAAGAGATAGCGACCGCTAGTTTTCACCATTCTTTAAGTTTTTGTAAACACTTCAAAATGAGGTGTCACTTGAAGGGGGTTTGCATTTCAAATATTTAAGTTGCCCCCCAAATCCCCCCTTTTGGGGGAACACTCAAAAATTTTAAAATGATAAAATGAAACTTCCTGCTAAGATTGCTCGACCACCAAAAGGATATCTCTGTATATTTACTTGGAAAAATATAAGAGGGGGGGTCTTGACTTTTTATTCACCCGTATAGTTCTGTCAAACGCCCTACATTTCTAACTACAACTACAACATTATTTCAACTTTAGATTTGTATTGGTTGAACCCGAAGTAGTAGGACGACCTCCAAAACTTCGCACGTATATTCCTAAGTTTGGTTTGTGATAACACGTGCAAACTACTGGTTGTCTCACATAAAATCGTTTTATCTGTAGGCCTATGGCAAATATGGGAAGAAGGATCAGTGACAACTCTTATTACCAAAATAGAAAATAACACTCTATTTACAACAACAACTATTAGCCTATGATACAAAAGGAGTCAAGGACAATACTTAATACACAGAGTATAAGGCAGTGAAACACATCATAGATGATAAACATGAAATACATTTAGGTAAAATAATATAATTCGGTAAAAGAATACAGTAGTATATTTTGCTGTCCTACAAATGTGTTCATGATAGTGAAATAAAATCATTTAACAATTTGATTTTTGCTCGCACGCCCATTAATGATAAAGTCACTCTTTCGAAGAAGAGAAAAAGTTATCCTAAGCGTTTTTGCTTTTTCGTCTCATAGTTGAAGTTAAAAACTAAAGCATTTACAAGTCTTATTTAAAAAAATTACACACAGTATGTGTAACACATACTGTGTAACAGTATGTGTCATAGATTATAGTTTTACTTAGCTTCATTCACAATTTGATTAAAGAACAGTATTTAACTAAATGATATTACAAAGCATCATTTCCACATCAGGACTACTATAAAACGATAGGTTAAAATCATATTTCCAACCTGCATTAGGACTTGTTGTCTCTGAGACAGTTTAAATTACACTGTATTGAAGATGAACAATTGAGCGTACAAATGTTGGTAGTTTACCAGAGGACAATACATTACACATGAACCCAGTTTGTATCACAAAGGACAGTCCGTTGGGGCCATGTTTTGTAAATTGGACCGTGAACCACCTGTTAACTGGTTTACGTCTGTACCGTTAACGTTACAAACACAAACGAAACTACTAAACATTGAGTTAGGTAAAACAGTTATGAAGTTTACTGGCGTGGTCCATTTAATTTACAAATTTAGTCCATTTTAATCTTACGATATATCAAAACCACTGCAATGCCTTAGAAGATTTATCATAGTTGAAATGTTTATTATAGAATGTTAACGGATACCCAAAACTTTGCCTATACAACCAAATTTGCATCCATTTAATTTTAAACTCGATTTCACTTTACGATTATTTTTTTCCAATTGAAAATTTGGTTAGTTTATTTATTTTACAGGTTGGGTTATACCCTGGTCCCGGGTCCAGAGTTTACCATTTAACATATGGTAATAGTTTATTCCCTATAAGGGAATAACTAGGAAAAACTAGACTAGTGTAAAATGTTCCTCAGCGAATTGAAAATGAAAGGAGTCTGAAAACAATCAAAAAAGCTAAGTTAAATCATGCGATGGAATAATATAAGGAGACTCATATTATATCGTTCTTTGGAATGAATTATGTTTGTTTCAAGAGCAATGGGAATAAATCTTGGTTTACAATTTCAACTCGTAATAAAACCTAATCTTTTATTCATGAATTGAAATTGAATTAGAACTCTTAAGAGCAAATAAGAGAATGTATTTTTAATACGGTTATACAATGCTGTATTTTTTAAATATCCCTTATTATTTTGGCATAAATTCATTGGCATGAGAATAATTTATAAAATTCGTCTTGCTTCTCAATATACATGTATATTTTGACACCGTTCTACAAAAAGCATTTTACGTTGGATTGTATAAAAGTCCTAATTCAAGTTTGGCTACATATGGAACTTTCAAGTTAGAAATTACTGTTCTCTTTTTTACGATATGGCCACAAAAGCACACAAACAATAAAAACACAATTCAATTGTAAGAGAATACAATATAAAGGTAAATCCTGCCAGGTTAATATTCTGAGGATCTCAATGTTAAACGTAACAAAAGGTTTGTTTTATTTTATGGAAATAAGATATACCATGTAAATTTTTTTTAAACTTTCAAATGTGATAGAAAGTAATGATAAATATCTATCAATTATCGTCAAAGTACACGTGTAACTACAGCGTGTAGCGGCAGCCATATTTGCAGCAATTAAACCCTAATTACTATACCAGATACCGTACCACTGGTTACAAACGTAAACGGAGAGAAATACAAGCATGTTAAAATGCAAACGAAAAACTCTAAGTTCAATATTGTTTCTTGATTCTCAGTATTCATTAATCACTATTAGATTCTACATTTTTTATCTATATTATCGAATCTTGACTGTCACTTGTCGGTAGTATTTTCTGAATCCTCAATTCTTCATATACATGTATTTGGCATTTAAAGTTTATTATCCTACCAGTTCGGCCAAAATCAATGAATCAGATGTAACGTTGGGCATAAGCTCCGTGACTTGGTCAAATACACGGATATAGGCTTAGGCTAATAATACTGATAGTTATACTAGTTATAGTGACAAGTGGTGCATGCATAGAGTAAACTATGCCTCTGTAAACTATGACCCTGAAGACCGTGTCGGAATCCGCCCCTCATACAAAATATACAACCATCCATGAAACTTGAGTCTCAATTATCATTAATTTTTTACTCTTATTTTTCATTCTTCGTTCTTTTGTGGGTAAATATCGGATCTCTACATTTGGTCCTATAGTTGGTTCTTGATTTTCCGATCTTGGATTTTTTGTTCTCGGACCTCGGTTTTTTGTTCTTTATCCTTAATTATAAATTTTCTATTCTGTGATATTAGTTCTTAGTTTCGACTCTCACTCGAGATTCTAAATTTTAGATTCCCAAATCTCTGTTTTTGATTCTTGATCCTCAATTTCAAACTCCTCCATTTCTGGATTCTATTTTTTATTCTTGGTTGTAAATACTAAATACTTGAAATTCGACTTTTAACTCTCAGTTTCTGGACTTCGTTATTTTCAATTCCGAAAGATAAGATGTTAACATCTAATTGCAGCCAGCTAGCAAGAATAGATGATGGGACTCATCATTTTGTGTACAGTCCTGTCTATAAGTATTGTGTAACTGTACCCAGTTTTGTGACTGTTATATTTTTTGTTGAATGTGTATCAAGTGGCAATTTCAATTTATGTTGTGGTTGTGATGGAGGGTTTGTTCCTCGTTGTAAATCTTATAAGATACTATATTGCCACTTATCTCTTATCAGCATACATTGTCGACACCTTATAACGATCGCTGCTCTCAAGGGAGCGTTTTACGCACATCTTCTATATTCCATGCTATTGAAATCTTGAAAATCTTAGGTATAAAATCATATAATAGAACCATAATAGTATCTGTTAAAGTTTTCTTGTGACTATAAATTAATAAATAACCATATATAAACTAGCTGTAACCCGCGGGCTTTGCCCCGTTTAACTTCTTAATTTTAAAGATGTTCTTGCTCGCATGGCTCAATCACGTCCTGGTTGAAGTTCGTTCGCTACGCTCACTAACCTTTAGGTTGGAGCTCGTTCGCTGCGCTCACTTGCCTTCAGGTTAGCTCGTTCGCTACGCTAACTCGCCTCCAGGTTGAAGTTCGTTCGCTACGCTCACTCACCTTTTGGTTGCAAATTAGCTGTTGTCATAAATGTAAAAGAAATAATAGTGCTGCACCCTGTTGGTAATCCTTGTAACTTTAATGCTATTGAACATCATAGAACAGAACCAACTTGTTTAATTGAAACAGCTGTTAAGATTCATTAATTCCATTTCTCATAAGGTTAACATGGGAAACTCCAGAGCCACTGGGGTGGAGCCGATTGGACGGATCGCGAAATTGATGGTGTATAAACCTATTCCATGACATTCTACACGTATGTACCAAGTTTCGTGGCAATCGGTTCAGCGGTGTCCGAGTTTATCACTGCCAAACAAATATACAAACATCCTCTTTTATACTTATAGATATTACAAAATTGGGTTGATCCTAATTTAAATATCTATCTATACTATTATATAAAAATCTAATGGTGTCCGTCTGTATGTGTATTACTAATATGTGCAAAAACTACTGAACCAACTGGGCTTAAATTTTACAAAAATATAGTTACCATACCAAGGACCATTATAGGACTATTCACACTTCGATACTGACCGTGGGCTTTGCCACTTTGGCTTTAAAAGTTCTGGGGTGAGGATTTTAAAAGTAAATATTGATTGGTATCCATGGCTGCAATGAGAATACTCACAATGTTTACATTTGCTTTGACATTTCAATGTAAACAAGAAGAACTGCCAAATTGCATTTTTCACATTTTAAGACAGCTGATAAAATGATATTTAATATCATATTTCATACAATTATGTGGTTGGTTTATTTAATCTAAAAATTTATCAAAGATCATTTTTTCAAAAACTATGTCAATGATTATAGAATTTTAAAAATATTCTAAAAGCATTGTTGCATCAACTCAGGCTCTACTTTCGATTTTTAAGGTGTCTTAAGCTTAAGTGTTATGAAAATAATGTTATTGATATATTTTCATGAAAACAATAAGAAAATTACAATGTTTTATATGAATTTGGAGTCTACTTTAAATAAATTCGAACTGCTTAACATGTGTTAGATTAACTTAACATAACTTCAACATCACATTGTTTTTGTTTTTTTTTATAGCCTAATGTGTTAATGTGTTTTAGTATGTGTTAATGATGTTATTATATTTAGGTAAATTTAGTTATTGTGTTTTGCTAAACTAAAGAATATCATCAATAAATAAATTGTATATCGTTGATTTAAATACTCTTATTTTATCTTAACATAGGTTTCAGTTCACATTTACTTTATTTGATAAATTTATTATTTGTGTTTTGTCACATCACTGATTAAATTAAACCAAGGAAAATATAATAAAACTAAGCAGTACACAGTGTTCTTTTGTTTCTAAAATCAATGAAATATCTGTTACTACGTTTACTTAATGGTAAGTGTGAAAATGTAAAGGCAATAGACGATGGAACTGATTAAAAGAACTGGTATGATATTAAGTTGTTTGTTGATATTTTTGTAGAGTAGAATCAGAGATGCAATGAAGCATATACTATTACATTTACTTTTGTCCTTGGTCCTTGATGCTTTGATAATCATATTAGTTTTGTCTGCTGTAGTTAATGCTAAATTATTTGTTTAACATTTTTTATAGTACAGAAATAGTCTATTTAATATTTCAAAAGACTATTGATAAGGCACAATATTTCTAAAGATTATAACAGCTGACTTAGTTTTGCTAATGATTTATTATGAAGAAACTGAATATGGAAGGATTTGTGATTTAATATGAAGAAGAGTAAAATTTAAAAAATGTTCATTTAAATTTAAAAAATTGTATTTTTGCAACTTCAAAATTGAAATTAAAAATGTCAAAATAAAGAAAAAAGATATGTAACAAAGGGTGATGAAGGTAAATCATGTATGTGAAAGTTTTATTCGAAGATTTGGTCAGTTTTTCTCATATCAGCCTACACAAGATTTTAAATTAATCAAACCCATAATGGTGGTATCCACTACTTACCAGATTTAAAAGTCATAGCTTAAACGATTCTATTAAGGTCATAAAAGTTTAATTTTGTTTCTAAAAGCGTTGGTGGATGTCTAACTATATTACATGCAACAGATGTAAAGATAAAAATGTTTCTATTTTGTGTCCTTTCCCCGTTGCAAAGCACGGGTACAACAGCTAGTATTTTATAAATTACTAATTTGTACTTAAACCCAATTATTAAACACTCCTTCATTGAGTTATCATTATATCATTCTTATCCCCCCACTATGAGAAGGTGGGACCCTTAGGTTAACGTGTAGCCGGGCAAATTTTAAAAACACAATCAATTTACAATACATAAAACAAATTTACACACAACATTTTGGAAAATCAACCATTTTTAACATTTTCTGGCGTAGGACCCCTGAACCCCACTTTTTACTGGGGGAAGCCTTCCCTCCAAGTCCCCCCTTATGGAACAGCTAGATTGACGCCCATTCTGTCTGGTTTATGCGTAGGGCTTTTTGTTTTTTACAACGATTCGATTCCTGTTCCTTAACCAACATTTTAATTAATTTACCTGAATATTACAATAGTATATAGCTGCATTATATCAAGTTAAATAACTTCTTGATCAGCATTGTACGTGTTATTAAATTTACGGAGTAAATAAAAGATACGTCACCACTTAGAACATATATTTACGCTTATACTATTACTTACAAGACGGTAAATATACAAAAAAGATGGTAGCCTAAGTGGTGATCGATTTCGATTGGACACTCCAATCATCATCAGACCCAATAGGCGAATGTTGGCCTATGTTGGAATCTTGGACATTCGCCTTTGGGTCTGATGATGATTGGAGTGTCCAATCGAAATCGATCACCACTTACCATATTTTTTGTATATTTACCGTTTTGAGTAACGGTATAAGCGTAAATATATGTTTTAAGTGTTATAAGACGTATCTTTTATTTACTTTCCGTATATTAAGTTGCATTGAATAAACAATAAAGTATGATGGTTAATTGACATAATTGACTCTGACGACTCGTTCTCCACCGCCCGCCCCACTCCCATCTAGACACACTTTGAAACCCGTAGTACCTCTGTCACTATTACAGTTATATTATTTTTTATTTAAACTTAATTATGCCACTAGTATTTTTTCACATGGTTTGCTCTTGTAACTCCATTTAGACCATATCTTCACCTCATCATATCTTCTGTTATTTATTTATTTAGATTTTGTTTTTGATAAATAATGTTATGTTTGGATGCAACTATACAGTCTACGCACAGGCTCGCTGCCCATGTCGGCTTATTCTTTATAAACATGTACGCTTTGTAAACATAGATGTAATGCAAAGGTTAATTTTATGTTATTCTTTTAAATTCACTTATGTTTTTCTCCTTTAGGATTTGTGTACAAATTCTGTAAATAATTTGTTGGAATAAAGATATACCCAATAAAGAAAGATAAAGATAAAGATATGTATTCCTAAGCCGCTAATAGGCTCGGCGGAAAGCTTTTCGACAAGGAACGTCGTCAATCCATGTAAAGTGTTAGAGTTGCTTGATTTTAAAGTGGGAGAACTGAAATTTACAATATTTATGTAATCTCCAATCTGTATACATAATTTAAAACATATTACGATGAAAACGGATGCTACTTAAACCACTGGGACTGCCACCTTTAATTCCAGGCCGCGGCCTGGTAGAATTGGCAACGTTCAAGTAAAGCTGTTTAGAGTCAGACGTCCCAAGCTAACATGGCAGACATGTGACACCCGTTCACTTCATTATTAACTATGTATTATTTTAAAAGATAAAAAATGAAACTTATAGTGTCCTACACCAAAACAATATAAAATAAAATTTAGTTCTGTACATCAATAGCTACTTCCCTATAGGGAAATTCGCTAAAAATTGAGTCAATTTTTTTCATGGCCCAGTAACCAAGCTTTCGCATTCTTAAAAAATACACAAATACGCATTAGCTAGGCTACTAACAAACAAAACAGCTGTTACGGCACTACTGACAGCGTTGCCACTTTGAAGGCCACGGTCTGGAGTTAAAGGTGGCCGCGCTTAAACCGTAACCCTTAATAGGCTTTAATATAATGTACAAATAAAATAGTTCTATTAACATTTCACATAAAAAACTGGTTTTTCGCAACAAATTTATTTTCATAAATTTTGTCATTCAAGCACATAGACCATGCAAACTCCAAAACTCAACCTTTTATTTTAATAACGCTTAGAAACTCTTTCAAAATATATTTTATTGTTGCACAGTTATACCTTTGACTATTCCAATAGTCAATGGTTATACATACATGCTCAATGCTCGGTGTTTTGTTTGAAGAGGGGTTGTATAAAAGAGATTTTTGTTACTCTTTGTCACCCATATGGCGTTTGGCTTTTCGTTTTAGTCGATTTTTCTAACCAATCATATTAAAATGTCAAAATGATCATAACAATAAAATTCTGGTTTAAAGTTTAAAAGTTTGTAAACTTACTTGGATCGTTTAGTTTCTTCGTTTAAACAGGCATTTTTCATTCTGGGTGAGTATAGAAACAGTTAATTTGAAGAAATATTTTCATGCTAGAACTTAATAAAAACTAACTTCTGCAGAGCTTAAGTTTTCACATTATCCTGTAAAACCTAGAAGTGTTATGTAACCCACAAGTTGTTAAAATTGCCAACTTACATAAAGTATCGAAATAGAAAGAACCACAGAGTGAGGCAATTTTAATTAATACACCAAGAATATTTATGAGCTAGATAAGTAAGTATGTACTACTGTATTTACATACTTAACTATTTCTTAAAAACTATGGTTTGATAACCTAGTCATATGCCTGCTTGGTAAACTGATGCAGTACTGGGCTGCACTTTACTTGACGTCCTACACTCATTCGAACGAAAATATTGATCGATATATCGATTAATCGATTGCTTCATTCGATATATCGTTTGGTTAGTTAGGTAAGGTTAACCTAATTACGTTAATTACCTCCTTCGTCACCAAGACCAGCGATGCCGGATAGGTTCTGTCAATACTATTTACATATTACTCAAAACAAAACTTTTCTCTTTAGATAAACTTTTATGTCATGGCGGTGGATACACCCATACCTTCGAAAAAATCTCTCAGGCTATAATATGGCCTATCTTTTAGCCATGTCTTCAGGGCAGTGCTAAACTTAGGAGCTTCCAGGTTCTTCAGTGTTTGGGGTAGACTATTGTAAATCCTGAGTGCCATGGTCGGGTATGAATTTTTTGTTTTTGAGAGTCTGCAGAAAGGGATGTCTATTTCATTGTTACGCCTGGTTTGATGTGCATGTATGGTACTTCTTGTAGGGAAATTTAATAGGTTGTCTTTAACATGGACGGAACACAGAAGGATGTATTGGTTATAGACTGTTAGGACCTTTGTTTTCATGAAGAGCGGCTTACAGTGATCCAGTCTTTTACTAAAAGTAATCACACGAATTGCCCTCTTCTGGAGTATGAGGATGTCCTCACAAGCAGGCGCGTGTCCCCATAGCATTAGACCATAGCTCAATACACTATGGAAGAGAGCGTGGTATATCACCAGCAAATAGTGTGGACTTATCATATGGGTGAGTTTTCTAAGTAGGTGTACAACTCTTGATAGCCTTGTGCTGACCGCGTCTATATGCTTGGTCCATGTAAGTTTTTGGTCTATTTTAAAGCCAAGGAGAGAGACCACGCTATTTTACTAACCTAACTAACCAAACGATATATCGAATAAAACAATCGAATGAAAATATTGAATTGAAAAAACAATCGGATGAGTGTAGGACGTCAAGTAAAGTGCAGCCAAAAAGAATATAACAAATATTGTATTTTTATATAGATAGGCCTACTGTACAATAACAAGTTGTACAACCGAAAATCGTGTTATACAACAAGCTACACCTTTCCCGACCCATGTCGAAAATATGGAACTTGTTTACTAAACATGTGTTCCGCTATCTGGGCTCTAGATCAGTTTGCTAATTTCAGTCTGCCTAGCTTACACAACAGTCTACACATGGCATTCTTAAGTTTTTGTTGCTAGACCTACTGTACAATCAGTCCTCAATTCCCGATCCAACAAATCTTTGTTATCTCGTTCAAATCTTGTAACATTTCACTTACTTGTATAAGGTTACTTGTGATGATCCTACTAGTAAGTTAGCTTTCCAGCCGTTGTCGTCAAAGGTATTATTCAGGTATGTAGGGCCTATTTTTTCAAATTCTTCTAATTTGTTGTAGGCCTTTACTATTAAATAGTTCTTGAGCTTTTTCTTGAAAATGTTTTTATCTTGGCAGCTTCTTATGTCCTCTGGCAGTTTGTTAAATAGTTTACTTGCTGAATGATGTGGTCCGGCTATTACCAATGATGTTCGGTGACAATTTAAATGTCTAGCCTATGTGATTTTGTTGCCTGGTGTTGTAATTATGTACTTCATGGTTGCGGTTAAAGACTTCAGGAAATTTCCATATTATCATAGCTGATTCTAATATATATAGGCCTAAACGGAGGTAAGGGTGGGGACTAAGATTAGTAAAAAGTGGCCTGCGCCTTGCAATTAAAAAAAATGGATTTTACATATTATTCTAACAATTATTTTTGTAGTAACTTAGACTATTTCCTTATATCATTTGTATGTTTTAATTCTAATATGTCATGATCGGGTAGGGTCAACCGGGGCTAATATGAACACACCAAAATATTGGGGCTAATATGAACAATGACTTAAAAAGTCGTTTATCTGGGATTTTTAATCATGAAAAAAATATAATTATAAAGGAAATTTATTGTATTTTTTGTGTCCATAATGAGAAAACTTCAAATTTGACTTTTAGGTACTTTAAAAAAATACTTTGTTAAAACACTTTTTTTCCGCCCAAAAAACTTTTCCGCGCAAAGTGAAAACTTTTGTTATAACAATTTTTACATTGGTTGTAGGAATAATCTTAAGCCTGAATTTTGTTAAATAAGAATTGGGGATTATTTTTCTTTTCCCAAAGTTAAAATATATTAATAACAGCCAAAGTTATAAGCTTTCAAAGTTGGGGGGCTAATGTGAACAGTGAATGGGGGCTATTATGAACAACAATATATACAGTATATATTGTACTATATATACAAGCTCAGGCTGACGGGGAGATCGAAGTGATGGGATTTAAATCCTGTGATGAGGAAAAAAAATCATTCCTGAAAAAAGAAGATGATATATTTATTGTTTCTACCACTGACATTTTGGGGAAACTTCCAGACCCTAATGTATGTGGAACCAGTGATAGACATAAGTATGTCTTCGACAAAATTGTCGAAGTTTTTGAGGCGTAAGTTCCTCAATAAACTTCTTTGAAGGCCTTACAGTGATAAAACAGTTTTAATTTTATAAAGACAACAGTTAAGGTGTTGAATAGGCCTAGCCCACATTTTTATATTTACCTAATAGGCCTAAAAGTGCAATAAACTGTCATTTGCCTAAACGAACAATTTGCATTGTCTTAAATTATTGTTTTTTTAAGAGTGCTTTAAACAATTTGTATGTGGAAGAAATTTTTAATAAATAGGTACTCAGGTATGTTGACAGATAATTTTTTTCTTGTTTATATCTTATTATTATCCCTGTATAATATTTATAAATGGTTTTAAAAAAAAGGGTTACCGTAGGGCGACCCGCGGCTCTCCAAAGATACCTTCATATCTCAAAAACTATTTAAGATAAAATATTGAGACTTATTGCAACTGGTAGACTAGACCCTAGGCTTGTTCACAACAGCCCCCACATATGCCTAGTGTTGTAAATAACAGAGTTATTAAGAGTGTTCACATTAGCCCCATGGGCTGTTCACATTAGCCCCTTTTAGCGGGGCTAATGTGAACAGTGGTTTTTAATTTTTTTTTAAATAATGGTTACATTTATGGTTTTTGTTAGTAAATAAATAGATTCAGCTAAAAGAGCTGTATACACTACTATTTTTTCTTTTCTTCTGTCATTTACCATTTTTGAGTTAATGTCAAAAGTTTACTTTTTTTGTTCATATTAGCCCCGGTTGACCCTAGGTAAATCTACCATAACTTATTGACGTTTGGTAAGTCCGAGTATATACCTGAGTTAGCTCCAACTAAATTGTTTGTTGTGAAGGTCCGTAGCAGCGAAGGTGTTAAACATGTTCTTGGTAGCCTAATTCTTTTTGGCGCATACAACGTGCCAACAATCGTATAAATACAAGGTCAAGTTGAATAAACCAAAAGTTTAACTTAACATGTTTGACAAACAAAAGTTTTAACAAGTTGTGTAGTGTAAATGCGCTGCTTTAGGCCTGTAGTGCCGAATACAAAGATTGTCTCAAGTATTGGCTATGCTCATCCCATTGAATGGATTTGAATTACTGAATGATTAATGTATAACCTTCCAAAATTCCAAGCAGAACATGCTGACGATAAAACACGATCTCAAGAAAAGATAATGTATTATATTTTATCTTCATTACCTGCAAATTTATACGTATTGAATTTGCGGACAAAATGCCAGGTAGCCAGTAAATGTCTCAATCAGGCCAAGGTGGTAAATGCTGTTAAAATCCACCTCTATAAATCTCACAGAGCCATACTGCATTGATATATCTACCTGGATAACAAGTCCAATACCTATATCGACCCAACTGATAAACGTTACTGCCTAATAAAGTGATCTATTAACCTTAAAATCCCTAATGGATGAATCGAGTAATGGTTATCCATGTTTTTTAATGTTACACTAAAATAAAGCCTATCAATTTAATAGCCCTAGGTCTGTAACTGATTTGTGTAATTAGGAGTGTAGTTGTATCTCTAGGAAAAGGGAACTTTGATATACTACTCACTCTACTGGTTATCGATTTATAATACATCTATCCCATATTAATCGATCTTATCAATGTGTTAAATGTCTTGTGCAACAAATCATGTCTATGCCTTATTGACAGCCTTAGGTCTATGATTGGACTGTTATCTATTTGGAAACTACAAGTATTTGATTCTAACTGATAAGAATTACCCTATAATACATGTCGTCCTAGCCTAATTTATTAGGCCTATTAGTAAATTTTAAGATAACAGACACATGGGATTTTTAAGTAGGTAGTAATTTTGACTCAAATACTTAAATAAGACTTAAAATGCATAGTGCAACTAAAGAAAATAGCAGGAAATCATATTTAACCTATCCTAACATATACCATCTAAAGCCCCTGTCACACAGAGCTTTTTGCAGCAGCTAGTTCTCACTGCGAGGTCCAGCAGCTTTAGTTGCTAGTTCTCCAGCGCGCTAGAAGTCCAGTCAGACGAAGCTGGAGAACTATCGCTACAGCTTACAAGTTTGGTGATGTAATTGGAACTGAGTGTGTAGTTAAAAGAAAATAATGTTGTCTGTTGGTATTAGAAGTGATGTTTTGTCTATGATCAGCCATCATAGAAGTAAAAAGTGCAAGGAAAAAATAAAATTTTAATATATAAACACTATTATTTTGTATCTACTACAGGCATGTAAACTAATTAAAATTGAATAAGTTGTGGTAGGCGTATAACAAAAGGATTTTATCTTTCATCAACACAAAAAAACACATTCATTTAATAAATAAATGTGAGATGTAGCAATCGTTTTACAACAAGAAAATTATGACAATGCGTGAAAAAATTCCTAAACATGAAAGTTTAAATTTATTCTTGATTAGTTTGAATATGTATTCAATTAATTTAAATTAATTTTTCTTATTGCAAGAACTAGCACGATACTGTCGGACAGAGCTGGAACGGTACTAGAGACAACAGCTGGGTGGTCACATGACCTGCTAGTGACTCTTCAAGCGCTTGTAATATTAAACTGTTTGAAAACTCCAGCGGCTGGAGATACCAGCTCATGCGAGTGTTTCTAGCAGCTGGAGAATCGGTCACACGATGCTTCAAGCAAATTTCAATTTACCTCATTGGATTTTGACTCTAATATTTCCTTGAACTTGTGAAATTTATTCTCTATTTGTGCTTAATAACATTATATTTAATGAGTAAGTTACTTTTGTTGGCTGCTATAGGAAAGGAAATTCATTGTTTCCTTAGAATCAATTTGTCAGATTAATCTGCAGGTTTGCTGCGGCAGGGGTTTCAATACCGGTAGGCCTATGCTAAAATTTGTGCTGTGAATTGTTCATAGATTATGTGTTGGTTCAGCTCCCCCTTTTTAAGGAAACCACAGTAATGGATCCTATTATGCTGCAATCTATGATTTTTTGACCAATTACTTTGTCAAGAAAATTTCATTAGTTTCATTTATCTTGACCCTGTAAAAAGATTATGCAAGCTATTTTTTTGTGTTTTTATGCACTCACCAGTAAGATTGAGTTTTAACCGAGTGCTATCATTATCATTATACCTCCGCTATTCACAGCCTTAAGTTGTCTTGGATTTTAGCCTTAGACTAGCAAGGGTGAGGTTCATAACTCCAAGTTTTCATAACTCCAAGTACTTTTAAATACAACATTTCATAACTCCAAGTAAAATTATGTCCAAGTAAATTAAAACCAAAATATCATAAGACCAAGTTTCATAACTCCAAGCGTTCATAACTCCAAGATTCATAAGTCCAAGTTAAAATAAAACCAAGTAAATTAAAATACAAAATTTCATAACTCCAAACGTACAGATTTGCAAGGACCACAAGTCCAAGTTTCATAACTCCAAGGGTTCATAACACCAAGTTTCATAACTCCAAGTGACAATGGGTACAGTCCGTGCAGGAAACGATAACGTACGCACACACACGCACCCATTACACACACACATGCTGGAAGAGAGTTTCCGATGTTGGCGAGACTATTCGAAGTGGTGCGTTCCCTGTCGCTTTGCACGTTCGTCTAAATTGTAATACAAATAGTGAGAGGATTAAATTTACATATTAAATTCTGCGTAAACTGATGTTTAATACTATATAAATACAATTTAGTTCGTGCAGATGATTAATGTTTAATAATGGAAAATATGAAAAGGTTGTTCAATGTAAACATGAAAAAGTAAGTGAGCGAGGATTTTTTTAATATTTTGGTCAGATGAAAACTTTCAGAGAGAAAAGTATACATAATAAGATGTTCTTCAATTTTTGTTCCAAACATTTTTTCGTAAGACTTTTAGTTTGTCCAATAATCGACTTAGATGACCACCACGAGGTATGAATGAATTAGTTTACGCGCACGGTATTTTAGCAATTGCCGTCTTCCAACAACAATATTAAGGAAATACAGTATTAGTTCACGTTTTAAAATTTCTAAACTATGAAAAATATTTAGACTTAACTTCTTCAGCTGTATGTACGAAATTTCGAAATTTTTTCTACATAATATTCGTGATACACAACGCAAATAAGTCGTACTGCCTTTTTTCCACTATTTTTCATCTCCTATTTTTCGGAAAAAATTTAACCACGTTAAGGTTTCATCTTGTAGCATTCATTTGTAAATATAAAATTTGATTATAGTTACAATTACTTGTTCCCTCATAAATCTTTATTCCGTAACAAATATGAGAGTGTATGTTAGCAAAGTAAATTGTACGCAAAATGTATGTAGTGCATAATGGGTTTAATAAAAAAATACCATATTTAAAATTTTAAAAATACTATCTAGATTTGTATGATCCAAACAAGCGGATATAATCTATAGATAGGTCTAAACATTTGGATTTCGAGACTAAATTATCATAGAAATATGTTTTTGAGTAAATACATCTATATACTTAATACCAGATTGTTTTATTTGAGTTAAATAGAAGGTATTTATCATTTAGGTATTATTTAAGTACCTTAATGAGTTAAGTACTTTAATATAAGAATTGATGTCGTCCAGTGGTCAAAACTTGACCACAATCCAAATAAAATATGAACTTATCTATATTCATCCCGCGCTGAAAATCAAACATGTGATGATTGTGTGCCAGTCTTCAATTTGTTTTGATTTTCTGTATATTTATCGTTTTTATTGCGTCACCAGAATTTTAACTCATAATCCAAATGTTAGTTTTTTGCTTATGTTAAATTCGTTTTCGTACTTATTTTTCATCATTTTTTTAATTTATTAAGTTGTTCTGTTTATCTACAGGAAAATATGTTTCTAACTATGCGTAGATTTTCCTTGCGATGCACACGAGCTGAGAAAAGGGCCTTAAAGAAACATATTTGCCTATTAATATATAGATATAGCTAATACTTGTCATACCAATAAGGAGAATAAATAAGCAGACACAAGAAGGATCTTATTTAAGAAACATAATTTAATGTAGGCTATTCTAATAGCCAGTGAAATTTATTTTTGTAAACCTCACAAGAGAGATAATAGTAATAATAATCGAAAGTATATAGTAAAATTAGTGGGATTCTGTTAACTGCCGCAAACATTTTATCAGTACTGTTCACCTTTGTACTGTAGTACTGGCTAATCCCTTGCTTTGCTGGATACGTTACACACACAGATCTGTAGTCTTATGTGGACAGGCAAATGTTAAAAATTTTTAACAGAGACCACACACCTCTTTGTTTCCCTAGTTGGAACACATAATTCTTCATCCAAACTCTATGGGCCTTGATTGTCACTTAATTGTATACACAACATATGTAAGCAATATCAGTAGTGTGTTTTAGCTAATTTCCCATATAGGGAATAAGCTATTACCGTAGTACTCATGTAAGACCTGGACCCGGACCAAATTAATTTTCGTTTTGAGATCCCTAGAGGCCAAAAACACCATCCGTTCCTTTTTTGTTAAATTTTTTAGACAAATTAAAATATGATATTATGGAGCTATTTATGTTGCTAGCGCTAATAAGTGGATGATACTTAAATAATTTAGTACCTGGAGACCACTCTGCGATGCCAGCCTTTACTACTTCCTTCACCATTTCCTACGTCATTGTTTCCCTCCCTTCTCATACCTAGCATTTAAGTATTAGAGTTGCATTAATCTAACTGCCACAAACGGTTCCCACACTCTGCGATGCTAAACTTTACTACTTCCTACGTCGTGGACATGTTGTCATCTCTTTCCATTGCATTTTAGTATTTTAAATACATCTAATTGCCAACAACATTTCCCACACTCCGCACTGCTAGCATTTACTAATTCCTATGTCTGGAGATCTTTCCATCCCATCTCATAGCATTTCAGTATTTCACTTTCAGATACAAAAATCGAACTGTTACAATTGGTTTCCAGTTCCCAGACTCCACAGTGCTCGCCTTTACTACTTCATTCACCTTTTCCTACGTCGCGGACCTGTTTCCCTCCCTTCCCATTGCATTTTAAGATTGCAGATACCTTAAACTAATCCTTATAAACAGTTCCCACACTCCGGACTGCTCGCCTTGACTACTTCCTTTACCACTTCCTACGTTTCGGACCTGTTTTCCTACCTTCCCATAGCATTTTAAGATTGTAGATACCTTAATCTAATCGTCGTTAACAGTTCCCACACTCCGGGCTACTCGCCTTTACTACTTCCTTCGCCACTTCCTACGTCGCGGACCTGTTTCCCTCCCTTCCCATTGCATTTTAAGATTGCAGATACCTTAAACTAATCCTTATAAACAGTTCCCACACTCCGGACTGCTCGCCTTGACTACTTCCTTTACCACTTCCTACGTT
Organism: Macrosteles quadrilineatus; assembly: GCF_028750875.1. Lineage (NCBI taxonomy): Eukaryota > Metazoa > Arthropoda > Insecta > Hemiptera > Cicadellidae > Macrosteles > Macrosteles quadrilineatus. The sequence continues at coordinate 14,300,841 of NW_026542602.1, forward strand.
TCGGACCTGTTTTCCTACCTTCCCATAGCATTTTAAGATTGTAGATACCTTAATCTAATCGTCGTTAACAGTTCCCACACTCCGGGCTACTCGCCTTTACTACTTCCTTCGCCACTTCCTACGCCGCGGACCTGTTTCCCTCCCTTCCCATTGCATTTTAAGAATGCAGATACCTTAATCTAATCCTTATAAACAGTTCCCACACTCCGGACTGCTCGCCTTGACTACTTCCTTTACCACTTCCTACGTCGCGGACCTGTTTCCCTCCCTTCCCATAGGAGCATTTTAGGATTGTAGATACCTTAATCTAATCGTCATAGACAGTTACCACACTCCGGACTAATATTTACCACAAAACTGATAACAACAATTAAACGAAATAATCTGCTTGGAATAATTCAGTAAGGCCACCAGAAATTATGCAAATCGGTGTATTGTTAATCAACGCTTAATGGTATTCATCGGACTCCTTTTCTTTTGTACTGTCTTTTGTAAATAGGCCATATGTGCATGCGTAAGCTGAGGTGCTCGTGGGTACAGAACGTCACGTTATGTCTTAAAATGTAAACAAAATGACAATAATGGCAGAATGTTTTCTCATAAGGCCCATGTTAAATTTTCAAAAGTTTGTACTCATATTATGGCGAAAATAGATTTTTCCTGGCTATACCACTGGTCTAGAACTTATTTTTGACACAGAACTTAGTAATTCCGTAAATATAAACGATTTTGTTAGAGCCGATTCCCAGATCGAAGTAACAATTATTCAAACTTTACTCGAGAACGGATTGTCCAATTAATTTGTTTGTGGCGTCAAACCATATGTTTATGAGAGTAAGGAATCTGTTACCAATACTAACTAGTGTACATTTTGCTCGAATTCGAGCAATTGCAAGGTACTGGTATTACAGAAATTATTTCAAAAACAATAACAGTAATATTTACAATGAGTTTAAAAGAGTCAACTCAAAGCTTACTGGTGTGTATCATATGGAGATACTCACGATGTACATAACAGTAATCAACATTTCCTAAAAATATATATAGCCGCATAAGGTTGTCCATGTTTATCTTCGTTACTAGCTGTACCCGCGGGCTTTGCCCCGCTTCATAAGTATTCGCATGGCTCAATCACGTCCTGGTTGAAGTTCGTTCGCTACGCTCACTCACCTTCAGGTTGGAAATCGTTCGCTGCGCTCACTTGTTTTCAGGTTAGCTCGTTCGCTACGCTTACTCGCCTCCAGGTTGATGTTCGTTCGCTACGCTCACTCACCTTTGGTTGCAAATTAGCTGTTGTCATACATTTAAAAAAGTCATCCCTTTATAGATAAAGGTTTTGATGTTTTAATATTTAACATTTGGAGAATTTAAACGTTGTTAAGTGCACAGATGTGCTGCGATTGGGGTTTAATACATTTGGACTTATTCAAAAGTAAAATAGTTTTCTGTGCTGCAATCTGTAGAGACACTGTGGCACTATTTCAAATCATGACTAATGCTAATACAGAATGTTGTAATTATTCAAACGTACAAAACAGTTGGTGAAAGTAAACATCTGCTTTTAAATTATATTTATTTGTAAAAATTCTAGATCAAAAAGTCTGACATTGGCCCACTTAAAACCCTCTGGGGCAGAGCCCTTTTGACGGATCTGCACCAAACTTCACTCGAACCATCCTTGAAAGATGCTTAATAATGCCTGAAAGTTTCATTACAATCTGTCGAGCGGTTTCGAAATCCATAACATATATACAGACACACACACACACACACATATACAATTATACATACATAGTTCCTCTTTTATAGATATAGATTGATAAACCTATGCATGTTACCACCCTTGTCGCCAGCAGTAAGTTTACAAATTTCATTCATTCTTTAATAAGGATAGAATCTGTTTTCATCACCACAAGGACTTCCTGTTGTCTGTCACAATTTTATTTGTTCAATTGGTATATTTTTTGTTTAGTTGCAATAACGTTAATTATATTTAACTGAGAAAATGCAAAGTTAAAGACCTTCTGTCGTTCAGTTGATTTTTGTTTCCCTTAGCATTATATGAATAATAATTAAAAGCCTTCAGTAAAATGTTAGTAAGGGGCTCTTGGATATTTTCATAGGCTATTATTAAAATTGTTTGACTTTTATGAAAACATAGATTAATGTCATTGACGTACCAGATTTATTTGGCTTTAGAGGGTCTCCTCTGCAATGATCACAGTCCATGTTTCCTAATAAAATTTGTAGCACTTCAGCTAACATCCTCGTTCATAGTTTGTAGGAATCTGAATCTTGTAGGTGTTCTTCATTATACAGGCTAATGACGATAGTTAATTCTTTAAAAAAATATTATCTCTATTTCTTCTACTAGGGGGCGTTCTATGACTTTTAATGTTTCAATAATTTGCAAATGGGTTCTTTCAATGATTTATTTTTTAAAGATCTAATTTTTGTAGGACGCTTTTCTTTGAAATGCAGCTTAAATATCGACAGCAATTAAGCAATTAGCTGATCAAAATTTTAACAATTATGATCTTCATAAGGATAACATGGGAACCTTCAAAGCCACTGGGGTAGAGCCCAAGGGACTTTTTCAAATCCAGTTCAAGACCAGTTGGCAAATCCACGCGACAGGCTCTTTCCAATGATACGTCAATGGATAAAATCGGTCAAGAAATGACGGAGGAGTTCAACCGACAAACTTCGTGTTCGCGTATTAATTATATAGATCTACGTATCACGTTTCGTTTAGCATACAGGCAGGAAATGTAATAACTTGAACCCATATGACATTATGGATCCTTTCATGTTCTGGAATTCATGGAGAGTTGCGTGGAGGGGCGAGCAGGGGCGTGTGGGACTTTTTTAGTATCCATACTGGCAACCTGCCTGCCGCTTACTTCGAATTGTCAATGTTACCAACATGACGTGGCTTCCATGCCCCGTCTTCTGAACTGCCCGTTTAAAAAATGTAAATTTAAGTAAGAAAGGCTTATAAATATTAATATAAATATAAATATAATATAATATAAAAAAAATTAATATAAATATAAATATAAATTAAAATATAAATATTGCATATAAATACAATCAAATTAAATGTAAACGGTTATGGCAGTTTACCAAATAAAAATATAGGCATACTGCACATCAAACTTGAGCTTAGAATGTGCATATTTGCTGAATATTATAGGTATGGACTAATTTCTCAGGTCCCCATAGGCCGATTTCAACGGGCTACGTCTGTTATGCTTTCACAGTTTGAATAATTTAATTCTGTTTATTTAATGAAAGAGCTGGGCAATGCAATTAATTGGCGTTTGTTTTATTTACTTGAAAAAATATGTTTTTGATGCTAGGAAATATGTTCATCTGGGGGATTATGTTCGGACAAAAATGTATTGCTCACAGTTTTATTTGTAATGTAAATAGTAATAACATATAAATAGGCATGACTCAAATTGAAGAAATGTCATAAAACATCTTATTGAATGAAACAGAAGCATTGATATCGAGGACCTTATTTGTGTTATTGCTACACTAAGGTATGTTGTCATAGTCTTTCGAACTGAAACATACGGTATCGGTTATTGGCAGTCCTAGGGGTAGCGTTGTTTCTTGCAACACAAAAATCATGAAAATATATCAAATGGTTATTGATTAGCATCGTGAAATAAATCACTCTGTGACGTTTTAATGTATAGTGTACATGTTGCTCGAAATCGAGCAATTGCAAAGAAGTCAAGTAGTTATTCAAAAACAAATAACATATTTGAAAACGAATGAAAGTCATAATTTCCGACGAGTTTAAGACTCAACTCATAGACTACGTACCTAACAGTTCCATAATAAACATTTCTTGTAAATATTTGATCATTTTTCAACATCTTATATGGTTTTTAGTGTATTCTACAATTTTATTCCACTTGTAGCCACATTATGTTAGTCAAAGAATCGTTTAAAAAGTACATTACCGTATAGTACACAGAAAAAGGGAAAAACAATAAGATTAATATCATTGAGCATAATTTACGACAAAATGAAAACAACCAATAATTATGGTCGCCGGAATAAGGCTGAAACACCTTTGACTTTAAATAATCTAAATATCCATTACATTTTAACCAAATATAAGCCTACAATTGAGTTATATTTCCATTTAACTTGCAATTCCAAGTAGGCTTTCCATTTCAGTGAACTAGAACTAGACTTACAATTAAATAATGCAGACTTAGGCAGAATAGGTACTGCAATAATTAGGACTTCCATTAATACGAACCGAAGATACCACTGAGTTTAGATGCTGCAAGTAGACATTCCATTGACGTGAACCAGACGTAACATAGACTTAATATACTGCGAATCGGCACTCCGTTTATGGGAATCAAATTAACCATTTCTTTGGATCCTGCGAGTAGACAATTTATTTATGTGAACGATATGTACCATTGAGTTTGTATACTTCAAGTAAACAATTCGTTTAAGTGAACCCGACATATAATTGACTTTGAATGCTGCAAATAGGCATCTTATTTATGTGAACCAAATGGACCATTGACATTGGATACTGCAAGTAAATTTCTCATCTTTGTGAAGCTGGTGTACTATTGATTTAGGATACTGCTACTGCAAATAGACATTTAATTTATGAGAACCAGATGAAACATATATACTTTGAAGTGGACAATACATTTAATTGAACCAGACTTGTAATTGACTTTGAATAACGAAATTAGACATTTCATTCATTTGAAACAAAATATATACTAATGAGATTGGATACTGCAAGTATGCATTTCATTTACGAGAAACATATGTAGCATTGACTTTAGAAAATTATTTGATTATTATGTCTGCTATCTGCTCAATATTGCAAGTAGACAACTGCATTGTACACCTAGTGTAAATTACCTGAAATGTAAAGTTAAAACTGTGAACGTTTCTCATCCAAAGTCCCCGTGCGATCTCTAGTGTTCACTTGGTAATACATGTGTATTACAAAGTATAGGGTGTTTTCAACTCCCCACGTGAGTGTTAACGTTTCGTAAAAAGTACAAGTTCCTGTATAAGGTAATGTTTTTTCTTTTTGCGAAAGACTCTAAAAGTAATGAAAGGACATTTTTTATTTACATTTATTTCGATAACAAACAAGTGTTTTTGACATATAAATGAATTTGTTTGCACAAAACTTGTGTGTATTACGATCCCCCCCCCTAAAAACTGTTTTTTTAGTAGTACATTTTAGGAAAAAATAATACCTTTACCATTCACAGACATAATATAATCTTTTAAAAATTATATATTTTCCGGATAGTACATATGCTAGTTATTCAATATCAAACAGTTCAATGACAAAATACATATTTTGTAATACAACAAATGGTTTATATGCAAAAGTTGACCAAATACACACACAAATTGCAGTTGGTAAAAGAAATATATTATTTACATTGTATAACTTAAAATAAATAACTCTTTCATATTGGAAACAGTATACAGTAAAACAAACTTAAATAACAACAAAAAATGTTATTTACCAATTATAACAAATATGTAATAACGGGGTGTCAAAAACACCCCACGCGAGTACATATACGTTAGTAAAACCCGCGCGAGTAGTTAAAGGTTAAAGTCCCTTTAGCATAGAAGTAAGAAGTATAGCAATTAATTAATCTGTAAGTATATAACAAAATTACATAATCGTTTGACAGGTGACGGTAGGTATATAGATACTGTACAATGATGCGGCAACGGCTGCTGACAGTATTACAGCGGAGCGGACAGCGCAGGAACTTGTGGCGCTGACTGTACTACACATTCCACTTGGAGATATGAGACTCCACTCAACTTTTGGAGTTATGAGACTGTGGTTTAATTTTTACTTGGACTTATGAAACTTTGGAGTTATGATCACTTGGACTTATGAAACTTTGGAGTTATGATCACTTGCGCTTATATTTTTCTTGGAGTAATGAAATTATCCCTTTTCGGGTACTTGTAGTTGTGAAACTTTGGATTAAATATAATTTGGAGTTATGATCTCTTGGACTTATGAAACTTTGGAGTTATGATCACTTGGAGTTGTGAAACCTTGGAGTTATGAGATGATCCCACTAGCAACACAACCAAAATTTTTAACTGATATTTTCTATGTTTACACATGCTATACTTGTAAATATGAACTTCATTATTTGCTTTACACTTTAACCAAACAATGTTTTTACTATCAGAGTTGCCCTACCAGACTAATTAAATCAATGTTTTATAAATGAGATAAGAGGTTCGGCCTATCTTGCAACATTGGTCTCAAATATTGCTCCAACCCAAACATAGATGGAACTCTGCTCCCACATGGCAGGTCAGGGGTAAACTGATAATACTGATAACAGCTAGTGGTTTGTAGTTGTAAACCCGCAGTGTTTTTGGCTCTTCCTTTAGGTGAGTAATGTCTACTATTTGATTGTTTTTTTTTTTTGTTTTTTATGTAAGTATTTAATATAATACAGGGTTTATTTTATATTAATTCAAATTCTTTTAACTTTCAAAAAAAGCGTAGGCCGTAGGCCTAAAATTGTCTGGTCTAAATTGCTAATGGCTATTCGCTAGTCTAGATTTTAAGATTGATACCTAACCTTGTTAACTGGATAAAAAATTACTAATACAGTTGGAAATAGTTCCAAAAAATATAAATACTTGATTTGTTACACAATTCACAGCAAATATTCAAACATTTTATGTCAAACGATACAGTTTTTACTGTAAATATTGACAAGTCTGAGGAATGCAAAAAATATAAAAACTTTGGATAAGTTATTGTGATTTTTTACAACTTTTCTTAGGTCCTTCCGAATCTTTCTCCGGACAGTCCGGATATAATAATATAATAATTTAAAACAAACAGATTGGTTGTTCAGTCTCATCGGTGGAGTCATAGCGTACGGTGTTGTTAGTGTTCTATTGTGTGAGTTTTTTGTACGTTAAACCTTTTATAGATTATAGTGTTTTGTGATTTGTTAAATTAATTGCATGTTGTATCATGACTTGACTGCTATACAGTGCATATTTTTTGACTACTACCCTCGGTAGTGTATTCCAACTTAGGTTGGGCGTTTGTGTATTGTTAGTTGTAATGTGTTAGTTAAGTTTTTTCACCTGAAGACGGGATCAGATTCCAGATCCCGAAACGTTGTGTATTGTTTTTTACATTCGTGATGGAAAATGTCCGCGATAAACCTTTGAACAACATTAACTCACCATCACCAACAATGAACTTCAAACAAAGAAACAGATTGCACATAAAAATTAGGTTACAAATCCTATCACAGATCTAAAAGAAAATGTATTTTCTTAATTTACTCTCTCGACTTTTTGGCATTGTGTGGGGGGGGGGGGTTCTCCGGACCTCTCGTCATAGGTCGTCCAAATAATTAGGTAGAGGGGATTTTGCGACATGGGTTTTGGGGGGGATTGGCACCCCTGCCGGACCTCAAATTTAATATAATATTGTAATTTATGTTATCAGCCAAAAAATCGGGATTACCATGAGGGCCACGGTATAAGTTTCTTACCTATTTGGTAATTTATTTCAAATTGAAACATTTACATTTTTAAACATACAGTATATTCTAATGGAGACATGGTTTGAAGCCTTCTTTATAAAAAAATGGCCATAAAGATGGGTCTACTGCAGTATCCAATAGTCAATGCTGGTACTAAAATAAGTGTATCTTTAATTTTAAGCTATGATTCTTCTAACATTAATTTATTCCTTTACATCATCAGTCATACTAGTGTACCTGTTGCTCAAATTCAAGCAATTGCAAAGCATTACAGGCATGGGCGCTCGCAGGATTTGGAACCGGGTTGCAATAGATAGTAAACATCCGGGAACCCGGGGAGATTTTGTGAAAATATGGATTTTTAAAACTGATTTAAATGCTATTCGGTTAGTAATAGAAGCCACAAAATGAAAATAGTATATTGTGCATCAAGGAAAGTAAGTCATCGTTTGTTATGCCAACGTTAAATAAACGGTATTAGCAATCTGACACATAAGTTACTTTCTCGGAGATGTCAGAGAATTGTCAGATTGCTAATAATACCGTTTATTTAATGTTCTTCTCCCATTCTAGCTTGTCAAACACCCATATCACATGGCTAAATGGAGAGAGTTAATTTTATAATTCATGGGGGAAATGACAAAGGTTGCAATAACTTGTAAACCGTAATTTTTACAGCAATAGGGGTTGTACCGTTTAGAGTTAAAAGGACTAAAACATAGCCTACACTACACAGTTTTAACCAAAATTAGTTAAATGGTTTTTATCCAATTTGTTTGTTGTTTCTTTTTTATTGGTCTTTGTGGAGAAAAGCTAAAAAAGTTACAAAAACTTTTGAACCAAATTTTTTACAGTGTTGTTGGTTATACCATCTTGTTTAGAGACAAAAGGACTGTAACATACTAAATTATTATATTTTTTAGTTTTGTGCGTTTTATGGGAAAATTAGGCTGCCATTAAAATCAAAATCTCAAAAAGTTATTAAAGGCCTGGAGATACCATGGATTAGTATCCACACACCAAATATCATCAAAATCGGACCACAGGTGTGGCCTGAAGCTACAATCACACATACCATTACTTCAAAAACCATTTTTTTTTTTTTTTTGTTCAGGATGACTTGTAATGGTCAAACTTTTTTACCAAATCAGTAAAATTTAATGTTTGTAGCACGTGTTGAGGCATAGCCCAAAGGACCTTTTAAAACATTTTTAGATCAGTTTGCACACTTACGCAACATACGCTTTCTAATGAGACATGAATGGTCAAAATCGTGGCGGAGGAGTTCATTCTACAAATTTTGTTTTTGGGTTGTCAACAATCGTTAACAACACAGCATGAATTGAAAATCAGAATGTTTACATCACACAGTGTGCACCAGCACCATGCATCATCCAAACCATACAAAATTGATGTGTGTGTACCTATCATAATTAATATGCTTTAAATATTTTGTTATCTCAATTTCAAGAACTTGAATTATATCTGATTTTCCTTTGTTCTTGTTGCCTGAGTACTTGAAGGTAAGATAGTTGTGTCACCCTATGCATTTCACCACCTTGTGTGGCATCTTCAGGGGTCTTCTTGTGAATTTATCATCTTGATTTATTTCATGGGCTATAATGGATGGTTATTGTTCCAGTGACCAGCAATGGGGCTCTTTCAAGCCTTGACTCGCCGCAAGTCCTTGGCATTGGTGATGAGTGAACCTTCACAGCTGGGCAAGGTACGATTGTGAAGAGTTAGTTCCGTAAAATGCCTAGGCATTCTCGTACTGGGACAAATGCCCACAGTTGGTAATGCTTGGTGTATTTAAAGAAATTTTACAATAATTTAGCCATTTAATTAGATAATGATTAAGGTCTATAAAGTCATATTCCTGATTAACTGGTCATGTAATTTTTGTTCGCAACTCCTTCTTGTTAGATAGTACAGGAAAGCCCACTTGTAATATGACTACGCAATAGTGTGTACCCCTTTTGGTTGCCCCTATGTGTACTGAGTTCTTTATTGCCTAGGACTGCCACCTGCAGTAGACAATACTTACATGCACTGTAGACTTAATAGATTATTGTTTCCCCTTTTAGCACCCTATAGGGGTACATTCTGCATTTATATTTGTAAAATGTAAATCTTGAATAAAGTGTTTCTGAATCTGAATCTGAATAGCAACCAATGATTACTATAAGCAGGTATTTAAACAATTTACGCGATATTATAAACCTAACGTCACATAATGGTTAACAAATTGAAGAACATACTTTGTAACACAAATTGTAATTGTATATGTACTGTTTGCAGGTGCTATCAACCTTTGACCTGATCGCTCTAGGTGTGGGCACAACACTGGGTGTGGGAGTTTATCTCATTCCAGGAGGGGTAGCTAGAGATAGTGCAGGACCTGGAGTTGTTCTATCCTTCTTCTATGCAGCTGTAGCTTCCATGTTAGCAGGTGAAAATCTTAACATTAATTAAGTGTCTGTCACATTTTAATCACCATTTTAACCTAGACCATTTAAGCTATGAAAGTTTTGTTTTGATATTTTCCTATTGTTACACCCTGCCTTGTCCCTTTGGCGTGGCGGTCTAGACCATGACTGGTCTCACAAAAATGTTTATATCTTGGTTGTTTAACTGATCTTTACAGTTTAAATATCGTTGTCAGTCATAAAATGTCCCAAAATTGTATAGGCCTACTCTTTTGATAGTTTTTAGTATCATCACTTATTTTAAAGTTATTGAAGATAGACAATTTTAAATGGCTGCCATTTTGGATTGGTACAATTTATAAATCTGATACTTTCTGCAAAGATTAGACTTACTTGTCACTACTCACATACTAAGTTTCAAGTCAATCGCTTAAGGTATTCAAGTTATGGATTCATTTGTGAAAATCACATACAGACACACAGGTGGAAAACCAAGCATCTTAGAGCCATGTTTGTATGGAATTTTTGTAATTATTTTGACCTAAGAAACAAATACCTATACAAAAGGGTTCCAGAGAGTTCCGGGACACCCTGAATATATACAACATACATACAGTACATGTATACAAATTCCAACGAATTGTGTTTTTGGCCTATTGAGATCAAAATTTAAAAAGTAAATCAGCCCCGGTTCTAGGTCTTACCGTGCAACCTACGGTGATAGTTAAAGTACTTCCTTATAGGGAAATTCGCTATAAGGAGCTAAACATTTTCAAAGATAGATCTCTTAGCAAGAACTACCTGTAACAGTGATCATCTTCACTATGAACGTATAAATAAAATTATAATCAGTGCTCATTGTAAGCTATAAACTATACAGGCAATTAAACATTTGAATTGAATTATAATCATCACTTATATATATAATTTTATATCTGTATTTTTGTGTTTCAAGGTCTGTGCTATGCTGAATTCGGGGCAAGAGTGCCCAAAGCAGGCTCCGCATACATTTACAGCTATGTAACTGTTGGAGAGTTCATTGCTTTTATTATTGGCTGGAATCTCATCATAGAATACATAATTGGTAAGTTCACAATGTATTGGTATAGTAATAAGTTATAACCCCTATCATTATGTAATTTTCATTACATTGCTGTGTAATTTAACCAGAATATGAGGGAAGGATGTATGTAGACTGGAGTAACATGCCTTTTTTAACTTTAGCCATGACCATTGTTTACATAACAAGCAAAAACATTGTATATCGGTTCAAGGCGTAATAGGTTGTATTTTAACTAAACATTTAATGTTTGATAACATTTTGGGCCATTAGAAAGGTCTTGGTTGTACAATGAGAAGTCAATGGAAGTGATAAGATATTGCTATGAAGATTGACCTATGCCCTTGTCTGAAGATATTGTTTTTATAGTAAGTGATTGTAAATTTTCTTTTGACCATGTATAGCCACAGATTACATATAATTTTCTCTTAAAATAATTGTGTTGGCAGTTTAAATATACAATTTTGATATCCCCACTTTGTTGACGAGTTGCATTTATCGAGTTTGGCAAATATAATAAATACACATATACATATTCCTGAGTCTGCCATGAACTCTTTATCTTTTCTCATCTTTCCAGTTCCTCTCTTCTTCTTTCACCTATTTGGCCATTTGACGTATCGTCTCATTCATCTCTTCTGCCATCCTTTTCATCTCATTTGTCTACCTTCTTCCAGGTCTTTCCTTCTCTAAATTTAAGCAAACAAAAAACAATATTGGAAGGTGGTCAAATGTTAACTCAAAAAAATAAAGCTCGCTGAATTGTTATAATACATTTTAAATATTCCTCAGGTAATCAAAATAATTTACTTTGTTAATTTACAACTCTTTATCTTGCAGGTGCAGCCAGTGTTGCTAAGGCAAGCAGTGTGTATTTGGACGCTCTATTTGACTATGCTATGGCAGATTACTTCAAATCTATGTTCCCAGTAAATCTACCTTTTTTGTCAGGATATTTTGATATGTTTGCATTTGCTATTTCAGTCGTTGTATGCTGTAAGTACTTATTATTTATCACATTTTACTATTATTTCCATAATACTGTAAAACCTACTTGCATTTTCTAAATATTTTTAATTAATAGGTTTGTATAAACATGTGTGATATGGATATGGTGCTTCTTAATTCAGATCCGTTTTGTTATCAAACTAAAACATTAAGTAATGATAATAATAATTTATTTGCACATAACATACAAATTTGTGAAAATCACATGTACAGGTGCTTCGTCTTGATCTCTTAAAAATTGATTCTCAGTCCTTAATTATTCTAAAACATAAATTGGTTCCTAAGATGTTGATCACAGTTTTAAATTTAGTGCTACAATACAACATGAACATATTCAAACATAACAAGGTATAAAATTTGTAAATCAAACGGTAACAAAATGGCAACAAAAAAATTAACAGAGAATAAATATAACAATGATTTTATACAGAGAACAATAATATACGATTTTGGCACAAACAAATCGTAGTTTTTACAAGTAGTTTTTATTGAAATGAATTTGGATCTATCTTGACTTATACTCTAATAAACGGACCTGTTTTAGTTGGACTTGCCGTGGGCCTGAAGGAGTCAATAATCCTTAACAATCTTCTCTCAACTGTCAACTGCGGGATCGTCATCTTTGTCATTGTTCTGGGCAGTTTTTATGGTAAGCTTGAACCAAAATAGAAACTGATAATTTGTTATACTAAATCATTTTTGATACTATAATGTTAAGGGGATACGCCACTATCTCCAACTTTTTTTTTATTATTTTATTTTTGTCAACCTAGTTAGTATATTTTGTTTATACTAGACTTAGTTAGAAGATTTAGGTACAAAAATATTGAATTTATAACTTATTTACTAAATTTATATGCGTTTTTAGTTTTTTTCACCAAAATTTTTAAGAAGTCGTTATTGAGAATAACTTTTCAACTACTGATCGGAATGACATATTCTATTTATTTCCTGATTCAGGATGAAATAATTAGTATTTCTGTGTTATATCGTTATGGTAACTAAAAAAACAAAATTTTTAGGACACCTTTTATTCAAAATATAAAAAAGCTGAAAAAAATATTTAAAATTTTTGCGTAAACATAAATATTTTTAGTAAATGTAATGCTATAGGGCTTACTATACACACAATCCTTTATTACTATATAAAGAAGGTCTGGTGAAAATTTGAATACTATAAGTATAGTACTAACGGAGTTATTCAAACTTTTGTACAATAATAACCTAAAAAACACGGTATTGAGATAATCGCAGGTGATGTAACAGGTGGTTGACAGGAGAAAAATTCCCATAACTACTCTAACTTATTATTTTATATTATATATAAAAATAGCAAAGTACTTATTTTGTTTTAAATACATGTACCCTACTTTATAACTCCATAATACATAATTATGATACACAATTAAAAGTGTACATATCAGGAACAAAAAAAAATAGTTCAAAATTTTGTTAAATTGCTGGTTGCGGCGTTTTATATTTTATTTTTTTTATACTAGAAGGAGTTGTCAGATTGGCAAACAATTTTAGCTAAATGTTCACATTTAAATGACCTATCTAAAAATGCAACTTTTGGAAAATGTAAAAAAAATATAAAATATGGCCTACAGATAGTGGCGTATCCCCTTAACCCTTCACAGCATTTAACGAGCCTTTCTTGTCAAAAAAAGACACTTTGGTTTGACAAGACCCAAAGGTTCCCAGTTGGTGTCATGTGAGAATCAGAGAACTATTTTTATTTTTTTAACAAGGCTGTATACCACACATTGTTTATTGGTTGCTCAATATTTTACAGCTGTTACTGATCGTAGCGAGTGCAACAGAGACATATGTACTGTGTCGTGTCAAACATGAAAGCTATGGAAGATTATCAGTCATTTATTGTCTTAAGACATTTTCAACAGTCCAGCACAGATGGAAAAATGAATGATAGAATGGTCTCCGGATCATCTGAATTAACTATAGTTATTTATATTACCTTATTACTGTCCAAAACAATCCTTTGTAGTTTACTAGGACTACGTCAGTTTCGTGCATCAGATGGAGCACATCATCAGGTCACAAGAATGTTAAGACGTCACTTTTGACGAACTCAACCACAAGGAATATTCAATGATGTCTTGACATTCTTCAGACCTGATTATGTGCTCCATCTGAAGCACAAAACTGCTGTAGTCCTAGTAAACTACAAAGTATCGCTTTAGACAGTAACAAGATAATATTTAAACCACTATGGGAAAATGAAAATAAGTAAATACTTTAATACTTTACTTTGAAATAGGGACCATACGAAAGTAGGTATTTAAAGCCAATAATGAATGGAGATGAGTGTAGTGTGAATTTAATTATTTTAATAGCTATTCTAAAACATTTTTTGTCAATTTCCTGAGCACTTTATTCTATGTCAAGATATTTGGTGAATAGCACTGTTCAACTAATTCTATAAATTGATGACTTTAAAATATCTCTACCCTCTATCCCTTTAAAAATACGTCTGGTATTGTATCCATAACGGTTTTGAACATTGTGAATAAATAGTAACAATGGAACAAAATATGAAGATTTATGGTTATTTACATGCTCATTGCTCAGTTTACAAAAGGAGTATGGTATTGTTTTTAACCATGCGCATTAATAGTAACAAATAATCACTAACTAGTGTACATGAATAAATTAGCTATATGATTGACAATAGTCATATTTTCCAGCTGATTTCCAGAACTGGAAGCTGCCCAAGACCATAGTACCAGTTGGGTATGGTAGCGGAGGATTTCTATCATATGGTATTGTAGGCACCCTACAAGGAGCTGCCACATGTTTCTATGGTTTTGTTGGATTTGATGTCATTGCTACTTCAGGTAAGCCAGTTAGAGAGGATAAATATATTGTCCTCTTGGGGGGGGGGGGGGGCTGTCCAATGCAATTGTTTATGTTAAAAAGTACCTATTAACCTTTCTTGGGTCTTATTGCCTAAAACAGGTAAATATTGAAACATGTAGGATTGTAAGCCGCTTATAAGGTCAAAGCGCTTCTGAAGAGTGTGGGAAAGTAGGGCCATAGTGACCCAAACTTGTTGGTACTTAATAACGTGTTGGCAGAAACAACCGCAGTATTGACAGTGCCGTACTATTAATTCATGGCAGTGATGTTAAAGATTTTGTGTGGTGTACACCTCTAAGTGTTATCAGTACAGTTCATTCTTGTACTAAACTGGCCTAACTATTCCTTAACCATGCACAGTACCATGCACAGGCCCAAGAACTAAGTAGATGGGCAAATGCAAGGTTGAAAGAGGCCCCCAATCTCTTATTAACAATTGGAAAAAAACTCCAATAAAGTTTTACAGGTTTTTGAACGTGACTGACTAACCAGGCACCTCACTGTATACTAAAACAATTATGTATTAACATAAATAAAAAGGACAGCAATAGTTTTCATGTCACAAGGGTCAGTTAATGTTTGTAGTTTGTGAATGGACACAAGGAAATGTTTTTGCAGGAGAGGAAGTACGTAATCCCAGGAGAGCCATTCCTATATCCATCATAGCCTCTCTGTTCATCTGCTTCCTGGCGTACTCTGGAGTGTCTACAGTGTTGACTCTTATGTGGCCTTACTACCTCCAGGTAGTACCTACCTTATACTGTATAGCCTTACTATATAGTACAAGCCAGTGCTGTCCCTTGGGTTTTGTATCCCAAGAATCTCTCTTTTTATTTTAAATTGTTGAAAGTATGTTTACTATTCAAATCTAGTAATCACCTATTAGCTCAATAGCATTAGTCTATTGGGTCTGTTGATGATTGGAGTATCCAATCAAATCGATCACACTTATCATGTATTTACCGCCTAAACAAGGCTTTATATAACTGAAATAACAAGAAAAAATTTTAAACAAAAACATGATCCTAGAGTTGTTCCAAAAATTCTATGTTTACATGTGCTATTAAAATATGATCATCAGTTAACTCCTACCGCCACAAAATCCTTAAAACCTGGTCTAAACATTTTTACCAAATAGTTACCTAGTAGCTCTAGTAGTAACTTATTTTAAATGTTTCAGGATGAGGAAGCCCCAATACCATATGTATTTGCTGAGCTCAACCTAGAGTGGGCCAAATGGATAGTTACTTTTGGAAGTCTTTTTGGATTCGGAGCCAGGTATGGTATTTCAACAAATTTATCAGCACAAACCACTAAAACATTCTTCAAAATGTAGCTGGCATGTTGTACAACTGTAAAAAAAATGTATAGTGGTTTATTTTACCTTGTTACTGTCCAAAACAATCCTTTGTAGTTCGCTGTGACTACAGCTGTTTCGTGCTTCGGATGGAGCACATCATAGGGTCAAAAGAATGTCAAGAAGTGGTCATTAGATATTCCTCTTGGTGGAGTTCGTCAAAAGTGTATGGTAAAATAAATAACATGGACACTACATAAAACACGAAAACACAAAACGGAACATTTAACACTGGTCGACCAGACGGTAACGAAACACGTGATACGGCACCGGCTGAGAGCAAGTCGCGACTGTAAAAAAAAAATATTAAGTGTTATCCATATTTTAGTCCTACCAGCCACACGGAGAGATTATGAGTGTTTCTAGTCCAGTTTATCATGACCACCCACAAATATAGATAATCTCCTTTAAATAAAAAATATCATTCTCAGACAACAGGATGTTGTAGCATTTATGGGAGTAAAGGGTAATAGTCAGTAAGTAATAAATTGAATGAGTAATTTTGATTTAGTTGTTGTTTATTTTCCTAGCTTATTCGGAGGTCTGTTTCCCCTCCCGAGGATCATCTACTCCATGGCCCAAGACGGACTGCTGTTTGAGTGGCTTGGACAGGTTCATCCAAAGTTCAAGACTCCCTTCATTGGTACAATCGTCTCAGGAGTAATAACAGGTGATTGATTACCAAGCTTGTTTTTGCAATGATTTTACTCCTTTTACTTTTTCCCCTTATACATAGTATATGGAGAAAGTATTCTTTTTATGTGATTTTTTTGCACTTTGTGTAATGAGATAAAAAATAATGTATTGAAAATGGTGTGTCAATACCAAAATTTATCGATTCATCATAGCGATACCAATTCCAATCTAAATCCTTCTAAACACATTGAACAAATACAATACAAAATTTAAATTAAGATCTTACAAACAAATATTAAAAATAAATTTTTAATAAATAAAGGTGCTGACACACCTAATATTTTCGACCAAGCCGAGGTTGAGGTAATAATATGATTGTAAGAATATATTACTTACGTCAATCAGCTCATTAAGTCGTGAGTTTCACCTCAGTACATGTTTCGACACATTGTCATCATCAGCTGAGTTAGTACTTGTGAAGGTTTAATTCACCAGATGGCTTCGTCATGTTGAATAAATTAACACGTAACATGTAACACGAATACGACACGACACATATACAGTACATTTATAACACGTAAAACTTGAAGACATGCAGGCCTGCTCGAACAAAACATACGGTCACGCCGCGGGTCGGGGACAGACTGACTAATTGTTTATCCAGGCTTATCATTGTTATCTCGAAGGCAGTGGACAGCTGTTTCTTTGGTAGGAATGATAGAGTTGAATATTGAGTTGGAGCTGAAATTTAGTTTTTCATTTAGAACAACTTCCTTTGCGTCGTTATTTTTATGAGCTCTGTAGATTTCATATTCTTCTAACGTGTCCAATTTTCTGCCTTTTTCACAAATGTGGAGTATTTCTAGACTGTTTTCTATTGTTCCGAATGAGTGGTTGTGGTCGATTATATGTTGGCTGAATGCTGACTTCTGTTTGTTCGTCCTAGGGTTGGGTCTGTGTTCTTTAAACCGTGTGTTAAACCCGCGACCAGTTTGGCCTATATATATGCTCGGGCAGTCAGCACATTTTAGTTTATAGACACCAGTTTTGTTATTAGTATTCGTTTCTACATTTGGCGTTTTGTAATTCAGCAAGTTTTTTGTTTTATTCTTAGTGTTGAATACTAGGGTTAAGTTGTTATCTTTCATAGATTTGTTCAACGTGTGTTGTATGGTGTGACTGTATTCAATACATACATATTTGGCCTTATTTTCACGGTTTGGTTGACAAGTTTCACTTTTATTTTCTCGTTTGTTCTTATGTTTGGTGATAAGTCTGTCCACTAAACTGTCAACATAACCATTTGCCCTAGCGATATGTTTTATTATTGTTACCTCTGATTCAAAATCGGATTTATTTAATGGTATACTTAGTAAACGATGTATCATTGAGTTGTAGGCACCCATTTTTTGTGAATGTGGATGGTATGAGCTGGCATGGATTGTTTGATCAGTTGTGGTCGGTTTTCTGTAAATGCTGAATTCCAGTTTCGTGTCCTTCTTTTTCAGGGTTAAATCGAGAAAGTTGAGTTGGTTATTATTTTCTATTTCGATGGTGAATTTAAGTTTTGGGGCTATTTTGTTGAGGTAGTTGTGGAGGAGATTCAGTTGTCTATTGTTTCCATTGAATAACAGTATTGTGTCGTCTACATATCTATAGTAGAATAATATTTTGTCCTTATATTTGTTTTTATTTGAAAAGATGTGTTCATTTTCAATATGATCAAGGTAGATATTGGCTAGAAACCCTGATAGTGGTGAGCCCATGGCTAGACCGTCAGTTTGTTGATAAAATCTGTCTTCAAACATAAAATAATTTTGTTTTAATATCTCAGCTAGAAGTTCCATTAACTCATTTATTGCTTGAGGTTCTAGGGTTGCAACCCTAGGACGAACAAACAGAAGTCAGCATTCAGCCAACATATAATCGACCACAACCACTCATTCGGAACAATAGAAAACAGTCTAGAAATACTCCACATTTGTGAAAAAGGCAGAAAATTGGACACGTTAGAAGAATATGAAATCTACAGAGCTCATAAAAATAACGACGCAAAGGAAGTTGTTCTAAATGAAAAACTAAATTTCAGCTCCAACTCAATATTCAACTCTATCATTCCTACCAAAGAAACAGCTGTCCACTGCCTTCGAGATAACAATGATAAGCCTGGATAAACAATTAGTCAGTCTGTCCCCGACCCGCGGCGTGACCGTATGTTTTGTTCGAGCAGGCCTGCATGTCTTCAAGTTTTACGTGTTATAAATGTACTGTATATGTGTCGTGTCGTATTCGTGTTACATGTTACGTGTTAATTTATTCAACATGACGAAGCCATCTGGTGAATTAAACCTTCACAAGTACTAACTCAGCTGATGATGACAATGTGTCGAAACATGTACTGAGGTGAAACTCACGACTTAATGAGCTGATTGACGTAAGTAATATATTCTTACAATAATATCCACAGCTCAGGGGCTTAACAATGAATTTAAATAATATGATCATCTCCTATGGTCGTGGAGACATCTTCACTGTCTTCCACGATCACTGCAAAATCCTTAATATCTTTCTGAGTTACAAAAGCATCTTATCACTGCTTCCACGTTCTTGGAAAATTCCTTAACAAAAATACAAACATCATTGTCTTCCACGACCACGACAGAATCTTAAGTATCTAACTTGGTCACAGGATCATCATCATCACCATTGTCTTCCCCGAACAGGGCCAAACCCTGAGTACCTCCCGCTGTCATTAGACTTTATCATTGTCTCCTAATGTCACATAAAAATATCGTCGTCATCCACAATCGAGGCAAAAGCCTGAATTTTTTATTGCACGATCTTCGTGGAGTTGTCAAACATAGATATTGACTTTTGACGATCAATTCTCTATACCAATAGCAATGTGCAATAATCAGTGAACAAAATTCTAGATGGTATTTTACCTCCTGGTGTACTCTTACTCATCTTCAACCCTTCTTCCCAGTCTTCATAGGCCGGTGCCACACTATCCCGTTTCGCCGGTCCGGTTAAACGGAACCCGTTTGGCGGGATGATTCAAACTCATGGGTTTTAATGGGAGCGGTTGCAGTGCGTCAGCGGAATCCACCGCATGCATGCTGCGGCGTAGCGGGACGACAGGACGAACTGCAAAACACATGGAGTTTAATGAGAGCAGCTACACTAGCTGGTTGTGCCGCGCGTTTATCCCTACTTTTATTGCTATCAACAGTGCTCAGCATGTGATGCTCGTGCTCTTCACTCGAAGTATGTTGCGGTAGAACAGGAAGGTGTGACAGGGTAATGTCAGTGTGGTAAAAACGCATCCCGCTAAACGAGATAATGAGGTGGGAGGTGATAGTCTACTCTAGTTTCAATCTTGTACTTTATTTGAATTCATAATGGAATCATTGAATGATGAATGATGTTCTGCTTGACAGGTTTGATGGCGGCTGTATTTAGCCTTAAACATCTGATGCAGCTCATGTCAATGGCTACATTGGTCTGCTACATCATAGTAGCAATGGCAGTGCTTATACTGAGGTGAGCTCAATGCAAACATTAAGAATTCATAAACAATTATTAATAGTGCTTTTTTGCATCAACAAACAACCAGTTTGAACATAAAAAAATGTATTTAGATAGGAAAAATGTTTTTTTTTACTACAAAATCGGAGAAAGATCAAGGTGGACTTGATCTGCTCTAGTCAGGTGATTGGTTTTAGTGCTTGCCTAGCAATCCAAAGGTTGTCAGTTTGATCCTGAAAAACGTTTTTAGCTTTTTCAATGTTCAAAACTTTATCATAGTGTGTTGTGTGATAGGAGTGTAATCTAGTTAGAATTATGTTAATTCGTCGCCTGGTTTGTGCAGATATCGCCAGGAGGGAGATTTCATAGAGGGAGGACTCTCTGACAGTGAAAACTCTCCTCTGCTGGCGTCCAAGTCTAAACAGACACAGGCCGAGAGCAGATTTGACCCAACCAAACCTCCATTCACACATGTGCCTTTCATGGTCTACCTGCTCAGTAAGTTTATGTACCTCTATATCATTCAAAAATATCCCCGTAAACACAGTAAGTAATTGCTTTTTGTCGGGTCTATTTGTTCAAAGCACATAACTGATTATTATTTTAGTGGCGGACCAATTATTTCTCTTTCAATAGGAACCCCTAGTAATGAAGTTCTTAAGATAGAAGTTTAGGTTTGGCGTACCAAAAAAATCTTTTACTTGTTAAGATCTTTCTGTAGTTGGTGGTACTTTTGCCTAATGTATCCCCAAATTGAGAGGTATGTAATATATTTTTTAAAGTCTGCAAAAGAAGACAAGAATTACACTTGAAACAAATATTCAAACCTCAGTCAAACAAGTGGATTATCCTTTTCTAAAATTATTAACCTAAAAGTGAGGTACCCAGTTCAATTTTAAACACATGTAAACTTTTGTACTTGTGTAAAACCGGTATCTTTTGTCGTCAAGCTCTCTTTTCATTCGATCCCAATATAGGATATTTTACAGGGGGGGAGTGTTGTACGACGTCCAAATGTCATGATGTCCAATGAAATACGTAGGCTATTCAGAAAGTAAGGAACGTTTCTTTCTGACGCCACTACGCATATACCGATCTCATACATTTTGGTGTGTGTACACTCGGCAACTCAGTCGGCGTTCAGCCGTGACAACGGGAACATCTCGCTGCCCGTTATTTTTGCCATTTCAACTAAAGATGTGTGCTGCGATTAAAAACCCCACTAGTTGTGAGGTGCGGTCAGTAATAAGGTTTTTGTTGGCAAAAAACTGTTATCACCAAGTGTGTGAAGTTTACGGAAACAACTTAATGAATGAAAGATCTGTTAGACGGTGGTGCATTCAGTTTAAAAATGACCGAACTGAAGTTCATGACAAAGCGAAGAGTGGACGTCCGAGCATTGTGACTGATGAACTGGTCATTAAAGTTGATGAAAGGGTTCACAAAAACAGCCGATCCACGCTAACGGAGCTTTCGCTTTGTTTCCGACAAGTTTCTTGGACTTTGACATTTGAAATTGTCACATAACAAAGAGAAAGCCCTGTAAATTCACCACTGAATTACACCTCGCCCAAAAATATAACATTTACAAATAACAGACTCATTCACATTTTCAATCCTGTATAAAATCTGAATTGTTTTTCTGTGATTTTTATTTGAAGAAGAATGTAGAATGTGTTTGACGGGTTATACGTACAATGATTGTTTGTTACAGCGTTCCTATGTATACTGTTGGTGATGGGGTTGATTCATATCCAGCATATGCCCTCGGGTAGTGACCCAGGCCTGTGGTCGTACTTCTGTGTAGTCCTCGTACTTCTGATAGGTCTCATGCTGGCCTGCTTCCAGGGAATGCCTCATGGCACTTCTTCCATCATGTTTCAGGTCTGTAACGGTTATCTTTTACATTTGTGCTCAACTCTTACACATGGGCGACAGATATATTTGCATATGTTTGTTGATGTTGTGGAGAGGAAACAAATAGCCTTGCCAATATCCGTAGTCAGACTGGTTGGTGTTTGTACAATATCCAGCAGGATCACGCAACTTTAACGTTTACTTTCCCTTACTGAAAATTTGACATTTTTGTACTTAGCTTACCACCCTTCTCCCCTCGCTAAACACAAAAATGTTTTTATTTGGACATGTTTATAAAAATATTTTTTCAAATTACCACATGATGTCCCCTTCCAAATAAAGTATTTTTCATTAAATAACATAAAAACCTTTTATTCTTCTTTATTTTACAAACTGCTTACACCTAGTAGGCTAAGCAACGATTGTCCTCACTTTGTAGGTTCCCTAATCCCTTAATTGACTGTGACAATTTTGTTAATGTCTAGGTGCCTGGTCTACCTCTGACTCCGACAATCAGCATCTTCCTGAACCTCTACTTCATGTTCATTATGGAGTTTGACACCTGGATACGCTTCATACTGTGGATGATTGTTGGTGAGTAGGCCTACTGGACGGCATCCTTTTGATATTTTGGACAGTATACTAAAAATAAAGTCAATCCGTGATTAAGATTGGGGTTTGGGGTACAGGGGACAAACAATCAAACTCACAAAAAGTAAATTTTTCAGGCTAATATTTTTAAAGTTTACAGACTTATTGTACAGAAAGAACACATATATAAGATAAATGACATTTTTTCTTCTGAAAGACTTTGCATATATTTCCTTCAAGTTTGGGATATAGTTTAACCTTATATGACCAAAAAAATATTTTTTGGGGGAGTTAAAAAAAATGCCACGAGCATGATCGTTTTCCCCTGTGACACAGGTTTAATTTTTGGAAATACCAAAATTATACACAAATTTTATGTTTATTTCACTACATTAACTTTAATTTCAGATTAATTGTATAATGTTCTGGATATTGAAACAAGAGTATATCGATAAAATAATAAAAATAAAATAAGTCTGTATATAAAACAATATCTTGAACAAATTAAGTTTTAAGGCTACCGGTATTGTTTATAAAGATTGGGCCCAAGTCATGTTCTTAATTATCTCTTTTTAGTTGTACTTACATTTTGACCAGTGTGATCATCACTAACTTCACTGTTATCCATATTTTTTCACTTAAACACTAAAATCATTATACATCTACTGTAAATATCACATATTAGCTCACAGTATTATAAATATAACACAATTTATTCATACAAATTTATTAAAACTGCTTTAACATAGTGAAATCAATAGTACACAACACGCAAAACACCAATATAGAGCAAAGGACAGACTGATGCAACGGGGTATTTCCTGTTACGACAGGCAAGGAGTTCAATCCTTGTTCCCAAAATGCACCAGCATTTGATCGTTATTCTCCTGTTCTGTTACACGTATACTTCCTGAGTGATTACAAGGAATCTGAACGTTTTTCCCATGTATCCTTACAATGATACTATTCGGCAGCATCAGCTGATTTTAATGATACATTCATCTCAATTTCCGATTTTTTTGGAGTTATATCGATTTTCCCTGTATATTATTTTACCATAAAACCCATGAAAAAACAGAAAAATTGATTTAAAATAAACCCCCCGGCTCTGATTGAAATTCCTCTGGTATGGTCCTTATAATTCTGAACCAAATAGTGCAACCCTCTATTCCTGTAAAAATTACGGTTCAGAAGTCAATGTAACTTTTGTGTTATTATTTATTACCAATTAAATATCATAGTTACTCTCATCGCTTACCCATGATAAAGGTTGTTGACGAGGTAATGGGAGAAAGTATGTGTCAGATTACTGATACCATTTATTTTATTTATATTGTAAGTGAACTTACTATATAGTAATAGCATAAAAGTTATTATTTGAAAAATTTTTGATCAAAATAAGATAATATATTTTTTAGGAGAAATAGATAAATTTGTACAAAATATAAATGCCAGAAAGCCTGTCTCAAATCCTCAAGTTTAAACTAGCACGAGTTTACACTCAGTTGAAATCATGTCAGATTTGGTCAGCAGTAAAAAGCAGTATTAAATTTAGTATTAGCCTACCTATCATAAATCATAAATCAGCTGTAATTTGCATTGATCACATTCCTGTGCTGACTGTAATCTTTAATATCTTGATCATTTTCATTATCATCATCACCTAAGGTAACCAAAACATCATCGTCTTTCATGATCACAGTAAAATCCCAGTATCTCCCGCGGTAACAGAAACATCACCATCATTGCCTCCTGCGATAGCAGCCAAATCCCTATCGTTCACCGAAACATTATCATCAGCGGCATAATCCTGAACATTTCACACAGAAACAGGAATGTTATACTCGCTATCCGCATTCGCGGCAATATACAAATATCACCCGTGGTCATTTAATCATCATCGTCTTCTGCGATCACGGAAATGTTATCATCACCATCGTGGCATAATTATGAATAACTAACACAGTTACATGGTCATTATCATCGCACCTTGTATCTGTCCTATGCAATCAACATTTTGGGTTTACATAATTCTTTGTTGTCTTTCCGGATCTTTTGCCCCAGCTTTTTCTCTGCATTTGACAGCCCTGGCCGCTGGTTGGCGACTGTGCGGTGCTGCTACCTGTTGCTCTTGCTGAACTACATCTATAAACACCAGTATGCAGCATAAGCTATACTGTGGCTCTTTAGTTGGTTGGAACAGAACTTAAACTATTTCTTGCCCTTCTCTTTCCATTGCCAGTTGCCACACATCCGCTGTGAATTCTTTTTTTCTTCATGCAACCGTTCTGTTTACTATTAAATGAATTGCTTAAACCCTGCTTTACTCATGCAATTCCATTGCATTTCACAAAGCACATTTGGTTAACATCCTTGCTGTATTGGAGCATACTTAGCATGATTTCACGTGTTAGTTAACATTTTTTCATATTATTCAACTTGTTTCCGGATGGTGCTCTTACAATCATTGAATTCTAATTGTTTATTTTTGTGTACCAGTACTTTTATATCCAACTTTTCTTTATTTTATTCGAAGAAAGGTTCTCCTTATTTCTGATTAGTTTAATAATCTTCCAGCATTTGATATAATTTAACTAAAAAACTGAATAATAGTATTAATCTGTGAATTTTAATTTAAACTTTTCAACACTTGAGTAACTTTTTGGCAATATTGTTGCAGGATTACTCATCTACTTCTTTTATGGACTGAAACACAGTAAAGCAAATAATGAATCTGACAAGCCAACCTACGAACAGCTTCAGAACAGTGACTAGTCTAAATGTTAGGTTTTGTTTTGTCTTACTACGATTTGTAAGTACAAGTTTGTTACATATTTGTTTGTTAAGAATTTTTTAACATCGACCTTTTACTAGCCAATATTTTGCTTTAGCAGTATTAAACTTTGGAGGATCTGGTGTATTATTAAGTGATAAGCAAGTGATCATTTTATACCAGGCATTATCTGATAAAATAATAATTCTTTATTTTATGTTTTATCAAAATTTATAAGCAGGAGTTTAGTCTATTAGTCTATTGTATTTACAACACATTTTGCATGTAGGCTAGTTTAAATATGTTTTTTCGAATTTAATCTATTTGTTCTATACCATTTTAGTGTAATTTAATTTGTTAATCTTTTATTATATTTGTATTTCCATTAGAATTTATAAAAGTTATGATTTATTTTAATTTACTTTAGGTATGCTCTTTACTCTAATAATAATTCTGTATTGAACATTATTTGTTGTTTGTTAGATTGTGATTTCCCTTCTACAGTAATATTAAGATTTATGTTGTTTTATTCGTACAAAGATTGCATTTTTTAGGGCTATGAGATTATAACCTAATATTATATACCTTATAAGGTCAACTGTCCACAAATTACAATGTGATTAGATAGAGGATATTTTACTTTTCACCCATTACATAATTTTATGTATAGATAGTTATTTTTCTTTTATTGAAAAATAAATGTGTTAATGTTATGTTGTTCAATGAGAGTTAAGTTTTTTAGATTTAATATGTAATTCATGTGATATGTGTGATGTTAGTACAGTTAGTATTTAGGACAGATATTTTGTGTTAAAAAAGTAAAGCTGTAAAAACCCGTTCCCTGTTGTGCCTTAATGGCTGTTAGTCAAAACATATTTTCTGACTAAAATCAATCTGTAAATTCTGTTCTTAACCTCTTTATAGTGATGTATGGTAGATTTGTTGTACTATGAAAAACTGGGAATTGGGAATTTTAGATGAGAAAATGGGGGTGAATTTGAATTTTAGAAGCTATGTAAAATTACATGGATATTTTGAGAAACAAAAAACTCTGACTTTCAAATAGACTTCATAGTGGGCGTTTAAAGAGTGCATCTAGTTTTTATCTCATTTCAATGCCACATTAACTCTCCGATTCTTTGGATCTGCCAAGTGCTACATGACTGTGTAAACAAAACCTTGATTACAGAGAAGTAAAATACAGAGGATACGTTGGATTGTACATTTAAGTGGTGTCTAGCTCTAACACCAGTCTCTGGTTTCTAGATTAAATTATATTTGTCCCCTTCCTCTCTCCTTTCCCCCTAGCCCTCACGCTCTACAGCCCTCACGTTGTAGGAAGATCCTGTGTGCTACAACTGCTGTACAACAACGCTATGTGGGCATCCTTGCTCATTACAAGTACATTTCCGCCCCAACTTACCAGAGCTAAAAGATCACGGTTCTCTCATAAGCTTGTATGTATCTGACTTCTCCGTGTCTTGATACACTACCTGTCAATGCTACAGAATGTAACATTATACATTTTGCTGTGAAAATAACAATGCTTATCGCTTTTGGTATAATTTACTCATTACAAAACATGTTATTTTTACTTACTAGGTTACTATAGATTAATAAATAAGCCACATTGACTTTAATAAATTTATATACTTTTCATTTTGTAGCTTTTAAAACCCTTCTTTTGATTAACCTTATTATTTAATATTTACTACATTCTGGATCTTCCGGTGAGAGTTGCATCAAATTTGTATTTACACAATTTACAAAACCCTTTCCATTTACACTTCGCCCACTCTACGATGTGTCTCATCCTCATCAGTGATAAAGCTGAGACTTTTTTAAAAATAACAATTTGACCCAGCTCTCATCGGACAACCTAGAACGTAGTGGTGACACATGCCACTTAACACATTTGCTGCGGCCCGTCAATGACAGGCGTAGACCTGGTGCGGTGCAGTGTAGAATGAACCTGATTGCCGGTTGATCGGCTTTCAAATATTTCGGTCTGACGAATAGCAAATAACGTTCCCTGATGTGCTGCTTTACAAAAAGAGTCGGCGTATTTCGATAAAACACCCACAGATAGTAGCACTACTTGGGAGGTAGCCGGTTCTATTGTATTGCCAATTGGAGGGAGGAAAACGGGACAAGTTGATTTCTAAGCTAGCCAGACAGGGATTTTACAGGGAAATTTACAACCAACCACAATTAGAGACTGGTATTAGAGACACAATACTAACGCTTACCAACCGTCCTCGGCTTGATCCTGACTGGGCAAACAATGCATTGCACACTCCCTGGTGACGCAGCCGTTTCGCACCACGGCACCCCATGCGTCACCGCAGCAAATGTGTTAAGCCTACAAATAAAAATTTTACATTTACAAGTTTTTTAAATTGTTTTTTTTTACCTGAAAGTAGGAACAAACTAGTCATAATGTATCAGTCAGTAGATAAAAATAAGAGTGGTTTAGATGGTCAATTTATTCAACTTGATCTTCTTTTATAAGTAGATAACAATCAATATTAGGATACGTTAATGATTACAATGGTGTTGGTATTGTTAAACATAGGGACTTTGACTAATTGACATGGATGTGTCTATAGTTTTTAACTATGTGTATTTTTAATACTAGGTTTTTATTGGATTGAGTAAAAGCAGAAGAATATGTAAGTGTCAGTCATATTCTAGTCTTTAGGAAACTAACTCCAGTAAATGTTCTCGAATAAATTTACTAAAAGAGTGCCTAAATATGATCTTTTTTATATCGAGTTATTGACATTTTTCTGATTTATTTTTAAAACACTCAAGGATTATAATATGCAACACGTTGATTTTTTTTTGTTTTTTTTCACACTAACACATAAATGTGTATTTTAAGGTAAATAAGTAAATATAAAAGCTGAGTGAGTATAGTGAAGTGTAATTATTTGTAGAGTAATGATATCTGTGTATGGACAAATGAGTTGGCTTTTAATCATAACTAGTGGTCGTCCTGTGGTCGAAACTCGACCAAAAATAATTAATGTACAGACTTCTCTATTTTCTCCCCACACTATGTAAATAAAACATATGATTGGAATTTCTCCATTTGTTTTGATTTTCTGTTTACATTTTGTTGTTATTTCGTCACCATCATGGCAACCCATATGGTTCATGTTAATTTTTTGAAGTTTTCAAATTCATTTTTTGTTCTTATTTGTTAGCCTATTTTAATTTTTAAAGGCATTCTGCACATCTACAGGAAAATATCTTTCCAACAGTATACGTAGATTTTCCCTGCGATGCACACGAGCTGAGAAAAAAGGTTTTAAAGAAACATGCTTGCCTATTAATATATAGATAGATGCCAATCATAAGCTCAATGAACTGTGTTGTACTGTATGGTTAAGTTACGGATTTATATCTTATTTGCTATATTTTCTGTTGTTATTGATTGTTGCCGTTGTATGATTACCTATACAAAATATCTGTAAACTTTTGTAAAACAATAAAGAGGTTTATTTTATATCACTTTTTGCCTTTTTATTGTTTAGGCCTAAAGCTCACAATTAATAACCTTTTGGGTTTTCTTGAGTTGGGTTTCTGCCACAGTAATGCTTCCCCCATAACATGTAAAATTTGGTTAACATTTTCTGAAACCAATAAATCTTTAATTTTTCTTAGACTTCAAAACTCAATTTTTAGTTTGCTCCAAAAACAACACAAAACAGCCTTACACCTTCCTATTATTTTAAAGTTACCTAATGTATTGGACAAAGTCTGAATCACAGCATTGGGCCATGTCAACACAGTTGTAATATTTGATGAAACTTACGACACAAGTGACCAAATCTACTAGGTAAATATTTTTTAATGACATTCCATGATTTTTTCATCAATTTTTTTCATCAGAAACTTTTGATAGACACCATTGTTATACAAAATGGAGAAGGTGAGAGCTACAAACCCTTTTTGGATTGCTTTAAATCAATTATTTCTTTACATTAGTTAGTAATTACTAAACAGTAAAGTCACAATCAGTGATCACAAGCTGCTATCTTGAACTTCTGTTTCAACATTTCAAATGCACCACTGTAAAATTTCTATTTGTTAAATTGTAAATTTTGTAATACGTTTTTGTTGCAATTCAATGAAGAATAAAGTCGATGACAAACCATTTTTGGCAGAGAAGAAAAGGGGGGAAATGCAGAGTGATTTAGACGACCCTTTAAGCCACAAAATATTGAAGGTTATAGCCCTAATACTCTTTTCCCCTCTTTGCTGAACACAGTGTTTCCTTACATCTCGGCCAGGTTAATTCTTTATTCTCAAATTGTGTGGGTAAAAACAAGTTTTAAACATTAAAGTGCCTCTAGTTTCAAATATTCTTTGATGTTTGAAGTTTGGGAGAATGGCAAGGATACCTATTTTTTTTTATTTTATACTTTAAGAGAAGCAGGAAGGCTTGAAATTATAAAATAGTTTATGTATGTGGTTTAAATGTTCCTCTTTGTGATTTTTTTAATAGCTTTTGGATTATTATGGCTCCCTTCATGTGAAAACTATTTAGTACTGAAATTCATCCACACAGTTCACTAAACTTAAGTGACAACATCTCAGGTTTAAAACATGTTATTCATTTTTTAGGAAATTTGTTTTGATTATGCAAATGTACTTTATGGGCTTGAAACAATATTGAGCAGAGGTAACATACTTTCCAATACTTTTCCAATGACAATGATTCATCCGCCTGTACCATCCATCGATCTCTATGTAGTATAATAGAGATCGATGGTACCATCTGGTTCACGTCAATGTGATGTCTACTTGCACTATCTCAAGTCAATGCTGCATATGTTTCTTGTAAATGAGAGATCTACTTGCAGGATCCAAAGTCAATGGTTAATCTGGTTCTCATAAATACAATGTCTATTTGCAGTATCTAAATTCAATAGTACATCTGGTTTACAGAAATGGAATGTCTACTTGAATTATCCAAAGTAAATCCTACATCTGTTTCACGCCAACGGCATGTGTAGATTACTTTTAGTACGTACCAAAGTCAATGGTACATCTGGTTGGCATAAATGAGATGTCTACTTGCAGTATCCAAAGTCATCATATTCGATAGTCAGTATATTCTATCACATAAATGGAATGCCAGTATCAGTATCGAACGGTCAATGGTACCCCTGCCGTGGTTCACATAAATGGAATGTCTATACTTGCAGTATACAAAGTCAATCCTGCATCTAATTCCACCTAATTCACATCAATGCGCGATGTCTACTTGCAGCATCTAAAGTCAACAGTATATTCGATCACAAGTGGAATGCCTATTTGCAGTATCCAAAGCCAAATAGTATTATTTGTTTCACATAAATCATATAAATGGAATGCCTATTTTTGGAATAACTTAAGTCAAACTAGTGGCTTGTAGGGGCAAAAGCTCCTATTTCCGAGCCCTATTTTGAACACTATAAATTCCTTAAACTCGCTATTCCTAATCTAAAATAACAGAACGTGTAGTCAAAAAATATTTTATAATGAATAGTTTAGGCCTAATACAGTAAAATCTCGTGTAACTTAAGTTTTTTTTTATCTCTGAATCACTGAACAAACTATAATAGCCCCGCCGCAGCAAACCTGCAGACTAAGCGAATTTCCATTTCCCTGAATGGATTTACACTAAAATGTCTCCTTAAAAATATCACATTTATTCCCTATTTAAATAGAATCAGTTTTACACATACTTAGGTTTGCTGCAACAGGGAGGGTAAAAGTGTTTTTTATGTAAAATGTTAATAGTTAGTAAGAAATAAAAACATTTTCCAAATTTGGGCAAAATATGTTTATAAACAAGCAAACTACAACAGTTTACTTATTCTCCATAAGAATAACATGGGAATTTTAAATTTACAATTTTTTGGAATTTTCTCCGTAACCATTAGGCACATTATAACGCTTCAATATACTAAATAATTTGTTTTTTTTAAGCTCTACAAAATAGTTTAGAAAGAAATTGCAAAATTTTATGTTTTTTGGGTCAAAAATGGGAAAAACCCATTTTTACCCCATAAAAGCCCCCATAAACCCCCGTTCCCATGGTCCGATCATGCTGGTTCGCGAACTCGTTCAAATAAACGTAGGTTTACACGTTTGTACCAAATTTCATCAAAATCGGATCATTTTTCTCGAGTCGCTAACGGACACATCTATATATATATGAATTTGAATGGATGGTGTTTTTGGCCTCTAGGGACCTCAAAACGAAAAAAAAACCGGTCCCGGGTCCAGGTCTTACCGTGAGTACTACGGTAATAGCTTATTCCCTTTATGGGAAATTCGCTAAAATGGATAAAATTACCTGAATAATACTGCCAGAGTGATTATGTATGATCCTTATGATGGATGACGCGCTTCGACTAAATCCTCATCTTCAGATCTTGCACAAGAACATTAATAAAACTGGCACTTTGAAAAGGTCGTCAAAAGTTTAAGTAACAACAAAATGTTAATACAGTAATAATATAAAATTTTGTCTTTAGGCCTACTATTTGTTGCATGTCCCAGTTTGTATACAGAGTGTCCCAGACCACCCAGCCGGCTTCTATAGCTCTAATATGAAAGCAAATAGAAACCTATCTGCAACTGGAACCCCCTATTTCGTCCCCAAGGAATTCAGCAAAACTATTTTCTTAACCAAAAAAGCACCCAAAAGGGCAGATTTTTGGGGGTGGGGGTCGTTTTTGGGAAAATGTCAAATGTAAAGGGGGGTCGAGTTATACCTCATTTTAAAGGTCTTGTCCTGAGTATTTTAGTGGAAAATTTTTAAATTATTTTTATCCTTATTTAAAGGAGCTTTGGTCACTTCGCCTGCCCCGCTCAACAAGAACCGTTTTATAATTTTTAAACAATGTAATATTTCATTTAAAAGTTTATTAAGGTTTTATACTTTGTAGTAGAGTATACAAAGGACAGCTCTAATCAGTTAAACTCCGAGTTATGAGACAGTCATAAGATGTAATATTTTTTATAAATTATGGCGGATATTTTCACTTGGGTAGGTTAGTAGCTCCGAGGTGTTAAGCTAGGATTAATCCTGCCCAAGCCGTGGAAAACTACAGTGGTCTCACATTTCACACCCCCCCCCCCCTTCCTCTTCTTCACTTCCGCTTTTTAACTCCCTTTCCAAAGCCCAATGACTTAGATTTTGACGAAGAACTGGCATTTGGTAATTGAAAGTTTTGCCAGTGGTTAATGTAGTTTTATAACCATTTGTATTCATATTTGTCTCCTAGATTAAAATATATTTTGTATAAAAATATATAGTAATGAGTAAAGGAGTAATATAAACTCTTTATTACTTTCTCCCCCTATACCATAGATTATGGAGAAAGTATTGTTTTCGTCAAAACTTTTGAGTTTGAGTTTTGAGTGGATATATCCGTTTTGGGTCCCCTTGGACACAAAAAAGTTGTTTTTGAAGTGATGTCTGTGTGTTGTTAGGTACTAACTTACTTTGCAAAATCTAAATTAAATTTAGAAAATAAAACATTTTGCCTTTCTGTGACTGTATATTTTACAGCTCTTTAAAAGTTAAATTTTTAAACTATTTTTTTATTCGTTTACTTTATAATCTGTTCTATAAATATGATGAATAAAAAGTAAAGGGTATGAAATACAACAAGTAGAGGTGTGAACACTCTCTATGAATTACATTAAGAGCTACGTCAGCTACGTATTTCGAAAAAGTATTAATACGTCTGGCTACGCCGGTGTGAACAGTCCTTAAAACGTAAGCAAATAATAAAATATATCGGGATGGATAACATTATTTGAACGTCACCATAATGCATGATACAGTTGAACCTTGATAACAAGTCTCTATTATCAAATAAGACTTGCTATCGAGATTCAAGGTAGTTAAGGGTACCTAATACAAAATCACGGGTGTTTGAAAATTATATTACTAAGGGCGCCTGTTATCGAGGTTCCACTGTATAAACAATCAATAATTTACTATGTACTAGTGGTCGTCCAGAGGTCGAAAACTCGACCGAAAATATGTAATGTATTTTCTCTATTTTCCATTTTCACCAACGCTGTTAATAAAGGGATTCTGCACATCTACAGGTAAACATCTTTCTAACAATATGCGTAGATTTTCCCTGCGATGCACACGAGCTGAGAAAACAGGTTTTAAAGAAACATGCTTGCCTATTAATTTATAGATAGATAGATAGATGGATAACAATTTTTAGTATATTTGAAACCATGACGTAAAACAGATTATGAATAAAATTGGTTGCACAACCGTTAAATGGTAGCAATAAGAAATAGTATATAATCAGAATCTGGATGGTTGTTGATTGGTAAAATAGCTCAAACGTAGGTTTAATCCAGCACGTACGTACTTGAAAATACGTGACATTCAAATAAACCCGAGAAAACGATTCTCGAATCTCGATATTCGATTGTTAAAGTCTTCCAGATGAATGAGCATTCCAAGCAAGACTAAAATGTTTGCACGACTGATACAGATAGCAGTTGGGTCAAATATTTACGTCACACAAAACTGGAATATTGTCTTCACAGTTTGTGAACTGCGTTATTTTTTGTAACTTATAATGCATAATTATTTGATTCCTCCTTTTGATTTCCACAATTAATGTCCATTACTTTATAGTTAATCAATCGCCAACTCTTTTGAATTAAGTGTGTGTTTAAATAACTGAGGTGTCCGTTTTGTGATTCTAAGATGTAATTTGCTCCTGATCATACTTCAAGGAAAAGTTTTAAGAGATTTTATTCTAGATTTTAGAGCCTATTGGTCATAAAGCTTGGTGGGAGAGACTAGTTTAATATGTTTTCGTCATACTGCAACAGCCATCTTTAATACATGCATTGTGGGTCTAATGTAGCTTTAAACTCCCTAGAGAATGAAAAGCCTTTTTAGTCCCTTGGGAGTAAAAGTCAGCCGTTTTGATTGTCAGCAATCCCATGTATCGGAATTATCTATCGATTTACTTAATTCGTTGCAACCTATTGTTGCATTCTTGTAAATTCGACATACCGATAGTGTAATGTACACCAACACAATCGTAACAGACGACATAATTGAATTACTCACTAAAAAACTGCTTATTTGCATAAGCAAAATAGATAACAAATTGACAGTCGTTTTGAGAGGCTATCTTTACATGAAAAGCATTTTCGTTTGCTAACATGTTTTGCTAGTAGTTGCAATAAGACAAAAAATATAGCTACAGGGGCAAAATTGTCTTCTCAACCCTTGTTTATTTTCCGAACCTAAACCTTGAGCTCGAGTCGAAAAGAGACACTTTACTCCCTATAATATAAAAAACATAATAAAACATAATATTGATAAATAGTGCACCACTAAGGTGGCTATTGAATTGAGGGGATCAGGGAATATGTTCTGGGAGTCTAATTTTGCGTGTAGCTTATTTTTCATTTCCTTTCTGTGAGTGTGTTCACCAAAAAAATTGTTTTGTAAAATTAAATTTTTGTTATTTTAAGATTGTAGGAAACACAGCCATGCGTGATCAAGACAATTAAAAGAATTTACTTTAGTATGAATCAAAATTACTACACGCTTTCCACAGATGTTTTCCAATAGTATGACTACTGATGCCAATATAATATTATTGGAGTAAAATAAGTAAAGAAAATTTGTCCTTTAAGGAACCTATCCTTGTAGGAGGGTTACTACATTTTGCCCGTTTCGATATTGATCCATAGAAATATGTATATAAATTTAGTTTAATGGACACCTCCGGGATTACAGAATTGTCATGTTAAGCTTATAAATATTATTAACTGTAATTTTATTTATATAGATTGGCTTCTCTTCATAGATTTTTCAATTTGTGCGTTAAATTAGCTTTTTCATTTCACATTGCCTCAAAGTTGATTAAAATGAATTTCAAAAATGTTTCTTAAACCTGTAAATCTGAAGTGGTACTTCATTCTAATTCTATGGTGATGTTATCGATCACGATTACTAGACACGTGATATTCTTTAATCGATGGCGATACTTTATTTAGTTTTGAAGGTTTGTTTTAGATTGGAGAATATAATCGCTATACCTACCTATACCACTGGTAGTAAATTACCAGCTTATTTTCTATATTTAAACTATTTTAATCGTCTATAAAACCGAAAGGAAACAAATAAATAACTTTATTTGCATTCAGCGAAGCGATGGACAAATGTAAACTCGAAGGTAAAACTTGGGCAGGCTATCGACAGAAGATTGAGTTGGGGTTATCTCACTGACCGTTTGTAATAATTAGCGAGAGTAGGGGGGGGGGGAGGGGGGAGGTCTTTGACAGGGTAGGTATTGGGGGTAACCATGCGCGGGGGATACAAGTTCTCACCGACCCTTCAGTTGCTTCCGAACTTGCCAAGTTTGCCACAAACTCGCGCTCTATTCCCCAACAATTTCTCGAGCATCGGTAAGTTCCCATTATTTAATTTTCAACATCACAAAAAAATTATATAAAAATAGCACTAAACCATAATTTTTTTTAAAGAATTAAAAAAACTAGTTATTTAAGCTATATTAAAATCTAAAGCATGCTTTATGTGTATTTTGATGACCACTGTGCCTAATGGACATTGATGGTGATTAAATGTTTCTTTCTTAGACGGGGGCTCACTTTACAACGTGTGCTCTGCTATTTGGTTATAATGGCAAAGGACAACTAATTGTTTACAAATTGATAATTTTACTAGGTAGGCCTAAAAATATTAAAATTGTTTAAAATTTCTTTAAGTTACGAGAAACAAAAAGTGAACATCAAAACGAACTCTTAAGTAGATAGGAAAATACATACCTAAAATTTTCTTTCACGTAATTTTAATTATGGAAAATCACCGGTGGTATTTTAAATGATGTTCTAATTGTTGCCATACACCAATAACCTGTGTTTATTTATTCTTCAGGAAATTATTTTCTACTTTTATTCCCACACATTACCTACTTACTATTTTCATGGAAAAAGTATTAAAATTGTTCATTGAAACATTGTTTTATTGAAACTCTTTTTCGTAGTAAAGAGAAGGAGTACCGTTACGGTACTTACGTACGGTACTTATAGTGTTCGTACGAAGGGACAACAGTATGAAGCTTGTTGTATCCATAAAAGCCTATGATCTTATTTAATAAAGAAGCTATGTTTAAAAGAACCCAAAATATTCTTGTTTTCTTAAATTCTATGAATTCAGGTTTTTACAAATTCTTTAAAATGTTTATTCCAAACTAACCAATACATTTATTTTTGTTGACACGTCAAATCAAATTATGACATTAAAAACTGCCCGAATCAGCTGTTTTTGTTAACTACAGCTACAAAAAGGTATTCTTTGTTTGAAGTTCATTGTTGGTGATGGTGAGTTAATGTTGTTCAAAGGTTTATTGTGGACATTTTCCATCACGAATGTAAAAAGAAAAAAAAACAGTGGTAGTTGTGTATTGCATTCGTGATGGAAAATGTCCGCAATAAACCTTTTAAAAAGGTATTGATGATACACATGGGAACTTTCAAGGGCTGTATGACGAAAACTGGATTTTTCTCAGCCTTGTGACCAACTCCAATCGATTTTTCGTGACCAAATACCCCATTTAAAAAAAAATCTAATATCCTCGGACAAAAAGTTTGCTCGTACATGCGTTTATAGGATAGGATTAACTAACCTGAAATTGATTAATCTACAGGAATAATACGCTTATTGTTGTAAATACAATACAAAATTCCTTGTGTAAACGGTAACGATGTCCAACATTAGACCTCATAAAACCGTACTCAAGCACAGAAAGATTTACGAAACTCTAAAACGTAGGTAATACTGTTCTTTTATGAATATTACCTGTAAAGCCTCCGTAACAATGTTTATAGTGGTGATATACTTTAATGGATCGTATCACAAACTGATTCTATACAAAGTTCTAAAAGACTACTTTACTTTGGAAAAAATACATTCATTTTATTTTCATTTGAACTGACGAAGTTTCTCGCTAAAACACAGATTCTTTGAGATATAAAATACACACCTTACTACCTTCACATCAAAGCTAACATTCCACCCTTGACATGTTCTTGAGGGTTCTTTGTTAGGAAACGACTTATTTACCTCGCCGATTTCAGTACTTGAAAGGGAAATTATTAAAGTATGTGATGAGTTATGTATGAGGGAGAATAAAGTAATTGTTGAGATTTAGTAATATCTCTAATCATGTTTCTAACAGTCTGTGTTTAATATTAACTTATGGTTTATTAACAGATGATTTGTTTGTCTTTAAGTTGAATTTGAATAAACAACATCATTCAAGTTTTTGTTAAAATAACTTTTTATAGTTTTCTAGTTAGTGATAATTTGTAGATTCTCGGAATATTCAACATGGTAGCAGAAGCCCGTGGTTCGAATTCACTAACTAATTTCATGTTTGTCTTGTGTCAATGTTAATTTATTTTGCAAAAGTCAAAATTAAATATTTGTGTTGTTTGTAAATCTCTTCAAGATTATTTGTTAGTAAATATAAATAATGGAGTTTACCAAATTGCAAGTAGGACTTTTTGATGGCAAAAATTGGTCAACTTGGAATTATAAAATATGCATACTTCTAAGAAGCATACCAAAAGCGTTGGATGTTGTGGAGGG
This sequence comes from Macrosteles quadrilineatus, assembly GCF_028750875.1. Lineage (NCBI taxonomy): Eukaryota > Metazoa > Arthropoda > Insecta > Hemiptera > Cicadellidae > Macrosteles > Macrosteles quadrilineatus. Next base: position 14,339,195 of record NW_026542602.1, read on the forward strand.
GAATCTGCAAATGCCCAAGAAGCTGAATCCAGGAGCAACAGTAGAGGAGAAAGCTAGGTATGATTTAGATGTAGCTAATTTTACCAAGGCTGACAGCATGGCACTGATAGTTATGACAACAAACATGACGGAGGAAACTTTACAAAAAGTTATGCGTTTTTCAAAGGCTAGGGAAGTATGGCTAGAACTTCATAAGCTGTACGATGGTGTCTCAGAGGACAAAGCTTACAATATTTGTTTGGAATTCTTTAGCTACAAAAGAGATTCCACTGATGACATATCCAGCCATTTGTCAAAGCTCAAAAACCTATGGAATGGCCTAAAGCTAGAAATTAGTAAAGACACTCAAAGTAACTGTGACTTACCTCTTACCTGAATTATTTCTAATTTGCAAAATTCTAGACACTTTACCGGAGGAGTTTTTCTCATTTAAGTCTAGTTGGATGTTAATGGGGGAATCTGAGAGAACTATTGACACTTACTACACAGCTTTGTGCTTATGAAAAAGCATTGAATGCCAGAAATGTGCAAAACTGTAGTGAGGCTTTGGTGGTAAAATCTGGAAGAAAGATTAATGACCATGCCTTGAGTAAAAATTCAGGAGTAAAGGACAGTAAACAAAAGAAAAGCTTAGTTTGCCATTATTGTAAGCAATCAGGTCATAAAGTTAGGCAATGTAATAAGTGGAAAGCTGATGGTAGGCCAGCCAAACCTTCCAATCAGATATCTAACTTTAGCAAATCAGAGGGAGGAGATTCTGGGAAGAACATGGGTTTCATGACATTCAGTGAAGTAAATTTTACTGAAGGCTCTGATGAAAATTGCTGGTATGTAGATAACGGAGCAACTAATCACGTAACTTTTAAAGAAGATTTATTTCAGACCTTTGAGCCCTTTGTAGGCAGTCGAGTGATGAATACAGCAAATGGAGAGTCAATCTGTGCTCTAGGGAAAGGTACTGTAGAGGTGGAAGCAGCAGTAAATGGAAAGTGGATGAAACATAAACTTCTTGATGTCTGGTATGTACCTAGTATTAAGAAAAACCTATTTTCTGTGCTTGCCACTCAAGATTTGCATCTCAAGAGTGAGTTCATTTCAAGAACTGAAAGTTGTTTTTTGAAAGTTGATGGTGAGGTAAAACTGTTTGGTTCACGCACCAGGAGAGGAGGTTTGTACAAGCTAGCATTGAGAGCAATCAAACCACTGAACTCCATTCAAGTCAACAAACTAACTTCAGATGAGAACTTGTTGCAGATCTATCATGAACGTTTAGGACACCAAAATAAACGTCATGTTAAAGCTACAATTGAACGAGAACTTGGAGTAAAGCTGAAACTGGACAGTGAGTTGTGTGAAGGATGTATTTTTGGTAAAAGTCACAGGTTGAAGTTTGGTACTCGAGAACGAGCGACTAAGCCTGGTGAGCTGATTCACACAGATGTCTGTGGTCCATTTGTAAGTTCAGTATCGGGTTATCGATACTTTGTACTGTTTAAAGATGATTTCTCTAGGTACAGACAGGTGTATTTCATGAAGCAGAAGTCAGAAGTACCAGAGAAACTTAAGCAGTTTTTGGCTGAAAGTAAGACTACAGGTGTGATTGTAAAGGAAATATTAAGTGACAACGGTGGTGAGTTTGATAGTGGTATTGTGAGACAAATATTACAGCATCATGGAATTAAGCATAGGTTAACAATGCCATACACGCCTGAGCAAAATGGCTGTAGTGAGCGAGACAACCGGACATTGGTCGAGACTGCACGAGCAATGTACACGCCCATGAGACAATACCAGAAATGTTATGGGCTGAAATGGTCAACACAGCGGCCTACATTTTAAACCGAACTGGTCCATCAAGTGTAAAAGAGATATCTCCTATTGAGCTGTGGTCAAGAAAGAAGCCAGTGATAAAGAATCTAAGGATCATAGGATGCAATTGTTATGCACATGTTCCTAAACCTGAACGGAAAAAGATGGAAAAGAAGTCAGTAAAAGGGATCTTAATTGGTTATGATGATAACGATGGATATCGAATTTGGTGTAAGGAAAATAACTCTTTGATTAGATCAAGAGATGTAATTTTTCATGAAGAACTCTTGTTTCAGAGACCCTTGTTACAGTTACCAAACCATGAACCATCAAAACCTCAAGAAGAAAATACTTCAAAAGAAGTAGGAACTGGGGAAAATATCGTTGGACTGGATTCTGAGGAAGAATCAGAAAGAGAAGAAAGTCCGAAATACGAGTTGCGAAAGCGTGAAGACATCAAAGCTCCCAAGAGACTGGAAGACTATGTAATGTTTGCGATGTGTCATATGAGTGACATACATGAACCGCAAAATTACTATGAGGCAATACAATCTCAAGAAAATGAAAATTGGAAAAGAGCAATGGATGATGAAATGGATTCGCTAAGCACTAATAAAACTTGGGTATTGGAAAAGTTACCTGATGGTAAGAAATGTATACCTTGCAAGTGGGTATATAAGGTTAAAACTAATCCTGATGGTTCAGTCGATAGGTTCAAAGCAAGGCTGGTGATCAAGGGGTACTCACAACAGAAAGGAGTGGACTATTTCTAGACATTTAGTCCCGTGGCTAGACTAGGAACAGTAAGAGCACTGTTAAGTACTGCAGCTAATGAGAAAATGTCACTGAAACAGTTTGATGTTTCTACAGCCTTCCTTTATGGAGACCTAGAAGAGACAGTATATATGAAGCAGCCGGAGGGATACGATGATGGTTCAGGAAGAGTATGCCGTTTGTAAAGAAGTGTAAAGAAGCTTCTGCTTGCACTCTATGTGGACGATGGGCTGGTTGCATCAACGGATCCTGAAATGCTCGAAGACTTCATGAAAGACTTGAAACAAGAGTTTAAAATAGTATAAAAACCGGCATCTTACTTTCTTGGGCTAGAAATAAAGCAAGAAGAAGGTGGATCTATAAGAATTAACCAGGAGGGATATACCAAAAGAATTCTGAAACGATTCGGCATGGAAGACTGTAAACCAGCAATGACCCCTATCACAACAGTAGGGAAAGTAGACCTTGAAGAAAAAGTGAAATCTAAATAATTCCCCTACAGAGAATGTGTTGGAGCATGTATGTATCTGGTGACCGGAACTCGTCCTGATATTGCTTTTGCTGTGGGGAAAGCATCACAGTCATTAGAGAACCCTTCATGAAGACTGGATTAAAGTTAAAAGGATACTAAGATATTTGAAAGGTACAATGAATTGTTCTTTGGAATATAAAGCAAATCATAAATCTGGACTGCTAGAATGTTACAGTGATGCTGATCATGCTGGGGACAAGCAGTAAACGTTCGACAACTGGGGTTGTTTGCATGTATAGTGGAGGAGCTATAACATGGTTCAGTCAGAAACAATCATCTGTAGCTATTTCAAGTACAGAAGCTGAAATTGTTGCTGCAAGTGAAGCTTGTAGGAAAATAATTTGGCTTGTTAGATTGCTAAAGGATATGATAAATCTAAAGCAGTTGCCAATCCTGAATATAGACAACATAGCAGCAATACGCCTAGCTGAAAACCCTGAGAATCTAGAAGAACGAAACATATTCAGACTAGACACTTCTTTGTGAGAGAAATGGTTTCAGAAGGCAAACTGGCCGTTCAGCATATGCCAGCAGAATTTCAGTTAGCAGACTGTATGACAAAACCACAGCACAGACCACGACTGAAGACCGTGTGTGAAGCTATGGGATTGAAATAAACTTTATTGAAACAGTTATAAACATGAGGGAAAGTGTTGAGATTTAGTAATATCTCTAATCATGTTTCTAACAGTCTGTGTTTAATATTAACTTATGGTTTATTAACAGATGATTTGTTAGTCTTTAAGTTGAATTTGAATAAACAACATCATTCAGGTTTTTGTTAAAATAACTTTTTATAGTTTTCTAGTTAGTGATAATTTGTAGATTCTCGGAATATTCAACAGTAAAAACTTTTGATGTAAATTTGAATTACAGAATAGTATAGATTATTAAATATTTTAAAGTATAGAACAAGATGTGAGTATATTGAAACTATTGTCAATAAATATCCTATAGAGTCTATAATCTTTTTTTATATTTTTGAGATGAGAATATTACTGTACATGTAAGTTTAATGCGTCCCCGGTGTCGTATTGCCCTCTTTGTAACCCGGGCGGTAAACATCTAGTAATTAATTGTAATAATTAGTATAATGGTAGTTGGTAATCATCTCAATTTTGAACTTAACTATTAAAGCATTCTGGTACAGTACAAAGACAGTTTAAAATCAAACCTATGTACAGCCAGAAGGTTTTTGGGACATACAAAATAATTCTTGGAAGATTGTTAATTTGGTTTATAATTAATATTATTTTTTTTGTATCTTAGTGGATGGCGTTTACTAAAACAAAGTATGCTGTCCTTGCCTAAGAGATTTGTTCTTTTATGGACATAGGTGCACTAAGAGTGGCATAAGACCATTGCGTAGGTGCATATGAGCTCAAGGAAGCTCTTAACCAACGGGCCGTGGCAAAGAATTCTTTGTACACTATCAAAAGCCTTTGGTGTCTGTCAATATTTGATCCTGTGTCTCCTAGGCTGAAGAGGACATAGTCCTATATCCGCCTCAATATGGCTTCAGCTCTCTGGAACTTTACCCTCACTCCACGGCAAAATGTCCCGCGCTTTTACCAATAGACACCCAGGCTAGTCTTGAATTAAAATTAAAGGACATCGGTTTTTATGTGTAATTCTACTTTCTTACCTTATACATGGTAAATGGATAAATTATTAGTTTTCGTTTAAAATGTTCAGTTTAAGTTTTGTGTAAATATAGGATGTATTCGTTTTGGGTCTCCCTGAACCCCCCCCCCTCCAAAAAAATTGTTTCTAAAGTGATTTCTGTGTGTTTATCTGTATGTGCGGATGTGTACAGAGCTACAGACCACTATGGTCCGGTTTTAATAAAATTCTGTACGTGGGTATTCACAATAATTCATGGTACACTCTAGGTGTTTTTTTTTCATTTTTTTAGTTTTGATTTTTAATAACTATCTTCCCATAAAATAACGGAAAAAATGTAAAAACTACTCGGCTGTTTATGACTTAAATTTAGTTATAGTTACGTTATAGTATTGACTATTGAGTCAAAGGTTATAGTCATTTTTACTCTGAACAAAATTGTGGCTTATTACAAGCTCGGAAGTGATTGCAACTTTTAAGATTTTTCATATAAAAAGTCGTAGTTACTCCCACCACCCATGATTAGGGTTGTTGACAAGCAAATGGGAGAAAGTATGTATCAGAATGCTAACACCGTTTATTAATTGTTACGTGTTTTTGTCAATACTGTAGTTATTATTTTCATACAAACCCCTAAAACAACGAGTATCAAATATTACTTTATCAAGACAATATGGTCGACAGCGCTGGTCTCCCTAAATATTGATGTTTCGTCGGATTCAAACTTAATCTAGTGTAAAGATAAAGATAGTAAACGTTCAGCGATTGTAACTTTAAGAACACGCTAAACTTTGGAAATCAGATCAAGAGAACAGTCTGAAGGCCAAAGTTTGATTGTTTACCTCCCAAAGCAACTTTACTAGGGGGTTTATCTCACTGAAATATAAAATTTTAAGTTTACCGCAAGACAAAACCCTAATCACTCGTGTTAGTTTTGTACTAGGCCTACAGAAATATTTTCCAACTATTGATCCACTAAGAATTTGTTCGCTTTCATTGTGATTTAATTTGCGTTGAAAATATTGAAGCTTCATCTTTGATTGAAATAATAATAATAAGTTTTAAGATTTCATTCATTACGCCAGGTGACACGGGAATGAACCCAACAATGAAATATTGTCACTTGACATTATTTTCCAAAATGGATGTGCCTGCGTGGAATTTTTAATAATTCTGTTACGACATAATTTATTCTTATAGAACGGGGATTCAAAGTACTACTTTTGTATCGTATCTGTTTTTCCTTATGTCCATTCTCTATGAACAGAAAACTTTAGTTTTGTAGATTCTTCTGAATTTACATTATACTGAAAAATAATTATTAACAAAAACCTATCCTGTAATCTAATACGAGCTATGTAGGCAATGTTTATCTGTCTGTCAGATATCTCGAAATCCAGCGGAAGGATTTTGACTAAATTTTGGAATTAAGGACTTATAGCCCTAAAAACATGATTGGTGACCACCTATCTCGAAAAAATTCGCATTTCGCTACACATTTGAAAATGTTAAAATTTAAAAATTTAACGTTGGCCTTATGAGTTGCCATTTAAGTGTGTTGGTTGAACAAAATAACAAGGGGGGAACATATTTTGATCGAATTTGGAAAATACATTTATTTCTTACTAAACTATTAACATTTTACTACAAAAAACACCTTTTTACCCTCCCTGTTGCAGCAAGCCTAAGTAATCGTTAAACTAATTATATTTAAATAGGGAATAAATGTGATATTTTTAAGGAGGCATTTTAGTGTAAATCCAATCAGGCAAATGGAAATTCGCTTTGTCTAAAGGTTTGCTGCGGTGGGGTATTATTTTGTTATATTCGTTCTTTGCTGTGTCATTATAACTACGGAAAGAAAATTGTGTCCAGTAACTTTGTGCCAAGTTTTTTATTTCTATTTTAAATATATCGAAAAATATATAACAGACCCGGGGCATTTTGGACACCCTGTACAATAGCATTATCGCAATTTTAGATCCCAATTAGTCCTTATTAGTTTATAAAAAATAAATCAATAGATGAATTTGGGAAGTAAATCAAATTGTATAATATGTCTCGTTATAATTTACTCATAAACCTATACAAAAATCAGTAGCACCTAAATATCACCTTTAACCTAGTACTTGAAATTTTAGTGAAATTTTCTGTGACTGATCAAGAGAAGACAGTTTGCAGTTTGAGTGGCCAATTTGTGGTGTGGACATCCCGATATTTGAGAAGCTATCCCTCGGGAACCTATCACCCGAGCGGGATGACAGGACCGGGACGGGAGTGACGCGGGATCCCGAGTGAGGATCCTGTTCATCTACACTTTCTATTCGCGACATTTTCAAAAGTCCTTATGATCAAGATCGTTGCATGGATTTTAACTTGGAGTTAATTCGTTTAACGTTCATCAGACGGAAATATGAATATAATAATTGATAATAATACTTTTCCCAAGATTTTTCTAGGGTACGACCAATGAATATGTAATTTTCAGAAACGTTGTTATGGTATGAACATAACTATTAGTACCAAGAAATCACTATACGTAAAGACTGGAAGAATATGCGTCTAAGAAAACAATATAGTAATATTGCTACAGACTTTAAGGGCTCCAAATAATACAAATATGATAATATTATACTGTTAAATGTACTGTTTTCAAGTAACTTACGATAATCTTCTCTCATACTAATACGTGAGGGCTATTTTTTGTGAACAAAACTCCTCCGTTATTTCTGGACTGATTTGAACGTTTGAGGTATAAAATAATTCGTAGTTTTGCATAAAGTTTTTAGAATTTAAAAACTCTTACCCTTAAGGGCACGAGACGCTCTCAAAGGTCACATTTTCCCATAACATTTACATTGAAAACTAATTTAAAAACAAAAACAGCTGTATATAAAAAGAAACTCACCAGGTTTTGGAAGTAAATATTGATGTTTGTAATATTTAGGAGGTTATAGACAAACTAGCTGTACCCGCGGGCTTCGCCCCGTTTAACTTCATAAGTATTCGCATGGCTCATTCACGTCCTGGTTAAAGTTCGTTCGCTACGCTCACTCACCTTTAGGTTGGAGCTCGTTCGCTGCGCTCACTTGCCTTCAGGTTAGCTCGTTCGCTACGCTAACTCGCCTCCAGGTTGAAGTTCGTTCGCTACGCTCACTCACCTTTTGGTTAGAAATTAGCTGTTGTCATATATTTAAAAAAATTAATAGTGCTGCACCCTGTTGGTAATCCTTTTAACTTTTATGCTATTGAACATCATAGAACAGAACCAACTTGTTTAATTGAAACAGCTGTTAAGATTCATTAATTCCTTTTAAATATGATAAATCATAAGATTAACATGGGGAACTACAGAGCCACTGGGGCGGAGCCCGAAAGGGTTTTTTGAGATAAGAATATGTTTTAATGTTAATCGGGAATGTGAGCTATCATCATGCCAAATTTCAGCCCAATCCGTCCAGTAGTTTATGCGTGATTGAGCAACACACACACAAACACACACACAAACATACACACAAACATACACACAAACTCACAAACTTTCAGATTTATAATATTAGTAAGATCTAAACAGTCAATCAGTTTTGTTGGAAGAACAGACAATTCCTTGAGTTTAAAGGAGAAATATTGAAAACAGGAGGAAGAGACAATTATTAGGAAATCTTATACTTATGAGAAGAGTAGAGGAGAGGCCTAGTCTCACAGTAAGGAATCCAGGTACGCAATCACTTGGGGAGATGAATCATTTTTGCCAGTTATGCTAAGCAATTTATTTTGGAAGTAAAAAAATCATGAAGAATATACACATCATGTTGTCACAGTAGTAAAGTAAACCTACCTCAAGTCAGATCAAATAAATACATGCAAGAAATGTTTACTGGTAACAGCTTTAAGTCGGGAAACATTTGTATAAAACACTAAAAAATAAGGCCGGGACCAAAAAATGCTCAAATATTTTTAGAAGAAGCGTTTATTATTTCAAAGCACTATTAAATAGCGTGAGTACTTCAATTAGTTACATAAGGTTTTAGTCGGGTCTTTTAACTCATTGAAAATTATGACTGTTATTACTGTAGTTTTCAAATAACTTCTGTATAATACCGGTACTTGACAATTGCTCGATTTCGAGCAACAGGTACACTAGTTTAAATGAGTTGTTGTGTTGAATTAAAAGATCAGACAATTAATTAAGTTGTTATTTTGATAGAAATGTCGTAATAAACTAATTCAAAGCCTACATGGAATTTCTATCCATCGATTTCTTTACCGTTATTTTTCTGAACATAAACATTTCAGGGAGATCTTGTAGTATGTTCATATGATTTGCACAGTATACATACATACAGCGAACCATTTTGTCTATCATAGCCCACTCAGTCTGCCAGTTGTGTTATGTAGTCCATGTTTGCGGCCTTGTTTTGACACTTGTGACACATTTCATGAATTATGTAAACGTTATCTCTCGCAAACATGATCGTTTTGAGGCATTCCATTATTTCTTAAACGCTTCAAAACTCTTAATTGAATTGACTGTTTGCTCAATAAGAAATCAAGATAAACTTTAGTGTAACGTTTGAAGTTTCGTTAGCACGACCTAGTACGTAAACTTAAGTCAACCTTTCACACCAGGTCATGTAAAAACTAATTTATTTCATCTACACAACGGTAAAACCTGCACTTGGCATTACATTTGGATTTTGTCGCTTTATAATTCCTTGACACGTTCTGGAATATTCAGAGACGCAGATCCTACGCAGAAGTAAAGGTTATTTACTTGACCTGAATCGTGAAAAGTAGCTCTTTGGATTTTCTATTAAAATAATGATCTAAAACTGCTTGTGAATTCCTTACGTCCGAATTGTCATTAATTTTAATTAAGTATCTTTATCATGAGATTACGTAGCCTATGTGTAAAAGCACATAAAACATCACTTTTTAAACTGAAGAGTTGGTTTTTTTATCATACAGTCCCTTCGGGCAAATTTAATTTGCTGTAATTATTAGGCCTCCTGTAATCAAGATGATGGTTCAATCACAAAATTTTCTCTTAATTATCTTCTACAATAAAAATGTTGTTTAAATTATCTTAAAACTAATCGTTTTATAACAAAAAGTAAATTTTTTATTTTGCTATTATTTTAGAATGTGACATAATTTGCGATCTAAAATTGATTGATTACACTCTTTCGAAGTATAGAGTCAATAGATATGCACACGTCATGTGTCAATAACTGTTTGGTTACAACAAAAACCCCCTTTACACGCTTTTATTCCCTCGGCAACGTCTATGGATGTTTCTCGGAAACACCAGGCTTGATTAGACTAAAGTAGGTCTCGGTAAAAGTGCACGTCTCGCAAAGAAGCAGCTGGGTGTATGACGTCATCGGCGTCACGTCAGGCCCTTTAATCCAACTAATGACATTACACTGACCTCTAATCTGCTGGGCCTGGTACATACGTGTAATCTTACACATATTGAAACTTTTCTTTTTTATGTTCATCAAAATTCTTTTTAGGAACAATTTGTTACATTTACTATCGGAAAAGTTGATCAAGGCAAAACATTGAGTAGTTTGTGCATGTTTAAGCGAGGAATAAATTTCAATCATTGCCAACGTCTTGAATACTTGCAGAGTATTTTTGTCACAACAAGTACACAAAGTACGACAAAGTAAGACACAAGTATGACAAAGTAATTTTGGTTTGTCAGTGTATCAAAAGTCCAATACACTTACGTAATTGTATTTAACTATTTGTCTTAACAAAGTTTACAACGTACATAACATTATCTAAGAAGCCATATATACCAACTTTAATAAAAAAAAAAAAAAAAAAAAAAACTGGTCCAATAATGTTTTCTTAAATGCGTCAGATAAATAAAACTACGGTATACAGTACCAGTTTTTGTTTACAGCCTATTTAATGGAAAAGAAACACCTAAAGACAATATTACCTCCGTTCTGGCAACTGTTAAAAGTAAAATGTCCATCAACGTGTTCTGTAAAGTTTAAATGAAAATCCTTGTTTCTTTATGTGATCTCAGAACCCGTGGTCCTTTCTTGCAGAAAGTGGTAAGTGGAAAGTGGAGTTGACTCACTAGTCACTATACTGTACAGACGGAGTAAACATTGTCAATTACTGGTGTCTATAGTTATAACGAAACATTTAAAGGCTAATAAAAACACAACTACTATTTTTCACATTCACACACATGATTTATAAATATGGTAGTTATTTATGTAACTGTCATTTCAATCGATTATAAATTTATGTAAGTGATCTATTTTTAATTAGAACATTTTTTAAACTAGCGAAATATCAATTTAGCTTTATATTTGTTTTATTTCAGACTCGATTAAGATTATTTACAATTTTTGTGTTTATCTTTTCTTACCTAAACTAGGTATGAGAACTTCTTCTTTTAAAAGATAAAGTAATTCAACTTCTGTTAAATATTGTTATTCACGTGAGATTTTAAATCTAAGTACATTACACATTTTGCCACAGGGTTATTATATTAGTCACTCCAGTTTACATACATGAAGTAACTAAAAGAAGATTCCGTGAAGTAGGCACTTTGGATTGCACTAGCCCTAGAAGTCGGACATTAAAAGAGGAAGTAGCAAAAGATAAAGATCAGTCTGGATGAAGTATTTAAATGACATGAGTGCATGTGACCCTGATAACAAAATATTCTTTCCAGATACTGCCAAGGATGAAGGACAAGGACCAAGATTCCATGGTGTCCGAGGACAGTGCTGTATCCAACGTGGGGGTCAGCAGCCAGTGTTGCCCCGACAGAGCTGCCAACCCTGCGTACAAGAACGGCCGACGCTTCCAGGAGCTGCAGATGTTGATCCTGCCATTCATCCCCATCCTGGCACTGATATGTCAGACTATCTACTACCTCCAGGACGTGCTGGTCTACCACGAGGAGGTGTCAGCTGTAGAGATGCAGGCAAGATGTGGTACCATAGACATAAGTAGTATTGACTTTTGTATACCCAAGAATACCTCCCTTATAACAGGGTGTTTTGCTTCTTATTTATGTAGGAACTGCAATAGATAGAAATATGCAGTTTGCGGGAATCATCTATTGACGTAGAGGCCAGAATTGTTATAAATTCAACGTTAAGTTCCCATTCACCCCCTTTCTCCCCCTCCCTTTAACTTAAAAATTTTAAATTGCAAGGTACCCCTTGTAACATATCACGCACGTTAAGAGCGTGAAAAATAAAAAGAATGGCAACCTATTTTAGAAGTAGGGATTTTTTGAAGGTGGAGGAGTGTAATTTTTGGAAAATGCAGAAGAGTGTTTTGTAGGTAATTTAATTTTATCATGCCCTTTCATTTAATATGCCACAATAGGTGACTTGCTTTTTAAAATTGTTTTTATAAATAAAGAAGTAAAAAAAAACACCCTGTATGCAAAAGCTGTAGCCTAGGCAGTTTGTCTTATTGTTAAAAAAAACTCCAACATTTGATGATACAACAGTTGTTGAGCTTTTTACTTGAAATTTAATTTAATCGTACCTTTCCTCGGTTGTGCAATAATTGACACGTCTGGACCGGACTCCCGCCAAAATCACCTGAGGTGTGCGTTGCGAGGGAAGGTTTTATCGCCTTGTATTTCATCTCTTCACCAAGTTTGCAAACGTGGCAGTCTCCCCTCACGTGCCAACTGCCAACTAATCTTAAGTTCAAACAATGTTTATAACCCTTTGTGGCTCAAAGCGGAGAATCTTTTTCCTTCATTTGTATCTTTATAATACGGAATTTTTATTTTATATTTTTCAAATGATATCCATAATATTTGAAGAAGTCCTTTATTTTCAAATATTTTGTCGGTCCTTATAGAATTATCGAAAAATTGTGGCTCTACCCCGTTGGCTTTCAAAGTTTCAATGTATATTATGGAAATTTTTTATGGACTCCTAATTATTGAACATTTCATAAGGATTCGTGTAATTTTGCTGTTTTGGTTACCTGAAAAATTTAAATGTCTCATAAGTAAGCTAAAATTATTATGGTAAACCTCAAGCAACAGGTTAATCCGTCTTGATTTCGATACATAAATTTTCCAATCCATCAAAAGAATGTAACTTACCAACTGTGTATTAAAAGGGCGTAAAAATCTATAACTGGGATATCGTTATAGCTACGGATATATAGAAATGTTAACAAGCCTTATTTCACCTAACTCATTGAAAATATTCAATAGTTACTTACAGTTCAAGATAATTATATTCAACGTTAATAACATTAATTTGCTACTTTTTATAAATGGAGGAGCTTAAAACACAATAATCTCAATTGTTAATAAAATAAGAATTTTCCCAAGGTTTATGTTTTATGACAAGATAGTAATAGCAGTTTCCTGAATCTGTCAAAATTGCAATTTACATCCAATGAACCCAAATAAATAATGTAAATAATGACTCCAAAATAATCATGAAAACTTCAACCTGTTTCCGTATACCTTTTAAAAATTTATAAAACGTTTACTTATTCTTTCTACAAAATTTGAAAAACCTTATGGAAATTTCCCCAAGCGTACAATGACTGTTGTATTTAAGTGTAATAGTATTTGGATTGATGACACTTAAAGGTATCAAGTTATGATGAATATAGGTTGGAATGGTGGTTCACGTTTCTTTCTCATCAATTCTAATCACGTTCACCCACACAACTCCCTTCCCTCCCACAGTAATGGCAGCAGTTACTACCATTTGTGCCACCGACAGATCACTGCAATTATATTTATATCGTATTATATTTCAAAAGATTAACCTATAGTACGTTTGGCTTGACCTTTACATTAAACATTAAATGTTAAAAGATGATTATAGAATTCACCTTTTCCTTATTTGTCAATGTGTCGTTTATGAGTTGATATTTTTGGGGGTAGTGAACTATGAAAAATGCTAAGGGATGGTTTTCGAAAAGTTATAAAACTTTTCAAGTTTTTAAATATTTGAAAATCTTCAATAAACGCTAGTTGTCATGGATTAGTTTTGTTGCGAATGGATAATCCAATCCTGATCCTACATTTTTCTTTGTTTTCCCTAATGATGCTGGTTTTTTATCTTCGCCTCCTGATTGCAGTAAAATGTTTCCTTCTTTTCGTAACGTCCTACAACAATACAAAATTTATTGAGCTGTTCATATTTTTAGTACCGGTATTTAATTAATTCTGTTTTAATGATATAAGGAACCTTTGCGTATAGGCCTATGTTTAAATACTGTCAAGAAACAATAGTAGTAAGAATATCCACAAAAGTTATGTCGTAAGCCAAAATTATAATCCATAACAAAAAAGGTTTCACTGGCCCTCACAGCCTATTTAAATACCATGACAGGTTAGTTCTTGAAATTAACTCGGTCAAATAAGACGCACATTTGAAGCAAAGTTAGGGGGTACATTTCCTACTGCAATGTAAAAACTAATCAAAATTTGGCTAAACTAATTTGCACGCGAATCTTTATGATTTTTTTTACAATAAGATAAAATGTTTAATATTTGCAAATAAGTAACGTGATGAAACAAATCGATTTGACGTAAAAAATGTTTGTTTCTAGGATAATAAGTTTAATGTCATTCTCTAAATTTTAAGTCCCCAATTCCCCAAAGGTTGGGGTCGAGGGACTAGTTGGCTATCTGATTTTGTCCAACAATGGTCTCCGTTACTCCCTTACCTCTCACTGGACTAATAATGCAAGATCTGCCAATGGTGGGTAATAAAAGGATTACAGGAAAGAAATGTTATAGAAATACTTAGAAGTAGTTTTTATCATGTCACCAATAACTATTTATATGGTCAAGTTTGTTTATATATTGGATTTATAAATACCAAACTGTACATCCGGTTTGTATATGTATCAATGGGATTCTTCTATATGCCATAAAAGATGTTCTTTCATATATTCGGTCATTAAATAAACCCATCACGGCTCTGCCTTGGGCGTTTCGAAGATACCGTGTTATATTTTGAATTGGTTTTTATTGAAACAGTACAAAATATGCAATGTTTACATTTGCTATGCATTTCACAAATGCTGATTGTGTTTTACAGACACGTATTGATGGTTAAAACCCCTAATAGGGTATTTTGTGAAACTGTTCACTACGGAGAGTATGCTAAAGTCGATGAAAAAAATTAAGGCATACGTTTATTTATTGCATGGTGAAACTGAAACGATGAATCCTTACAGTAGCGCAAAAACGTGTTTAAAATATTTGATTTTAAATCTTAAAATATTATTAAAATTTAGGTAAATATTTTGATAACCTTTTAAAATGATTTCAAATATGTTATACTGCATGTATTTTTATTTTTCAAACAGTATTTTTTTAATAGTGCTCAATATTATAAAAATAGATAAAAAAATATTTTGAAAACAATGAAAAAATATTTGAAATATATTTAACATATCTATTACTGTATATAAAATTCTTGACGTGTTTGTAAGTTTGTCCTTTATTTATTAACAAACCGTCCTTTACCGTGAAACTGTTCCATGTAGGTTAAGATAAGTAATAGCTTTTACGCCACACTACATTATTTTTACGAACTTCCCACGCAAGGATTTAGTCCAGAAAACAGCTGTTTGCAGCCAGCTTATTCAAATGGGGTTTCATTGCGTAATACTGTTCTGCAATGAGTTTTACCGGACACCATTCAGCTGATTATACCGTATTTGCGTGGCAATGATTTGGTTCTCTTAGAGGTAATGACTAGTGATGTTTAGTCCTTTAGTTGGTGGAAATATATAAGGATTTGTACGAATTAAGTAGTATGGCGTAAACTATCGTACGTAACTCGTCCAAAATGTGTGTACCGGACTCGTATGGTAATCCCGTACTCGACTTCGTCTCGCACGGGAACGACCACACTCGTCTGGTAAACACTTATTTTCAGGACTAGTAACGTAATATACTATTTCGTCATACAGCGGCAAAAAGGACCGTTTCGGGTATAATGTCTAAAGGCATAAAAGCTCCTTTTACTTCTTAAGGAGTAAGAATCAGCTTTTGAAAATTATTTGTAAACTTTGGTTGTAACCGATTTACCGAAAGTATGTATCGATTAATCGATTGTTTTAATCGGTTGTAGTTTTAGCTTTCTTTCCAACAGTTTGTCATTTATTTTACTGCTGATTCATTTTCCTTAAAATTGTACTATTATTGACTTGTACAACTTTAAGGAAACCGAATTCGTGGTAAACCAAAATACTTCCGTCGCAGCAAAACTGCGGACTAGGTGAAGTTCTATTTGCATGATTTGATTTTCAATTAAATCTAAAGATTTAAGTTTTCCTTGAATTCGGGTTCGGTTTCCTTAAATTTTTATGTATCAATAATTGTGATTTATTAGGTACTGGCGGAGTATGTTTTATCTATGGTATAGGCCTACTGGGTACACAACTGGAAACTTTATTTCAAACATATCTTGGTATAAACCCAATCATTTACTTTCATCGTATTGAACTTATATGATACTTGTATAGTACTTTTTAACTCTTGGAGATGGGAAAAACGCCATGTTGTGTCTTATTTGCAATAAATTCCCAATCAATAACACTAAACATCATAGATAACTATGCAACAACGCATATAAGCTGATCGACAATAAAGTAATGAAAACTGGGAACCCCAAAAATATAAAGTTGTTTTGTCATTAAAATGTGTCTCACAGCACTTTTAATTTGGGTTGCGCGTTAAAAACACCCTGTAAACACCCTGCTAAGTGCTAAGGTCAGGGACACAAGCTTCAGGATGCAGTGTAAGAAAATGAAAGATCTGTGCAGTTTTATTACTGACCAATTATTAAATGTTTCCTTATGATCAATTTATAAAAGCCCAATGGTCAAAAAAAGTTTAAATTTTGAACCGTAACAAATTAATGTAGTTAATCTTTTACATGATTGAACGTTGATCCTTTATAACCTGTTGGTTACCTATCTATGTATTGATAAGGTATATATTTTTTATACTAACGCTTTTTCTATAAATTTGCCTTAGAAATGTTAACATGAAATGAAAACTACAGTATCTAATTTACAACTATTTTATTTAGTTCGGCTTTAGCAACTACCTACATAATGTAGGCAAGTATTTCATCGTACAATCATTTAGTTGGAGGCAATGATGTGGTCAAGCCACCCTCTACACCACCCAACCAATGTCCACCCTATTACCAGCTGTCAAACTCTGACACATAAACACATAGTCACACTGGGGCGCTTCCGTTTATACCACTCCTCACCCACCACTCAGCCCATAACACAATGACACAGTTCTAACTTCTGATGGAGCATCACTTTCAAGTTGATAGGCAGTTGATGTGTTTAAGGGGAGACAATTTATTTCTAAAATCAATGCCTTTTAGCTAAAAATAGTATTTCATCACTTGGGCATAAAGTGACTCTTTTCCACCCGAGAACTCAATTCGGCAAATGAGTGAGGGCTAAAAAGACACTTCTTGCCCTAGTTGCCCGTGCAATTAACTATATTTTTCATTATATTGCAAAATTGTTTGCAAACTGAGTTAGAAAACGAAAACACTTTTAATGTAACTAAACTTCCAGCTTATTTTTAATTTTGCAAATACAAACAAACAGCTATGTAGTAAGTGAATCAATTATTTTGTCTATTTACAACTGTGTTACAGTAGTGTACATTATTTTATCAATATGTCGAACTAATGACAAGAAGGCAATAATATGCTACAAACGATGAAATCGATAGATTTTTTTTTTAATACATGCGATTTTTTACGATCAAAGTTTGCAATAACTGAGTTTACAACAGCTGAATTTTGCTCTCTAGGTGCTAAAAAGGCCTTTTACTCCATAGGGAGTAAAAAAGAGCTACTTTAGATCCACAACGCATATATTAATACCCCCGCCGCAGCAAACCTGCAGACTAAGCGAATTTCCATTTCCCTGAATGGATTTACACTAAAATGTCTCCTTAAAAATATCACATTTATTCCCTATTTAAATAGAATCAGTTTAAAACATACTTAGGTTTGCTGCAACAGGGAGGGTAAAAGTGTTTTTTATGTAAAATGTTAATAATTAGTAAGAAATAAAAACATTTTACAAATTTGGGCAAAATATGTTAATAAACAAGCAAACTACAACAGTTAACTTATTCTCCATAAGAATAACATGGGAATTTTAAATTTACAATTTTTTGGAATTTTCTCCGTAACCATTAGGCGCATTATAACGCTTCAATATACTAAATTATTTGTTTTTTTAAGCTCTACAAAATATTTTAGAAAGAAATTGCAAAATTTTATGTTTTTTGGGTCAAAAATGGGAAAAACCCATTTTTACCCCATAAAAGCCCCCATGAACCCCCTTCCCATGGTCCGATCATGCAGGTTCGCGAACTCGTTTGAATAAACGTAGGTTTACACGTTTGTACCAAATTTCATCAAAATCGGATCATTTTTGCTCGAGTTATCGCGCTAACGGACACATATATATATATATATTATATGAATTTGAACGGATGGTGTTTTTGGCCTCTAGGGACCTCAAAACGAAAAAAAAATCGGTCCCGGGTCCAGGTCTTACCATGAGTACTACGGTAATAGCTTATTCCCTGTATGGGAAATTCGCTAAAAACTGCAATTTTTGCAGTAGTATGACAAAATATTATTATGACTGACCAAACCATGGTTTACAGGTGACAATAGCTACAGAGCTAGGCAAAGTCGTGACGAGTCTACAGGTAGAAAGATCTGAAGTAGCATTCTTCATATTCACCAACGGAAGCACTCTCAGGTAATGAAATAATATTGTACCTACTATTTCTAAAAATATTTGTTTGTGTTCTCTCTTCCACATATTAAAAGACCAAAGAAAAGCAAAAATTTTTATTTTCAAGAATTAGTTGACTTTAACCTCTTGTTGCTTTAAGTAGACTACTGTTTCAAATAGGTTTTAAATTTTGTGACTCACCAAAATATTAGTCTAAAGTTTCAAAAGGTACCATTGCCAAGGATACTGAAGTAGACACCCCATTTACCTGGACCAGCTGCTGCTATTTTTTAAATTAAAAATTAGCAGTTCTGTGACCCAGTCACGGTTTCAAAAGCCCTATTTTCTATCTTATTTTTGGTTGCTGACTTGGTTGAGGTGGGTCATAAAAAGTTGTTACAGCTCACAAAATATCGGCCCAGTTTGACTTGGTAAAAAAGTTTGCGTATTCAACAGAAACCAGTAATTTATATCAGCACAATTTGTCGATGGAGGGGCTCACATCAACTACGATGATTTTGATAAGAAGACTGGTGACAACTTTAACTTAGGAATGGAATATCTAGTTGTATAAATAGCAAACTCATTGGCTGCTGTGTATAATAGTTGCCATCAAAATACAATACAGAATAGCTAAACATGTACTACAAAACATTGTTTTTAGACCTAGACAAAATATCCCTTTTCATTCTTTATACTGGTACCGGTAATATAAATGTTTAATTTTTCTCTTCAATAAAGTTGATGTGATGTAATATAAGGTCCAACTTGACTCAGAGGTTTAGAGCTACAGACCAAGCATTGACAGACATGACAGCTTGGCCTCCAGTCAGCCTAGAAGACACAGGACTACAGCCCATGACCAAGGAGAAATGCCAGGAGGAGATCAAGAGCTTCAGGTCACCCGACTCTTTAACTTTGTAAATTTAGGTACATTTTAAGTTCTGACTTTGAAAATTATTCTTGTAGTTTTGTTCAAACTTTACCTTCTCTTTCTTTTGATAAGAAACCGTTTTGTAATTGTGTGAAACGGATTATCCTAGTCTTTTTCACCAAATCATTTTTGTTTAGTAGTCATCAAAGTTATGGATCCGAAGTTAAGGAATAAGTTAAATCTTTAATTGTAACTTTAGTACTACAATGCCCTACATTAGTGGTTGCAGTCGAAGGAATCGTTAGTGAGGTTATTGGTAGCAGGTGTGCAGTTAAAATAAATGGATGAGATAAATGCATTATTTATAATTTCTCTAGTTATAGTCTGTTTTAATAATACATGGTTTGGTTATTGATATAACGTTGGAGTATAATATCTTCTGAACTTTTTGGAGACATATATTATTAGTCTGGTAGTAAACATTAGTCAAATGCTCACATGCTTTCTCAGTTGATGAATAATTAGTGTAATTCAGAAAAAAAATGTATGATAGCATACATAGCACTAGCTCTAAGTATCAGAGAGATTATCATTTGAGTACTACAAGTATTGCTATATCAATAGTTAAAGATTAAAGATAACTTTAGTGTTTTCCCACTTTCCAGAGAGAAAATCAGTCCAGAAGAAAGTCAGATGAAGGACGTACTGAGATGGTACAACACTGTCAATGCAGCACTGTTGAGTCACCTCACAGCTCAGATCAAGGAAACTGACAACAGTGGTGTCTGGAGGTAAGTATTCTAATGTGCATTTAAATTGTGTGCGTTAATGGAAAAATATAAAAGTTTGAAAGGTCCAAAGTGTGTAAAGTTGTCTAGCTATATGTATTTGTACCTACATTAGAAAAACCTCTAAAAAAGTGAATTGGACCTTGCACCATGGAGAAATCACTCTGCAAGTTCAATAACAAAGTGGCTAAGAGTAAAGACCATGAATTTTAGAAATAGATAAATAATTAATCAAGCTTATGTGCTGTTGTAATTGTTGGTCAGCCTTGATGCACATCATGAGGATTGATTGGTAATGGCTTTTCCACTAATTTGTACATTTATTTTTATCCTTCAGTTTAGCCTTTTTCCTTACTGATAGTGTTTTTATTAATTGATTATATTTGTCATTAACACACCAGAGCGCATGTCAAAGTTGAGTGAATTAGTTATAGGCTGGTGTCGGAGTGAATAAATTGCAATGAAACACTCTCTTGTGTAAGAATTAAGATTAAATTCAAATGTAAAAAGTCTTGAAAATCTTTAATTAATATTGGACAGTTAGACTCATTTCATATAAAAACTGATAACATTTTCACTTAGGTACCAATGCTAATAAAAGAGGTTATGTAGTATCTTGTTTTTGTTTTCTGACAAAGCTTTGCAAGATATTTCATAAGGGGAGCATTCCCTGCCAAATTTGAAGCTAACCAGAGAAGCGTGAACACATCTAAGTCATATAGATTTAAAGGATTTGAGGACTCCGGACTAAAACCAACGGGGAGCTCTGACCCTTACCTGTTTCATTTGTGATCCCCCTTCATATTTAAGGAAGTAAGCTAACTATTAATACCTATCCATTGACATTTTACAGGTTACTGATCGCATTCAAGAACCTTTTGAGAAGTATAGAAAACTTTGGTATCTCAATGGTCTACGGCATTAACTACTTTGGTGCAGGAAACTTACACGGAAAAAGCTACATCAAATTTGTAAAACACTCCTTCATTGGACAAGATGTTCTCAACGCAACATTCCATTATGTACCTCAACTGCGACATGTCTACTTCAATCTGAACAGAACAATGATGAAGGATATCGACTCCAGGTATTGATAAGATGTTGATTACTGTAATAATCAACCATACCTAGAGTTTGCTGGTTATTTTAATGGAATAAACTATACCAAAATATTAAAATCGAGTTCAGTTTGGAAATCAGTTAAGAATTTGGATTAATATGTGTTAATTGAATGGCTGTGTTCATGAATAATTTAAATAAAGGAAAACTGAATGTGATAACTGTCAAAAGAGAACCAGCTTCTCCTTTTTAACAAAATTGTAGAATCAAAAGCAGAGAGAAGGGTATGGACAATAGAAATGTCTTATTTAATATGTAGCCTTAAAAATCAGTTTTTAGGACAAAATCTTGAAATATTTTTTTTTTCTTCCTGTGTTCTTGAGCAAGAACATTGGGAACAAAGGAATTAATTTGAATTGAAATTAATTTGAATTTCAAGTTCTTGAACTTGGAATAGCCAATAACAATATCTTAATGAAAATCAAAAGCATGATATACCAAAACTATAGTGTTTTTCACTTCGTTATTCTTGATTAATTCGTAAAAAATCATTTAATGTATACATACGAGGTCGAAAAAACAACTTGCATGAAATCCCTCACAAAGAACACAAGGCTTTCACTTTATGCTTTTATCATAAAAACACCTACTTCCCGAGTGTGTAGAGTAAAATAAAATCTTTTACTCAGTTTTGAATTTAGACGAATCTAATACCAATACAAGCATTGCGCATATTTCAAAGACATATTGTTCCAGGAGACAAGAGATTCTAGGAAATGAACCAATGAAGCCAAATGTGGAACAAGCAAAGGATTATTTTGATCTGATGGCAAACTATGCTACTGAGCTGCGGAAACTGCAAGGACACATCCGACAGGATATTAGGTAAGGACAAATGATTCCACAACCATGAAACGCCAGAGAATTTATCAAAGCTTTGTATCAATCAAATATATTTCAAATGTTAACAACTTTATTGATGATAGAACCTCATTATTACCGCTTACGGGACCCAAAAACTAAGTGGTAGCGTAGTAAACCAATGAGCCAAACATATTGCAGACATGATTGACTATACAGTAATCTGGCATGGTAGTTCATAAGTTATACAGTAATCTGGCTTGGTAGTTCATCAGTTATACAGTAATCTGGCATCCAATGGTCCGGGATTGGACATTCTGGACATTTAGGTATATAATGTCATTTACATATAACCTATTATTGTTATTCTACATTTTTTTCTACAGATCCGGTTTCTTTTCTTTATATCTTTGACAAGCCTATGAATATTTGATACATTAGGTAATGGAATCTCACCTGGAAACTTATTTTTAAACCATTCTCTGCAAAAAAAAAACAATGATTTATATTCAAATTCAACGTATTCTTCTACAGTACCGTACATACACTATTTTGAGCATGTGAAAATACCATATTGAGTCTTATTTGCAATAAATTCCCAATAACACTGTAAGTAGTTGTGTTTTCTGAAAGAGCAAAGAAAATTATATCTGTTTATGTGCTTATTTGTGCATTTTCATTAATTTTGATCAGTTTAAGTAAGCCTGTTGTTAAACCTATTTTTAAACCTAACTAAACCTGTTGTTTCTTTTGTCAGGACCATTCATTAACTCATATTGTGAAATTTTAAAACTATACCATACTATACTTTTTAGGGAGTATGTGAATAACACATTGATTGATGCCAAGAGTAAGGAGCTGATGGGGATATTCCTTCTTGGTCTGGTTCTTCTCATTTCTCCAATAATCATCATACTTGTTCGGAAAGCTGTGGCAACAATTCAGGTGACTAATTGATGTTTTTTTCAATCTAAATTTTGAGTATATTGTACCCTATTTTACAGATGTGGATAAGAGTTGAATAAATTTGATAATAACCTAATTAGTCGGCTGTTTCATAAGTCAGAATCATTAAAAGCCACAAGCTGTTGGATAAGTTTTGAACCGTGAATCAATTTTTTTTTTTACGCAAGCACAACAACAGGTATACGCAACCATACATTTATGGACATTTTGTTATTCAGTATAGAATAATAGTGTTAATGAGGTGATTATCACAGATGTATGCGAGTCACCTACAAGAAAAAGCAAGCGAACTGAAAAAGGAGAAAAGAAAAAGCGACATGCTTCTTTACCAGATGTTACCTCCAAGTGTTGCCATGCAGCTGAAGCAGAATGAGCAGGTAAATATTATAATGTTTGTGAATTGGAATACTAAATGTATTTACAATTCTTAAGGTAGAACCTCTTCTTTAGTGAACATGTTTGATGACTGATTAGTTTATCTTTAAACAACAGCTAGGCAAGAATGTAATTTCCTTCAAAAACTTTTGATTTTATTGACTATCTAATATGAGCAAATCCTATAATACACTTACATGTAAATACATTGTAATTTTTTTTTTCATACTGCAGCAAAAACAGCTATTCCTGAAACATGTGTTGCAGCATATATAGATTAAAGGCAGCGGTGCAGTTGTGAATTTCACAGATTAGGAACGCTCACCATTTTCAAAAAAACTGAGGATTTATAAATATAGGATTCTTGAAAAAAAAAAACAGATGGTGCTCCCGCCCCACTACACCTCTGATTAATGTGGTCTTAAGTAGCTGTTTTACTTCCTAAGGAGTAAAAAGCCTTTTTAGTAGGCTACCTAGAAGTAAAAGTCAGTCATTGTATCGAAAGCAAGCGCATATCTCGAAATTATGTATCGATTAATTACATCGGTCATAGCCTATTGTTGCATTCTTGTCAATAGTTTGACATATCGGTAGCATAATGTACACAATAGTAATAGACGATATAATTTTATTACTTACTAAACAGTTGCTTATTTGCATTGGCAAAATCATAGACAAATAGAATTAAATATAGAAAGAAATACAGCATAGTGCTGTGGTTAGCATAAGTTCTGGCGTCCACCGCTAGGAGTGCCGTGTAGTTATGTAGCAAGTGCTACATAACTTCACGGCAATCCTGTTGGTCTATATTTAAGTATATTTGTCTATGGCGAAATTGAAAACAAAGTTGGAAGAGAGGTTATCTTTACATAAGAAGTATTTTTGTTTTCTAAATTAGTTTGTTAAATAATGTTGCAATATGATAAAAATATAGTTCATCACACGGGTAAAAAAAGTCTTTTCAACCCTCGCTCATTTTCCGACCTCCGCAAAGCTCGTGTCAAAAAGATTCACTTTAACGCCATCCCCGGTGATGATACCAATTAATACTATTGGCTGAGACTAACTTTGAAATATCTATATAGAACAAGCTACAGTACTGTTATATGAAAAGAAGAAATGTTTTACAATTCTTCTGGTTGTAATAAAATTAGAATTGTTCTCAATTCCTGTAAAAGGATTAATTACCGAAACAAATCAAACTTAGAAACAATTAAACATTGTACGGTTCAACTTTTGTGGAAATTAGACCTTTCGAACTAAATCACAGAAAAAATCAATTCTTTTTTAAATGTAACATTTTCATCATTGTTTTATTCTAGAAAACTTACAAAAAGTAAACATAAATCAACTGTCAAAATTATACAATTAAAATACAGCTGATGTTCAGATTTATAAAATATTAAGCATAAGTCCAGTCAAACATGAGCGTCGATCATAACTTCATCAGTCATTTTCACATCCTCCCACCTTGAGGAACATAAGGTAACTTGTTCCTCAACACAAGGTTTTTATTGGAGATACCGTTTTGGTTGTTTAACCATCCGTCCACTTCTAGTCACAGTTTTCTTATCTATCACTTGATTATCCTGCTTCGTTTTGTTCTTAATTTTTTCATTTTTCAGGAACTCTTCTTTCTCACAATTTTGTATTTCAAGAGGGTAAATTTTTTGGATAGTTCGCAAAATTATTCCTGAATTCGTCTTGAGTTTTGCTAGACGAATTTTACCATCTCTACCCGGTATGAGTTCTTTTACAACTGCCAAAGGCCAATTTAGACGTCTTTTGTCGTCCGTCTCCACAATGACAACTTCTCCAATTTGTATGTCCCTTGTTGACCTTTTCGACTTCATCATTAGTGCTCCCAAATACTCGCTCCGAAATCTCTTTCTCAGATCTTCTTTTAACTTTTGGCAGTACCGGACCCTGCGGTTCAACTCTCCGTGATTAATTTTGTCCACATCAGGTGTTCCAGTTTCTTTAATGTCAGTCAAGAACATTGCTGGAGTCAAAGGTATCAAGTCATTCACTTCGTTAGAGATGTATGTGAGGGGACGTGCATTTAAAACTGATTCACAGTCACAAAGGATAGTCTGGAATTCTTCATAAGTTAAACTTGAGTTGCCCAAACATTTTCGAAGAAGTTGCTTCATCATTCCTATCAATCTCTCCCACCAGCCACCCCACCAAGGTGATGAAGGGGGGTTGAATTTCCATTTAATTCGCTGGACCGAACTGTATTCCTGGATTTTATCCCAGTCAACTTGTGTAAAGGCATTGTTTGCGCCAACAAAGTTGGTCGCATTGTCGCTGTATACAATTGCGGGTCTGCCTCTTCTAGCTATGAATCTTCTCAAAGCCTGTAGAAATGCTTTAGTTGACAAACTTGAAACTAGTTCTAAATGAACTGCGCGATAAACAGCACAGGTAAAAAGACATATCCAAGCCTTCTGACCATCTCGCAAATATATTGGTCCTGCAAAATCGACACCACTAATTTGAAATACTGCAGCATCTTTTACTCTGTCTTCTGGAAGACCAATGGGCCCAGTTTGTAGACTTTTCCCTTTGTATCTTAGACACTTCACACAAGACGATACTACAGATTTTACTGTTTTTCGCCCACTTAATATCCAATAGTCTTCACGCAAAATGCTTAATAAATACTGAACTCCTGCGTGACAAGCCTTGATATGCTTAGAGCGTATTAAAATTTGCACAACAGGATGTTTCGATGGTAGTACTATTGGTGTCCTGAAGTTTTCGTGGTCTTTTCTGTCAGTAAGCTTCGACTTTACACGAATCAAACCATTTTTATCTTCAAAAGGACATAAAGTTGCAAGTTTAGCATCTTTCAGCCCACAAAAACTCTCTTTCTGGACTAGTTTCCAAACATTGGCTTCAGCTTTTTCTATTTCTTCCAGGGTTAAGGAACCATTTACGTTTTCACTTCTACGGCAATTATTATAAAATCTATTTATCCATGCTACCATACGCACGATCTTTTCAAAATTGCTGAAATATTTATAATACCAGCCTGACTTAGTTTCTTCAGCATTCGTACAAACTGATACGATTCCTTTCTTCTTTTCACTGTGGATTTCTTCGTCGTTGTAAATCATTTTAACTTTTGGCCATTCTTCTGGAGGCTGTCTTAGCCACTGAGGGCCCTCCCACCATTTACAATCAACTAGACCCTTAGCCGAGCATCCTCTACTAGCTACATCAGCGGGGTTTAGGTTTCCAGGTACATACCTCCAAGAGTCTTTACAAGATAATGACCTTATTTCTTGACATCTATTCCAAACAAAAGTAGCCCAATTGTCTTCTCGTTGAATCCAAGATATGACTGTGGTTGAATCGCTCCAAAAATGTGTTTCTAAATCAGAGATATTAAGGCTATCGAAGATTGACCTTCCAATTCTGGCTCCAATTGTGGCTGCTAATAGTTCCAGTCGAGGGATTGATAGGTCTTTCACTGGTGCTACTCGTGACTTTGCTGCTACGAAATGAAGATTGACTGATCCATTGGCCTCAGTCCTTAGAAATGCGACAGTAGCATATGCGAATTTACTAGCGTCACAAAATATATGCAAACTAAAAGTACCATCCTCCCCAGCGAAAAAACGAGGGATGTTAATCTCACTTAAATATCCCAGATCTCTGAACCATTTCAGAAAGTCACATCTTATGTCATCTGAAACCTCTTGATCCCATTTGAATTTCATGGACCAAGTCCTTTGCAATAGAATCTTAGGGAGCAGTGTTACTGGGGAAGAAATCCCAACAACATCATAAACTTTGTGAGTAATAGAAAGCATTTTACGCTTTGTAACTACTTGCAAGTCAACTGATTTGAGAAAATCAACATTAAGTTTAAGCACGTCAGTTCTCTTGTCCCACAGCATACCTAATACACCAACAGGTTGAGTAGTAGGTGAGAGAGTTTTGTCAGTAAACTCCCACCCTCTAAGTTCAAATTTCCCATCTAAAAATAAACTAGTTGCTTGGGAAATGAAATCATTCAGTTCACTTTCAGAGCTCACACTTGTTACACAATTGTCGACATAGAAACTATGCACGAGCTGTTCGACATAAGGCTTGGAATATCCATTTCCCCTTATAGCAAAACTTAAATGATGGTTAATAGTAGCTGCCAGTAAAAATGGACTGCAGGTCACACCAAAAACTACTCTTTTGTGTCTATAAATTTTGAGGTTTCCATCATCATCATACCACAAAAATCTTAGGAAATCTCTATCGGACTTAGACAAACTGATTTGCAAAAAAGCTTTCTTAATGTCAGAAATGACACCTATTTCTTTTAATCTGAAGCGAAACAGAATGGAAGGAATTAATTCAATCAAATTAGATCCCTTACTGAGACAGTCATTCAATGAAGGTTGATTATACTCCTTAGCGGATGCATCAAAGACAGGTCTTACCTTTGTTGTACTGTTTTCCTTGTAGACGGGCCGATGAGGCAAATAATGTCCCAACTTACCAAAGTCAGCGGTGTATGGGACTTCTTCAATTATACCTTCTTGTTCCCATTCTTTGAACGTGGCATCATAAACATCATATGTTTTCTTTTCCTGGAGTTTTTTCACTGTTGATTCAAGTCTCTTGACCGCTATGTTGACATTGGTCGGCAAGGGTGGATGCCCTTCTCTCCAAAGTAAAGGCACCTCATAACGTCCGTCATCGTTGATCTGAACAGATTTGTTGAAAAACTCTGTAGCTTCAACTTCTTCTTCAATCTTGTTCTTCCTTGAATTCGGATCTTCAATTCCAATGACATCTAATTCCCACAGCTGTGAGATTGGTTTGTCCTTCAGCAACATTGTATGAGTAGTCATGACGTTAGGGGATTCTGTAGATACCACTGCTGTAGATGGAGTCTTTCCTAACAAGGTCCATCCTAACAAGGTTCTTACTGCAACGAGACCTGAACTCAAAATTATTCGCGCATCCATTAAAAGTTTTCCAGCGACATCTGCACCGATCAAAATATCAATAGGCCCTGAATGAGTATCAGAAATTGTTACCCCTAACTCCTGTAACTCCTTCATCCAATTTCCCAATCCCGCAACGGGTAAAGCATTGCATATTTTTATTTTATCTAGAACTTCAAAATTGCAAGCGTAGTTGGTCTCTGGGTTACTAAGTCTGACTCTATAACAAGTGTGTTCTTCAACTTCACTACTAACCCCACCGAACAGTGAATGTTGTAGCCTCTCTTTTCGAATGGCTTTATACTTCATTTCTTTTGCAAGATTCTGAGATATATAGGATCGCTGCGATCCTGTGTCAATTAGCGCTCGCACGAACTTAACCTTATCATCGCTTTTGATGCATACACTTAGCGTTTGCAATAAGACCTCTGATCTGGTATTAGCAGATAATGAATTTTCAACTTGGGCTTCAGAGACTTTATTGCCACTGTCATCTTGCTTAACTCCCTGCCTACACATTAAAGGGACATGTCGTCCACCGCAAATGTTGCATTTCAATTTGGCTTTGCAATATTTGGCTAGATGTTTTGGTTTCAAACATAAATAGCAAAATCCCCTTTTCTTCAAAATATTTGACTTTTCATCATAGGAGAGTTTTCTAGCACTAAAGCAATTCTCACTACCATGCGAACCTTCACAAAATACACATTTCAGAGTTGATTTAGACGGTACATTAACTAAGTCTGAAGCGGATGGAATTCTAGAGTCATTAGTTGTACTAGGTGAATTTAAGTTTGGTCTTCCTACTGATTTACCCGTACTTTGTGTCAAATTTGATTTATTCCTAATAGAACCGCTCCTATGCTGACTTACCGACTGACAAGATTCAAAGCCATCCATAGCTAATCTTATTCTTTCTTCTGATTCAACTTCACCTTTTAGAAAGAGAACAAGGGATTCTAACTTTGTTTTAAGATCTATAGGTTTATCCCCCGAACTAAAAAGTGATCTTTGCCATGCCCTAAGACGTTCCTCAGAGAGACATGACTCAACTAAGGGGTACAGTAAGGCTGCACACTTTTCAGTAGTTACACCCAAAGTATCTAAAGCTCTAAGTTGAGTTTCAATCCTATCATACAAAGTTGAAATGGGAATCTTTTCAATAGAGTTTTGAAAAGTTATTTTCAAAAGTTCCCTAACATAGATTTCCGTTTGTAAGTCTTCTCTCCCAAACCTAGACTTCAGACATTCAATTACTTTGGGGTAATTGTCAGCTATAGGTGGAAAACTAATGACTATTTCCCTAGCCCTAGATTTGGGTTCAGTAGCTTGAATAAGATATTGAAATTTATCTTCATCTTTAAGTTCAGAGTCTAAATGAATCTTTTGGAATTGGCTCCAAAAGTGTAGCCAATTTTTCAAATTTCCATCAAATTTAACAAACTCGATTTTAGGAAGTTTTATTCTAGCTTTTGAGGTATTCGGTTTACTTGAACATGATTTACTACAACTTGAAGCTACATCCTCATTAGATTTCAAAGTCAAACTGTCAAATTTAGCTTTTATCAGAAAGAACTTATTTAAATACTCATCCGATCCGCTGAGTTCTTCGGTGAGTTGCTCCTCCGGACAGTCTGAATCGAGAAGTTTTTCCAGTAGCTTATCATTGAGTTCGTTAAGTTGGTCGTTCTTTTTCTCTAATAGTTTCATACTTGCTTCGATTTCAGGGTAATCATGGTCGTTAGAATTCAATTTGTCCAAGATACTTTGCGAAAGAGTTGTAAACGATCTCCGAATTACCGTTCTCTGTTTCTTAAGTCGATTTATTTCGATAATTTCTGGTCCTGTCACGGTCGCCATGTTTTACAATTCTTCTGGTTGTAATAAAATTAGAATTGTTCTCAATTCCTGTAAAAGGATTAATTACCGAAACAAATCAAACTTAGAAACAATTAAACATTGTACGGTTCAACTTTTGTGGAAATTAGACCTTTCGAACTAAATCACAGAAAAAATCAATTCTTTTTTAAATGTAACATTTTCATCATTGTTTTATTCTAGAAAACTTACAAAAAGTAAACATAAATCAACTGTCAAAATTATACAATTAAAATACAGCTGATGTTCAGATTTATAAAATATTAAGCATAAGTCCAGTCAAACATGAGCGTCGATCATAACTTCATCAGTCATTTTCACAAAATGGTTACCAAATAAATTATTAATGTATTAGGCTTACACCATTATTTAATAGCATTGAACTTGAATTTGTTGCATTCTTTTGTGACAAAACCTTGTGTATGATTTCATAAACTTCTGTTATAGGTACCAGCTGAGTACTATGCCTCTGTAACTATTTACTTCAGTGATATTGTCGGCTTCACAAAAATAGCAGCAGAAAGTACACCATTGGAGGTAAATTGCACAGATGAAAAATATGATTAGATAATATGTGCATCAAAACATTATTGAGCTTATAAATAACAGTGAATATTGACAATAAGATAGTTCTGGAACTGTTTAATGTATGAATATGAACATAATCTAGACACATTCCATCTTCATGTTAAAGTTTTTTCAAGTTTTAGAATGAATATAAAAGTAGTGCAATTGAGCCACCAGCAAAGTGTGTTGCCGTCTGTTATTGATTTTTTTTGTTCGTATTTATGCAATTGGCATTTTTGTAATGAAGTCAAGTCAAACAATTTTAAGGGAAAGCGGTCCAAATCCATTAAATGTTTTGTTTCTGTTGCTTACACCAAAATTTTAAGCAAATTCAACTGATAGTAAACTTTGGCAATGTATATCATACTAGCTGGCCTGACAGACGTCGTCCTGTCCTAATGAGGTTTTATGTCAAATGGTCGTTCATTTTCAAGATGAGCTTGTTCACATCTCTCGAAGTCTGACGCAATTTTATTTTTGATTGTTGTTATAGGCACTATAGTTAAAATGAAAATACATGTTGTCGCCCTCCAGCGTGGTACACACATACCCGGGGAAGGGGGTGAATATGGCAAGGGGTGCCGCTTACTGCTTATAACTCAAGAACCGGTTTAGCTAGAACATTGCAACAAGCGCCAATTTACTCATAAAAAATTACCATTATTTGGTTGTAATGTTTGAATTTGTGTCTTAGTTCTTTTTTTAGTAATAGCATATTATTTTATACTGAAGCGTAAATATTCAATAAATTGCAAAAGCCAGTTATTTTGCAATACAAAAATAAAATTGAATATAGAAATTCAAGCGATTAGATTTCAGATTATAAGTGTAGACTATGGCATGGTCAAGTGCCGATACGTGTCAATTAGCCCATGGAATTTAAAATTTGTATTATTATTTTATCAGTACCGGTATTTTTAATTACTCGGTACGGATCGTATGCTTGATGACGATGTATGGAGAAATTTTTTCTCAATTTACCTGGATGTTTATATTATCTTATTACTCAAGGGGATTTACCTCCAAAACATGTTTCTTTAGCACAATACGAGCATCACTTCATCCGATCACAATTACTCATTACTGTGCTCGTCATGGTAAACAAAATTTCTCTTATTCATCAACAGAGATAAACCTAAAAAGCAATGATTAGGAATTAAAAGTTAACTCAGTCAACACCGTACTTCTGTTTTGTAATTATATAAACTACGACTTTTATTTTATGTTACAGGTTGTAACCTTCCTCAACTCAATCTACAACATGTTTGATGAACGTATAGAGTGTTACGACGTGTACAAAGTTGAAACCATTGGGGACTCTTACATGGTCGCCTCTGGCCTACCTGTCAAAAATGGTAGGTTTTGTTTGATTAAACGTGTGTTTTTATCTATATACTAGGAATATAGATTTGAATTCAACGAGTGCATTGAAAAATGTTTTAGTACCAGTAGGCTATAGTAAAAGAAGTGATAACTTGATAACATTATGCTTAAGTGGCCCAGGATCACTTGTTGAATTGAATAGTTTATATTTCCTGACCGTCCGTATGATCCTACTGTAATCTATGACGAGCGGATTGTGATATGAAAATCTCATGATGGGTAGATTAGAAAAATTTCATTTCATTCAAGTTGAGGTCGTCAGTGAACAAACGGCCATTGTAAAAATTCACAGCCCAAACATTTCCTGTTAAACTTTATGTTTTTGTGTGTTTTCATTTTTAAGTTTTATGTTCGAGTTTTAGTTTTCGACGATTTCAAATTGAGTGAATTAACATTTTTATAATCTGCCTGATGATGATATTTTCATCTCGAAACCGGTCGCCATAGACTACAGTAGGATTATGACAGACAGGTAATTTAAACCATTCAATTTGTTCACAACGCTGCAATATTTTTAAGCCAGCCTGCATTTGAAATAATAGCTTATTTTAAATTAGTATCGAGTGTAGACTGTAGAGGTTGGTTTTATAAATCAGCGGCTCACCCTAAACCCTTTATACATCTATAAGCAGCTTCCCTCACACCTCGACGACTCTGTGGTATAGTATGGTATTTTTCTTTAGGCAAACGCCATGTGTCGGAGATTGCGACTATGGCACTAGACCTTTTGGCCGGTTCCCTCCACTTCCCTGTGCCCCACAGACCCGCTGAGCATCTACAGATCCGCAGTGGTATCCACACAGGGCCCGTTGTGGCGGGGATTGTGGGCAGCAAGATGCCTCGCTATTGTCTCTTCGGAGACACCGTTAACACTGCTTCTCGTATGGAATCCACAGGGGAAGGTTTGTGTTCTTGAGCTTAACCATTGACTTTTAGATGCTTAAGTAAACATATCATCTGTAGAGTACAGCTGCAGTAGTTGTTTTATTCAACTAGAACCTTTGACAATGGATATGATATAAGTAGACATTCCGTTTCCAGGCTAAAAAGTTGTTGCCATTTTTAGAATAGAAATTCATGTATAGTTCTATATTGAGCCAAAATTGAAAGTAATTTGTTACCTTTCTCATACTTCAGTGATGAAACTAATTTAAATAATTATGAGAAAATATACAAATCTGTTGCTCATAAGTTGTTGATAAAGTATTGTGTAATCTAAGAGATTCAGTCAATTTAATTTTCAGTGTGTCTTTCTAGGCATTAGGCATTTATGAATATATTTTCTTGATAACAGGATCCAACAATAGTTTAACTGTGGGTCGGGACTAGATTAACTGGTAGACTTTTAGTAATTTTTATAAATGCCATTTTTCAGCTCTGAAAATTCACATCAGTTTAGAAATGAAGAAGGCATTGGATGATGTTGGGGGCTTCCGAACTGAGCATAGAGGATATGTAGACATAAAAGTAAGTTTCAGGAATTTACATTTAGCATGTCACAGAGGACTGTTGTAGACAAAGGTTGTTAGATAATGAGACAAATTCAATCATATTAAAGTGGTACCACCATTGACTTAAACCGTTTTGTTTGTTTCTAAACAATACTTGAATGATGAAAACAGAACCAAGGTAACTTTAAGTCACTTATTCTAGAGTCTATAAGATGTGTGCCTTTTAGTATTTTAATGTTTTTAAAGCATACGTTATTTGTACTAGAAATCTATATACGTACCGTAACTAGCTGTATTTCACCTCGTAAGTCATTATAATTGTATTTTTTGTTTCTAACATGTCATAATTTCACAATCGACTGTGTGTCTGATAACCCCCACATTGTTTTGTCAGCTGTGGCTGTAGTTGAGAAGGCAGTGGTTACTGAGAACGGGATGATCAGTGGTGGGGGGAGGGATTTGATATTGATAATGCACATGAATTGTCCTAGTGAATAATGATGCATTGCAATTATTGTCGATACACTTGATGAATGTAATGGGCATGTGTTGTTTATACTGATACCTTTGACATCCATATGTTGTTAGGAAACATCATTGATCAAGTCGAATGACAAATAGTGAATTTGTCATTTATCCTCTACATAATAGAATGAGAAACCTTCAGATCTGAGAAGGAGCTCTGCATTCAGGCGGTAAAATTACTTTTCCTACAGTCACCCGGCAAAGTTTTCTTCCTTGTACTGTTTATAGTACAGAAAGCTGCTAATTGCTGCATATTTATACTTTGTCGTATGGTTTATACTTTGGCGCACATCAGGATTCCAACGTAACAACACAAAACAGCGTGGTTCTATTATGCACGTAATCCGTGTGAGCTTGGAAATAGGTTGGCAACACTTAAAGAAAAATAATACTATGAGCAGCTGATTGACTATTATAACTACGATTTAACTTGTCATTTTGTGTTTATAGTTTATGTTCTCTTTTCGGTATATCTGAACATTCTGGACTTTTCTTTTAAACGTTTTTAAAACATTCCTACGATCTTAATAAACAAGAAAATACCTTTAAAGCATTTTTTTAGGCCCGGAAACCACTGCAAATTACAAAAATATACAAAACTATTTTCTCAAGTCACGGAGCACATTGCTTGCCGAGGAAAAAATAGCGGATTGATACGGACCGGGGACTACTTTCTCTAGGGCACCTATTTGTGTTGCCAGCTGAACCTAAAAAAGTTTTGTATAGTGTTTGAAAGACTAATTATTTATATGCTTTATAGTGACTGTAGGAAAAATATAATGTGTAACACAAGTGCAAAAGGCCTTTGCTGCACTCGAGATAATTCCGCACTCCTCGTGTGCAGCAATGTGCCACTTTGCTCACTAGTTACACAAATAACTATTTTTAATGATTTCAGGGCAAAGGAGTGCTGGATACTTATTGGCTGACTTGCAAAGAAGGAGTGATGGCTTCTAGTGACAAGGAAAAACTCTGTCTGGAGTATTCGTATCAAGTTTGACATATTGATTGAATCTTAAATAATAATGTCCTCCATGATTTAAATCACAATGCTACTGCTACTGGGTGGATTTTAGCAGTATGTAAATTTTTAAAGTGTAATGTAGCCGTGAAAAAACTGTAAGGAAATATTCCTCGGCTTCTCCAATTGCCTTGAAAGTTACAGAATACAGAGGATGAAGATATTATGTATTTTTTAACCCCTTTATGACAAAGGGTTATTTAAAGTTCCATATAGTTTGAAGATTCCATTAGGTATTTAAAACAGTGTTATAATATTTTAATGTTTAAGTCTCTTGTAAGGGTACAGTCCAGACCTTAGTCATGTTATTTATAACACCAACCCTCTGTTAACTTACAGTTCCTTTACGATCTAATTTATAATTTTGTTGCGTTTTAGGCATCAAACAACTATGTAGTTAAATATTAGTGATATAATATAATAAACTGTCGTTACTGTGAGTGTGTTCATGAACAAAATAAGTTCCAACAAATTAAGTTAATGTGTAGGCTAAATGTGATGTTTACTATACATATTTATTTCTATTCTAGTCATTGGTATACATGTATACAATATTTTGGAGTTCTATATATCTAATAAAATATTTATGTTTTAAAATATATATTTGTACAGTATATTGAAGTTTTGTTTGAGTGTTTACCCATGATGAATGTGTGTGTGTGTGTTTTTTTTTTTTTTTTGCACAGATTTGTTGCTTAATGAAAGTTACTGTTAAATGTTTGTAAGAAGAGAAAAATGTAAGAAATTCAAATACTGAACTCTAATTCTGGTGGAACGAAAAGCTGTTTGTTATTATAAGTTGCACATGTTGAGTGTTTTAAAAACATAGATAGATAACTTAGAGATTATATTGATTCATCAATACTGTCATTTGTGACACATGATTAATTACTTAATTTCTTCCCCTATTTACGTATTTGTGATTTAGTTATTAACAACCATCAGTGGCGTAACAGAAGGGCCCGCAGGGCCCGCAATGCAGGGGGGCCCGGGAGCTGAGGGGGCCCGCGAACCGGTGAGCGGGAAACGGTGAGCAGGGAGGCCCGTGAGACGAGTGGGGTCGAAAATTGGAGTTCATTCTTATATAAATGTATTATTATTCAGTAATTGTATTGAACAAGTAATAAACATTAATGTTATTAATAATATGTTGTTAACAGTTATCGTTAAATTTCGTTAGGCTTCTTCAGTGATAACGAACTATGGTAACAAATTTAACGTGTTATAACGTGGGTCTTTGATTATTATGCAATCTTACTTTCGTCACCGAGAAATATTTTACTTCTCGGTGATTTCGTACACTGCTTATGTCGTCTGCAAACATTTTGTTACTTTGGTGCCTGGAGTCAAACGTTGGCTGGGGCTTTTAATATTGTATTATTTTACATTTTAGTTTTGTCCTAATATTGATTGTATTTTGTTAAATACAATATACTTGCTAGTCTACTGACTGTGTTTGTTAGTCCATATCTTATTTTACCTCACAATTAACCAATACTAAAGACATTTGTTGTAAGATAAACGCTTACAACATAATAAGACGCTTGAAATCCATGCAAAGCTAAAATAAAAAATGCAATTGGCTATTTTAGCCTGTGATGAAAGTACGCCAATCTATTAAATTAACCAGCTTTTAGTGTATGGGTTAATTATAACCAAATATTAAACTAACCTAATAAATTAATACTTTCTCATCCTTCAGTCATATTTGGGTTAAAATATGCACATCGCG
The DNA here is from genome assembly GCF_028750875.1 of Macrosteles quadrilineatus. NCBI lineage: Eukaryota > Metazoa > Arthropoda > Insecta > Hemiptera > Cicadellidae > Macrosteles > Macrosteles quadrilineatus. Next base: position 14,376,141 of record NW_026542602.1, read on the forward strand.
TCCCTTAAATAATTGGTTGTTTGACTTTAATACTTTACTTATAGAAATGGCGACCATACCACTGAAGGTATTTTAAGCCAAGAATTAATGGAGATGAGTGTAGGATGAGTAGCCCAACCTTTTAGTTTTGAAAGGGACTAAGGCCTACATATTCCTTAGGCGAATGTTAATTAATAGCCAATACAGCAAAAGGCAACTAAGGGGCCTAAGGGGGTTAATAGGGGAATTCGAACCACATTTTTGCCTTGTAATTAACAAATTATAGTCTAATTATTAGGGTAATAAAAATTGATAACGTGTGTGATAAATTAAATGTAAAATGTTTAACCACCTTGATATAAACATTCTGATAGACGGATGGAAAATAAGTTTTTTTTAATTTGATTTCAAAACTATTTACAAACACTAATATTGATATAATGATGTAACACTTTCATCAAACCACGACTGAAATACTTAACACACCCTTTTATGGAACATAACCCATAATTTAATACTTTAATTTTTAATTTAATATTTTTTTTCATAATTTATTTACCACTCTTTCTATGATTAATCAGTTGATCATTGTATCGGTGGTCCAAAAAAACCTCTGGGGGAGGGTGAGGGCGTTTGATTATGTTGTATCTGTGGTCTAAAAATAACTCATGAGAGGGGGGGCCCAAAAAATAAGTTTGCAGGGGGGCCCGTAAAAATTTTTTACGCCACTAACAACCATTATATAAATATAATCGTTAAAAGTGAAGAGTTGGGGAAATGTTGAAAAATACAATATCAAAGATTAGAAAATTAATTATTCTAAATCAATATAAGTCCAAACTTAAGTAATCCTAAATAAGGAGTAATCCTGTTTAGAAGCACTTATAAGTAATTGACTAATTACACTCAAAATATACTCTTACAAAGTCATATTTTCAAATTCATAACTTATAGAAAGAGTAACTCTTATTACATAAGACCATGTAAGACATATGTAGAGAGTAGGCCTATGTATCTCTAGATTAAGTAACAAAATTCAAAATTCTTAGATTCTAAATCTATTCTGTTCATATTTAAACAGTATTTTAACTTAAGAAAACCTGTGCCGAATTCAGGTACAAGTTATCCTCAGTCTGTATATAGTGTTTACAAAATAATATAATTATCGTACTGTCGTTAACTAAAACACAAGTCAGGTACCTTATCAGGTAAATGTAGTTTGCTTCAATAACACATTTGTTTTAAAACATTTCTTCGCTGTCTTTAAATAAATCTTTCTTGCTCCAAACATATACGCCTCCTCTCTTCCGGAACATCTTTTCATCGAATCCACTAGCATTCAGAGCGTTGTGGACACCAACGTCCAAGAGAGACCTAGACGGTTTCTTAGCTCCATCTCTACAGTCCAAAAACCGCATCTGAAAAGAAAACATATTGGCATTAAATATTAAGATATAACAATAACATTGGGATTACATGAGTTAAAAAAATTTTTGTTGCAATAAAAAACATGCCCATGTAACGACTTATCCTTAACCCATTGGCAGTGACTAATGAGCGTTACTCGTCTGGCCGCTGCAGGCCCAAAATCCGACTCACAAGCCTAGCTAATTTTTTTTTTTTACTTTTACTTTTATGATGTTTATAAATATCTTGCTTCGTTTTTTGCGTATTTAATTATATTTTTGGGAATGAAAGGTTGTGTTGCCATGGAAACCAGATATCACCCAAAATAAGCCGTGGTAAGGTAAAACAAAAAACTTTTTCCTATGTTATTACTTATAAAAGTAAACAACTTGTAATTTTTCTACGTAGGGAGTCAATTGAACTTTATGATAGTAGTGTCATTTGGTGTCTGGATTAATCTTGGAATTTGTAAATAAAGTTTACTTTAAAAAAAAATTATTTTTAAAACTTATTTCTATTTTTATTATTTTATTTTCTAAATTGTATAACTTTATAATTTTATTTATATAGATTATCCAATTAAACTTTTTTTGTAGACAATTTTATTGTGAACAAAATGGCAAAAGAATTATTAATTTATTACCTGAGGTTTTCTTTCCATAAAAATTAGAGTTAAAGTCTACAAATTCAGTAAAATTATATAATAATTGCTGACAGAGGGCACTGCAGACAGTGCATTAACTCCTTCCCCAGTGGGTTAAACCTGCACTACCTATTTAAGAAAAGCAACTGTGGATAACATGGATTAAAGAACCAAAATCATAAAATTGCACCAACCATCAAAACTTATAGTAACTAATATACAAATTATTCATTTTTTTCCGTCTGGTTTTTATTCTAAAACTCGCTTCAACTTTGGAAATGGAATGTCTAGTTCTGCCCATTGTAAAAGGTGCCTTCCTAATATATAGGCAATATATTATTTAGGATGGATTGAACATGTGTCACTATATAATTTGAAAGCAAAGCAATGTTTATATTTTGTATTTTTCTACAACAACAAAAAATAAAATTGACTATATATCTAGAGAACAGTTCAAATTACAGATCAATCGTGGTTAGTGCCAGTACTGTCAGTAACTGCTTGATGTACTCACCAATTCATCCAAAATCAAATAACTGTTTTGCATCTGAAATAAAATGAGTTTTGTTAATTAGTGATACTTTAATACAATTACAAATTAAAATTTAACGCTAAGTTGGTTACCAAATACTCATCTTCTCCAACTCCAGTTATTCAACTTTGTCTGCAAAGGCAAAGTGGGTATTTTTGTCAAGAAAATTTGTTATAAGTAGGAGAGGTTAATAATGTTTTATTCATTGTAATATAAATAGCCTCCGGATTGCGAAGAACAACTTGTATCCACAACTATAGTTTCGACCTGCTAGGAGGTCATCGTCAGGTGTGTACAAGGATAATATGATGTTCACATGAAGGTCGTCAGGGTCAAAAGTTTTTAACACATAACATTTACACAAACACATAGCATGCACACACATACGGCCAATAAAATAAAATAGTAGTCACAACGAACAGACCGGTGTTTGTAATTCGGAAGTTGAGTCTAGACTAAAAATTGGCAGAGGCAGCCCTACATTAAGGCGACCAAGGCGGTGCCTGGGCCCCCACCCTTTCCAGAGGCCCCGCAGAGCCGTATTCCAGGTATTAAGAAAAGCCCGCTATTGAACTCCACCTTGAGCCCCGCAATCTTTAGGGCCGCCACTGACAATTGGATTGTCTGAATCAGGTATTTAAACTATAATTTTAAGGTTAGGTTAGTTATAATTTAAATTTGTATAGTTAGTTTAATTGGAATTGATAATCCTCTTGATGATCTTCTATAATAACAAAGAACCAAAATAAAAAAAAACTTCAATGTTAACTAATATTTCAAAATGTTTTTCAGTTATTGCAACGTTTTAAAGACAAAATCTTGACTTAAATCCCTAAAAGTATTACTACTAGCTTAGTAAAGAATAGGAAATCAAGTTTTCGTTCCCAGTGGCATAGCCAGGTTCGGAGGGCCCTGAGCAGAAATTGCTTGAGTGGCCTCTTCCAAAACATCAAACATTACCATACATTTAATATAGTACTAGCTGTACCCGCGGGCTTTGCCCCGCTTAACTTCATAAGTATTCGCATGGCTCAATCACGTCCTGGTTGAAGTTCGTTCGCTACGCTCACTCACCTTCAGGTTGGAAATCGTTCGCTGCGCTCACTTGTTTTCAGGTTAGCTCGTTCGCTACGCTTACTCGCCTCCAGGTTGATGTTCGTTCGCTACGCTCACTCACCTTTTGGTTGCAAATTAGCTGTTGTCATACATTTAAAAAAGTCATCCCTTTTATTGTTTATAATACAGTACTTTTATAAAGGTTTTTATGTTTTAATATTTAACATTGGAGAATTTAAACGTTGTTAAGTGCACAGGTGTGCTGTGATTGGGGTTTAATACATTTGGACTTATTCAAAAGTAAAATAGTTTTCTGTGCTGCAATCTGTAGAAACACTGTGGCACTATTTCAAATCATGACTAATGCCACTAATGCTAATACAGAATGTTGTAGTTATTCAAACGTACAAAACAGTTGGTGAAAGTAAACATCTGCTTTTAAATTATATTTATTTGTAAACATTCTAGATCAAAAAGTCTGACATTGGCCCACTTAAACCCCTCTGGGGCAGAGCCCTTTTGACGGATCTGCACCAAACTTCACTCGAACCATCCTTGAAAGATGCTTAATAATGCCTGAAAGTTTCATTACAATCTGTCGAGCGGTTTCGGAGTCCATAACGTATATACACATATATATACATACATAGTTCCTCTATTATAGATATAGATATTTGTTTCCCTCTTAAGCCGGGTTTGCCTAGGCGCAGAAGCAGAGAGCGGAGAGAGGAATGCGGAGAGCGGACTCCACTTGTCTTAGGTAATTTAATGTTACTGTTTTCCTAGAAGCAGAGCGGAACACCATGTTAATCTCTTTTCCGCTCTCCGCGTTCCTCTCTCCGCTTCCCCGGCTAGGAAAACCCAGCTTTAATGGTCTTTGAGGATGTTTTGTTGATAAGATGAAGCACAACCTACGTCAATATTTTGAATTTATTTTTGAAAGTCCAAACCAGCTGTAACGGTTATTTAGTATTGCCATTCGGGCCAGTGACGTAATTGGTTTATTTTTATGATCCATACCGTTTCAGATCTATATTATTCGAAGAAAGATATAGTTTAGTCTGAAGATTGAGTGCCAAGATATAAGTATAAATTGTTACGTAATATGTAATTTATTGTAAAATAATACTATAGGTACGGTACTTTGTAAAAAGGGCCTAAAACGTCTCCTTTCTATTAAACTAATTACGAACAACTATTACTGTCATTTAGATGCAAAATGTGAGTCAGCCAATACCAAAACCGCCCTACACCTTTAACCCACCAGTACACGAGCGGCTAATTGTAACACCAGTAAACACGTGGACTGGCATTCCGTGTCTTACTTCTTACTAGAAACGCTCTTTTATGTACCTTATAAAGTTCATATAGCATCAAAATTTCTAATAATCCAAATATAGGTAGGCCTAAATAGTTATAGACCAATTTCAAAAATTAGTTACAATTATTTCAAATTGAAAATGTCCTGTTCAAAACCAATCAGTCAATCGCTGGCCTGTTCTTCATCCTCTTGAAACATGACGCGCCTAACTTTACACCCTCGTAGCTCAGGGCCATTAGACGCTAAGACGGTCAAAACACCGCTATTGTAGTGGGGGGGGGAAGGTGGATGGCACGTCATGTCATTCGCTCGTGGATTTACTTATTTCGGTGCACTTTTTCAAAGACACATATATACATATATTGTATACAAATTTTAACAGATAGTGTTTTGGCCTCTGAGGACATCAAAAATTAAAAATTATTTCGATCCTGGTCTAGGTCTTACTGTGCTCCGTACGGTAATATCTACTTAAATTCGCAAAAACCTAGAAAACATAAAAGAATAGGTCTCTTTGGCGAAAACTTCCTCTGTACTGGAGAACTCACTCCACTAAAAGCTATTGAATAGAATATTATGGTTCCCTTTAGCCAAATGTTCATATCTAAACACATATTCTGTTTGGGCACTATTTCATCACTTTAACCTTTGAAACTTACCTTAGCATTGCTTTCAGGCACTAAACAAGGCAGGTGACTATGCCGCTCAAGAAACTCTTCAAACTCTTCACTGCTAATGACAAACTTTTCCGCATTCCGCAGAGCTTCAGGTCCAGCATTCTCTCCTTCCAGCAACAAACACTGAAACACCTGAAGAAACATTCTATGTCGATAACCTGTCTGAGTGAAGTAGAGTCAAACAGTTTCTGGAATTTATTTTAAGCTATTTATTGTGTGGAAGTTTATTTGCAGTTAGTAGGGGAGGGGTGGGGGAAAATATTATTACATTTTGTAAGAGTTCAGCTCAGCCACTCTTTACAAGCTGAGAGTGTTCATGGACTTCGGGCCAAAGGCAGCGATGTCGTGGGTTTGGATCCTGGTAACTGTCCCAAACATTTTAACAGTACAGTTCACCTACGTACTGTACCGGTTCACCTCTTGCTTTGCTGGATATGTTCCACGCACAGATCTGTAGTCTATGTGGATGGGCAAATGCAAGGAACCTTTTCCCCAACTTATATTGCACCATTTTATCATAGCTTCAAAACCAAACAACTAATTCTGTGAAGCCTTTGTAAAGTTTAATTTAATCATCAATTGAGTATGGTGGTTATGTTATAATCCACCTTCTATGAATCATGTTCGTTCACATTAATAACACTCTAGTTCTTCAACTTATCACCGCCGATAGCCTACACCTTTTATCCTACACTTACATTACTTTTTATCTCAATATTTATAACTCAATCAGACATACAACTTGGCTTTTAATGTTTTAGTGGGTTTGATAAGATAATAGATGCCTCTCGAGCAAAAATGGTCTCAAATTAATATGCAATAAAGATAACAAGTTTAAAATCAATATTTTCGATTTAGTGCTGGAGTTACATTGTTTCACACTCAATACTCTATGTTCTTGTCACTCATCTCCATTCATACTTGGCTTAAAATACCTACCTTCGTTTGATCGCCATTTCAGTTAAAAGTATTAAAGTATTTCACTAATGTCAATGACTCCTAGACCACTGTTACATTTTTTTACAGCTTTGATATAATGTTTAATGAAAATAGAGTATTCTTATTCTTCTGGTCAAATTATCATAAATAGCATTTTTACAAATAAAAATCTGAATAGCAGGGCATTTTGAAAATTGATGACTTAAATGATAATGGAAAGGTTACACATGTCTTGATAATGCAGTAAACATTGTTCCTCATATCACTGGGAAGATAGTTTCTAGTACCTAATCATCAACAATAACTCGTCCCCTAATTATATAACCAAACAGTAAAGCACAAATCAATAAAATAACCCTAAAACAATAGAAACTAAATTTTGCCGACACTAGCGCACGTAGTGTCACCGTACATGAACTAGACACGAAAAACGAGCTTCAAATTTTGCAATGGGATGAGAAGTCTACTTGTGTTGATTAGTCTATGATTGAGGTATGTGCCCTTAGGAAAGGGCTTATCGAAAAACTGATATTTTTTTAAAGAAAGTTTCACATTAAGACTTCGACTCATAAGTAAGACTTCATAAAAGTAAAACTTCCAGTAAGCGGTTGATAGGTGTACAGCTTAAGAGTTTCTCAAAAGTATGTGATACTTATATTAGCTTTATACACTGTATATAGGTAGATTAACCGCAGTGAGTGCTTTGGACTTGTCAAATTATCATTATTGTGTTGATTGGTATGAAGCAAAGAAAATGTTGGCATCCCAATGGTTCTTTGGATTTGTTACTGATATTATTTAATTAGTATTATTTTAAAATTGTTTTTAAAAGGTTTATTCCAAACGATCCGTCACATTCTATAAACTACAATTAATTACCTTCCATGTTCACATGAACGGCTGAATTAGATAGTTTATAAATTTAAGATACAAACAAGCACATTACCTTCCATCGTACTGGCCGCAGAATAGCAATACATTCTCCCATATATTCGTCAACATTGTAAGTGTTCACAACGGTGTTGATTTTAAACATTACCTGGCAATCACAAGTAAGAACAACAAATTAAAACATGTTATATTTAAAATATGAATAACAGTACCAGTATGCATATATATCTTCTTAAATGTCATTATTTTTATTTAAAAATGATTATGTAAAAATAAACCATTCTTCTGTTCTAAGTATATATGAGTCTTAATAAGTTAAAATAAGTTTGTAGTTAAAAACTTTTAGGTACGTATGTAATTATGTAATTATTGTAATTTGAAAACACTAAAAAGTATATATTTTGCACACATTCACTCCCATATTTCATTCGGTTTAGCATTATATGGGTCAACAAAAATATTAAATATGGATAGCATTCTGATCTGAAGCGACAAAAAGAAGCTATCAGAATTATGCTTAAGCTTAAACGAGATGATTCGGCAAAAGAACATTTTAAGAAATTACAAATTTTTACAGTTTATGGGCAATTTATTTATGAAACAATTCTTATTGCTAAACAAAAATGAATCTGAGCAAGTAATAAATTCAGCGCATTCTTATAATTTTAGGAGAAGGGAGTTTGTCCAGTCTCACAAATAAAAATGTTTGGAATAAAAACCCTCATATGCTGGTAACGATTTTCTAAAATTTGTCCTTGAATTCATAAAAAAAGAAAACCTATCTAGATTCAATAAAATTCTAAAAGAGCATATAATAAATCTAGCATTATGTTCTTTTGATGAATTTTCCACCTCCCATAAATAGAAATAGTATTTTTACCACCAATGTACATGATGTACATGAGTATTCTGTACCACCAATGTACATGATTAACGAATAAAGATGTTTGAATATGAATATGAGTTCATCATTATAACAAAAAATATGTAACCAATTTATTGATAGTAAACTGAAATGATTAAATGAGGAGGCGGAACCGTTATTCTCGATGATGTTTTTTGACTCTGCAAACAATAAGTGTCACTTCTGATGCCGCTCAAGGTTCCATACTTAACCTGGACTTCTACATGTAGAACATTGCCTACAACAGCTTCCAAAGATCTAAAATGCCTGAGGAAACCGTCTTACTTGGGTACGCCGATGACATCACAGCTTTGATAGCTGCAAATGCGCACCATCAACGCATAGACAGCAGAACATAGAGACTCGCATGCTCTGAGTAAAACCTAAAACCGAGATAGGTAGGGATTCTGACCAAAAAACAGATTGACAGTATTGACACCATTGTGTCATTAAGGGTGGTGGACGTCCAAAAATAATGTTTGTATTATTTTCCTAGAAAGGTCTAGCCCTAATCTTTTTGCTAAAGTTCGACTTTGTCACATCCGTGTTGTTTAAATTTGTCACATCCGGTTTGGGTAGGACAATACCACATTTTTTACTACGCCTAAATACTTACATACTCACAGATGCATAAGGTTCATATTGGAACATTTACCTTATACTTTTCGCACCAGTCTCTTATTTGCTTTAACTTTTGTACGTGGTTTCGCCCTTGTCCACGACCAATCTTCTTATTTGTCTCTTCATCAAAAGAATCACAAGAAATTGCCAAAATATCCAAGTATAATCCTACAAAATGCAATAAGACGAATGTCACTGATGTTTAAACCACATTTACTATTATTGTTCCTAAAAAAATTAAATGAAAAAGGAAACAGTGCTTGTTGGCTTTGGAAAAATTAGGAAATAGTCTTTAAGTAAACTTGAGGGCAATCCCAAACCAGTGTAGTAGCAACTATATTTAAATAAATTTAAAATTATTAATTGATATGAAAGTTTTGAAGCACGGATCAGTTTTGAATTGATCAAACTGCCTGTTTGTACTGTAGCAAGATAAATACAGTAGAACCTCTTTAATCCGAAAATCTTAAAAATCTAAAAATCTTAAGCTCAACCTATCCAGTAGCGAGTTTTCGGACCCAGTCCTTCAACCCACCACTGGATAGGTTTAAGAACCCTGTCAAGGGGGGGGGCAACCTAGGGGTTTGACACCCCCCCAAGAAAAGAACTGGGTTTGGGGCTCCTCCGCTGGGAAATTTGGCATTTTTAAAGCCGTTACAGCCATTTTTAACATCTGGAAAACTGTATCCAGAAAACCACAGTTACAATTTTAGGACAAAATTTATGTTTAAATTGATTATTCCAGGGCCCATTGGGGTGAATTTTAGCACCTGTAGCCCCCCCCCCTCCTTGGAACCACCACCAATTATCCACAAAACAACAGATTTTCTTAATAGAGAAATAAATAGCTTAGGTGAGAAAACCCATCTCTATATCTTCTCCCGGGAAAAGCTATGACTTTTAACTGTAAATATACACTAAAATATATATTCTAATAATTATGATGTGTAAAATATCCTCTATAAAATAATTCTAATAGCACAAAAACTGAGAAGCGTGGAAAAAAACAAATAAGTTATGGCATTCATATAATCTATTTGGGTGTATGGGTCAGATCACTAACACCCGACACGGGTAATTAACATTTGTTTGAGTAAAATTAGGATGAGAAAAACTTACCATATTTCTTAAACCATGCCTCCCTTATAAGGCTACCATTGCTCACAATGGATACACTGGGCAACTTTAGGTCTACTTTGCAGTATTTCACTAGAGTACCAAGAAATTCCCCATTTTTGTGAATAAATGGTTCTCCGCCGGAGAAGTTGACCTTTTCCATTCCTAAGAGAGAAAAAACATAATATAGCCTTTAACTAGCTTAGATTTGGTAGAAATGTTTACTCCATTTGAGTAAACTATGTAAGTAAACACCAAAATTAAGGCTATCTCTAAAACCAAAAACATAATCAAGTTAAACTTAGCAAAATGTGTCAAAATCAGGTCTGTTAATTTGTAGCTTGCTGGTTCTAATTAGAGCCTGATTGGATTTACACTAAAATGTCTCCTTAAAAATATTACATTTATTCCCTATTTAAATACCATTAGTTTAACAAGTACTTAGGTTTGCTGCAACAGGGAGGGTGGTAAAAAATTGTTTTTTGTAAAATTTTAATAGTTTAGTATGAAATGAATGCATTTTCCAAATTTGATCAAAATATGCTCATAAACAAGCAAACTACAACAGTTTACAATTTTCTCCATAAGAATAGCATGGGAATTTTAAATTTATAATTTTTGAATTTTCTCCGTAGCCATCAGGCGCATAATAACGCTCAAATAGGCCTATACTAAATCATTTGTTTTTTAAGCTCTACAAAATGGTTTGGAAAGAAGTTGCTGAATTTGATGTTTTTAGGGCTAAAAATGGGAAAAACCAATTTTTACCCCATTAAACCCCCTATAAACCCCTCTTCCCACAGTCCGATCATGCTGGTTCGCAAACTCCTTCGAATAAACGTAGGTTTACACGTTTCGACGTTTGTACCAAATTTCATCAAAATCGATTGATTTTTGCTCGTTATCGCGCTAACGGACACATATATTATATATATATGAATTTGAACGGATGATGTTTTTGGCCTCTAGGACCTCAGAACGAAAAAGTAAATTGGTCCCGGGTCCAGGTCTTACCATGAGTACTACGGTAATAGCTTATTCCCTATATGGGGAATTCGCTAAACAGGAGGTAAAAAATCTTAAAAATTGTATTCTCCTTATTTTAACCCTGAGATCCCCAACCTGGCATTTCACAAACTCGGCACCCTTCCAGTCCACATTACTGTACGCCGAGTTTGCGGGACTCTACTAATTTGGTTTAAGTTATTTAAGTATTGAATCGTTGTTTTGAGTAGGTAGGTACATTTTAAGTTACGGTTTTGTTAAATTTACACTGATTAAACGCCTAATAAGTTAAGTATGGTACACACACTTCAACCTTCTAAGTTAAGTTAGTAGCCTAGTCGTAACTTACTCGTTAAACTTAATTTTATTCAAATGGGGAATAAATCTGATATGGTTAAGGAAATGTTATTTTTTTACAATCAGACAAAGGGAATTTACTTAGTAGGCCTACGCAGGTTTGCTGTATTTTGATAAGGTGTTTAGAATTAGCCTAGGTTCCAGTTTATAAGTAAGATATGGCTAGGGAAGTAACTTAAAACTTTTAAACGGTAATTAAATGTTAAATTGGTTATAACTTATTACCTGCATCTTTTAACAGCTTCAGTCCATGTTTGGCTTTCTCCACAGGCAAAACAACCGAATTTTTAGCAGTGTGAAAACAAAATCCACACTGGTAATTGCACTGTCTTGTAAAATGATAGTTAACACTTTTAGGAACCATGTTTTGACTACCAGTTTCTGCATTTTTAATATCCACAGGTTCATAGTAGTGTTTAAACCACTTCAAAAGAAAAATATAAACCTGAACCATAAAGTGCCAAAGTTCAACAAACATTTTCACTTATTCCTACTCCCTATCACAAAAAACACTTTTTAATAAATTGTAAATAGGCCTAAGAAGTTATGTTACAAATAATCATAACTTAAGATCAAATTGAATACAGAGTCAAAACATTCCTCCTTGGTGGCAAAGCAGGGATTGTGCAATACTGTATTGGTACTTCTGCCTCAACACAGCACTTATTGCAATTGCAAAATGAATCATCTGCATATTTTTCGAGCTTGAAACTGGGGACGGGAAGTACAGAGATTTTCTTCTTCTTCTTTACTTACCACAAAGATACCAGTACACACAGACTACGTCACAACGTCAGGTATGCCAAAATAAGAAGTTAAAAGGCCGTTTTAAATTTTTCGCGCCAAAAGCGATTTTGCCAATCTGAAGAAAAAATGCTAGAAAAAGTCAGACGATTTTGGCATATTATAATTATGTTAAAGGGTTATAGTAGTATGTTTTCTGTTGTTAAAGCGTCGAGAAAGCGAAATTATCTTCTTGAGTATGAATTTATACATACGCTTTATTATAAAAGACTGTTCAACAACCACAAAATATACACAGAATTATAAACGGTAAATATATAAATGAATATGATTTTTTGTAGTGTAGACCATAGATTAAACATACTCCCTCTTTTTGGTTGGTCTATATGGATAAAACTGGTTAGATAAAGCCATCTTTTATCAATGGTTAGACATAAACAGAAATTCAAACCATCTTGAAATTATTATTTAAAAAGAGCATTATGCACAGATAACGATTAACGACAATATTATGAAGTATCTTGAATGAAATAAAAGGTTTCTTGCCACAGAACAAAAGTTAAAATAGTCTTTATAGATTAAGGCGAGTCTTTTACTCTTCCTACTATTTAAAGTTTATTTTGCTGTGTGTATCATATTCATTTCAGACTCATTATTGTGTTGATGTTCAATAATGTCTCTATATACTAAGCTACCCATATTTTACTAAAATACACTTGATTAGCGTCCCTGTAGCAGCAAACCTAGGCACTTGTTAAGCCGAATGTTATTTCAATAGATTTAATTGAACATCAAATAAGGCAAATAGAAATTCGCTTAGTGTGGAGGTTTGCAGTGGCGGGGGTATCTTTATATAATCTCACCGATGTAGGATCCAAGCATTCAAGTAAATACTCAAGTAAGCTCTATAACTTCTCAGCTTCTCGATACTCGAGTTTCTTTGGTTTTACCATACTCCCTTAGTAGATTTCTCATCCTTATGGAACAGCTGAAGACAATTTTATTGTTAGTTCATGTACGGTTTATGTAGAGGTCGTGTTTTGTTTACAATTTGTTTCCCGTTATTACAGCCATTTAAAACCTCGTTTAACCAAATAATACGATCTAATCATAAACAATAACTTGTCCCCTAGTTATATAACCAAACCCAGTAAAGCACAAATCAAGAAATTAACCCTAAAATAATGGAAACAAAGTTTCATCGACACTAGCGCCTTTGTGTAACGTACACTAGACACAAAAAACGTGCTTCAAAATTTACAATGGGATGAGAAGTCTACTTGTGTTGGTTATAGTCTATGGTTTTACTCAGTTAAGGCATCAAACAAACCATTACAAGGGGAGTATGTTTAACCTATGGTTAATAGTCCAGGCTTAACTTGCAGCAGAGCAGCAGCAGAGAAGACACGGCCACCAAGGTGGCAGTGAGAGAAGAGCAGCTAATATGCACTACCGCACGGCCACTTTTAACTACAGGCCGCGGCCTGGTAGAATTGGCAACGCTGCAAGTGGTTTTGTTTAGTGACAGACATACCATAAGATAACATGGCAGACAGGGGACGTCAGCATCAGCTCATTAATTCTCACTTTATTGATTTAAATTTATGAACATAAATTTATTAAAATATTGAAAATAAAACATACAGAACTGAAAACCGAAACAAAATGAATTAAAAATCTATATCTGTACATTTTAAGCGGAGTTAATATTGTCCTAGTTCAGTTAGTAGTCATTCTTTCGTAAATACACACACAAATAACATTTAGCTGCTTCCAAACAAAACAGCTGTTACAACACCACTTGCAACGTTGCCACTTCGAAGGCCTGGAGTTAAAGGTTAAAGCATAGCCACCTGTGGTTAAAGGCGGCCGTGACTGCCGGCCGCACAATTTTTATTTCAGCTGCAGTTATTTTAATAAGAACAAAATTAGAGCATTCAATTGGCTGAGGGAACACCATTAGCGCAATGAAACGGGCGGTGGTCTAATGGATAGCGTACCGGGCTGCTATACTTATGGTACCAGGTTCGAAACCCGTCGGGGGCACAAACTTTTTGTTTATGATTTTTGCATCATCAGCAAGTTTGGTTAGTTTTGTTAGGTTATAACAGTTAAATTTTATAATTAAAACCTTATAAAATTGAATTTGAGCAATTTATAGTTTTATTTTATGAACAGAACTATTTTTTCGATTAGTAAACCTTCATTCATTTTTTTCATTATCAGCAAGTTTGGTTAGTTTTGTTAGGTTATGACAGTTTGATTTTATAATTAAAAAATATAAAATTTAATTTGAGGCATTTATAGTTTTATTTTATGAACAGAACTACCTATTTTTTCTAGCAGTAAACCTTTATTCAATTTTGTCATTATCAGCAAGTTTGGTTAGTTAGGTTAGGTTATGACAGTTTAATTAAAAAATTAATTATATATTTTTTTAGTTTTAGGCCTACAATAATTTTTTTTTTAATTTCTAACTTTTAAACTCTCATTTTGTCCGTATTCAAAAACTGCAGCTGAAATAAAAATCGTGCCTACCGCCCTACCAAAGAAGAGCGGACCAGCCACAGACTACAGAATGAGAATACAGATTACAGAGATACGATTACGATACATACGATTACGATAAACGAAAACGATAGAGAGCAGATCAGACGACAAATAGTTTAATGTCGTTATTTGTTATGATTTATTAAAATTAAGAATATTAACTTACTCGCGTTAATTTGACCTTCTTCATAGTTTACGGAGTTATTAAATATTCCAAAATATGCCCTACAGTAATTGTAGTTATAATCATTTTATAATCTAAATACAATTTGATAATATATTACCACATTTTAACCTCACTCAGGTTTACAAAAATCACATGACCAATGTTTCGTTAAATTCTGTTATTTATAGCATTTTAGATTTTAGCTGAAAGTAAATAACAATCAATAATGGCTAGTCTTGGAAGTGTTAAAACCCCAGTAAATGTCCGTTCTTTCTCTAATTTCTATGTAACAATCCATGGCAAATATCATCAGCAACAGGTAAGAATATCCAATTTTTACTAAGTTAAATGGACTGAGAATTTGTTTTAACTGATGTTAACCGAATTACTATTACCATAGACTAACCAACACGGTTTATCTATGCTATTACATTACAAGATCATACTACCTAATCATGTCCTATTACATATTAATTCATTGTACAGGGTGAGGCAGGGAAATATCCCTACTTTTCAGATTGCACTGTGAGTAGTAGGGGTGTGCCAGGGGAATGGGTTTAGGCTGCACCATGACGTGCTGCATGGTGCACAAGGCTCTTGTCCTACAGGAGCCACAGTACCTTCTTGAGAGGCTCTTTTTCCGGGAGGAGGTCTCTCAGCGCAGTACCCGCCATGAAGGTCTCCAGCTTCACTTTCCAAGAGTGAGGCCTTGAGTTTGGAAGGAGAAGCTTCTCGTACTTCGGCCCAAAGCTGTACAACGACCTCCCCTCTGGCCTCAAAAAATATGCCTTGCCATCTTTCAGAGCCAAAATTAAGGAATTGTACTGTTATGATTAGTTGTTATTGATATTGTCTTGTTCTGTTTTGTTATTGTTTCTATTTATTTGTTTGTTAGTTATGAGTTATGACGAGAGTTGTTCTGAGAAGCAGTTGTACTGAGAAACGCTTGATCAATAAAGGCATTTTTATTTATTTATTATTTATTTATTAAAGGATGCAATTTACCTTGAAGTTGGCTGAATACCATAACAAATGCTTCACAGAGTTAGTTATGATGAACTCAAGTTCCAGAATACAGCAGTGCATTTACGATCAGGGACACCACTTGCAGGATATGATGTTTAAAACCAAGGAAAGTTGTATTAAAATAAACTCCCAGATGTAGGTAACCTTTTAATCCCAATTTAAAGTTTGGTTCTAACTTTTTGGTTGTCATACAATGTAACTTACCTTTAAAATTAGGGATACTTCCCTGCCTCGCCCTGAATATTAGCTTACGTTATTAGCCTAAAGGGTCAATCCATATCAAGTGATCCAGAAATAAAATAATTGGTTGCTTGACCATTTTTAAAATAAATAATAATTTTATCCTAGATACCTCTATCAATTCTGGGTTCAAAAGTGATTTTAATTTTTTTTTATCTCTTTTGTTACTTCTACGGCGGCCATTTTTGTTTTGCGGAACACGCAAATTTTTGCTCATGTAAGGGTTTGCGTTAACTTGCACAACTCGGTAACCATGAACACTAGAGTGATGAAACAAAAAGAATTTTAATCTGGAAGAAACAGCCTAAATATTATGTTCAGTACATATTTATTGAAATGTGTATCAAAAACAGTTTTAAACCCATCTCAACATTTCATAAGAAAACGGAAAAATTTCAACTTTTGAAGGCGTATTACCATTGGAACGAATAAAATCTCAGACTGGATTTTTT
Source organism: Macrosteles quadrilineatus (assembly GCF_028750875.1). Classification (NCBI taxonomy): domain Eukaryota; kingdom Metazoa; phylum Arthropoda; class Insecta; order Hemiptera; family Cicadellidae; genus Macrosteles; species Macrosteles quadrilineatus. Next base: position 14,392,767 of record NW_026542602.1, read on the forward strand.
TGTGTGTGTAGCAACTCAGTAGAACTGTTTGTATTTCAAATATCAACCATGAGACTTAATTCCTTTAAAAGTTATCATTTTTAAAAAACTGAAATTTTTTGAAAAATTCAAATGTTGAGTCTCAATATCTTTGTTGGGACAAAGTTTAAAAATCTGAAAGTTTTACCAAAAACCCCTCTTATGGTTGTTATACTGCTGTATGAAATTCATCTTTGAGATTTACTTTTAAGCTAAGTTACAGTATCATGAAAATCACAAAAAACCCATAAGCTCGGCCAACGTGGCTAGTACTGTAGGTAGCTTAAAGATTAATTTATAGGTGTAGGTAATTATTTTATTTAATGTAAACTTATCTTAATGTACATTTCAAAAATCCAAAACAGATTTTTAACTTAAACTTTGTACCCAAAGTACAAATTAGGCCTATATATGTACCGCTACGGTACGAAAAATAAATAAAATCCTGCTAAATTTTAAGTTTTATTCATCATTTAACTTAAATAAAACTTAGTTAATTCTATTTATATTGAGGTCTTAAAATTTATTTTCCATTTAGATTTAATGTACCGTAACCTGTATAACACAAATCAATAAAGTGTTAATTGTGGTATTTTGAAAAAAAATAACTCATATTCTGTGGGAACTGATATAATCTCCAGTACCTACAGGAAGTCGTAAATGAGTCACAAAACACAGTTTTACTTAACAAAATAATTCATTTTTATAACAGATGAAGAAATCACTCAACACCACAACAACAAACTCCTGGACCGATTTGAGAACTGTTTAAAGATTACTGGAACAAGAAGCTTCCATTGTTTTATTCCTGTACCGGACGTCCAGACAGTAGTAATGTTAAGTGCTTCGTAACCTCACTAGCAACTGAAAGCTGTAAAAATTACACTTCATACCAAAGACTCTATTGCATTTGTGTATGACAGTGGTGGGTGGCAGAGGTGATTGACATCAGTTATCAAAATAAAGATCCAGCAGGACCAACAACCAACCGCCTTTAAAACAAATTAGAAAGACCAAGCTTGGGTGCCTATAAACAAAGTTTTGAGAAAATTAAATCTCTTTTAACTGACAAAAACCACTGGAAGGACAAACCCAAACTGAATGAAGAAACATCCAAACTTCCTAATTAGCATGATCAAAGTAGAACAAAAAACACTAACAAGTAAAAAAAGTTGTATACTTTAAGAACTTGTCTTTCAAACAGCTTTTGTAAGTGAAATTTCTAATATTCTTTATTAAAATGAAAGTGGTTCAATAAATAATGAATAAATGAGTTCAAAATATTTAGGCCTATTGAAAAAAAAGGTGTAAACCGGAATGAAAATAATCTGATAAAAAGTTTTTTTTAATTTCACATAAGACAAGAAATTTGCAAGAAAAGGCTATACATGTTTAAAGTAAGTTAGGTAAGTTTACATTAAATAAAATAATTACCTACACCTATAAATTAATTTTTAAGCTACCTACAGTACTAGCCGCGTTGGCCGAGCTTATGGGGTTTTTGCGATTTTCTTGATACTGTAACTTAGCTTAAAAGTAAATCTCAAAGATGAATTCATACAGCAATATAACAACCATAAGAGGGGTTTTTGGCAAAAATTTCAGATTTTTAAACTTTGTCCCAACAAAGATATTGAGACTCAAAATTTGAATTTTTCAAAAAATTTCAGTTTTTGAAAAATGATAACTTTTAAAGGAATTAAGTCTCATGGTTGATATTTGAAATACAAACAGTTCTACTGAGTTGCTACACACACAAAAAAAATCAAGTCTGAGATTTTATTCGTTCCAATGGTAATACGCCTTCAAAAGTTGAACTTTTTCCGTTTTCTTATGAAATGTTGAGATGTTTTTAAAACTGTTTTTGATACACATTTCAATAAATATGTACAGAACATAATATTTAGGCTGTTTCTTCCAGATTAAAATGCTTTTTGTTTCATCACTCTAGTGTTCATGGTTACCGAGTTGTGCAAGTTACCGCAAACCCTTACATGAGCAAAAATTTGCGTGTTCCGCAAAACAAAAATGGCCGCCGTAGGAGTAACAAAATAAATAAAAAAATTTTAAAATCACTTTTGAGCCCAGAATTGATAAAGGTATCTAGGATAAAAATATTATTTATTTTAAAAATGGTCAAGCAACCCCTGTTGGATCACTTGATATGGATAGACCCTAAATTTTTACATACAGCTTTTAGCGAATTTCCTTATAGGGAAGTAGGCTAGCGATTACCGTAGGTGGCACGGTAAGACCTAGGCCTGGGACCCATTTAATTTTTCATTTTGATGTCCCCGGAGGCCAAAAACACAATTCGTTCAAATTTTTATATACCAGTAGTATGTATATAATATTTGTGTCCGTAAACATAACTTGAGTAATTTTTGTCCGATTTTGATGAAATTTGGTTTAAAGGTGTAAGGCGGTATGAACTTGAATGAGTTTAAGAATCGGCATGATCGAACCATAGTAACGGGGTATATTGGTGTAAAAATTGGTTTTTCTAATTTTTGACCCTCAAAACATTAAATTTCCCAATTTCTCTCTAGACCTTCTTTAAGAGCGTAAAAAAACTAATAATTCAGTATTATCCAAGTGTTTTTGTACGGTTGTTGGCTACAGAGAAAACCCTATTTTTTTTAAAAATCCCCTTGTTAAATTCTTATGAAGGATAGGTGTTGTAAAATGTATTTAAATGTAATATAATGTATTTAAATGCTAGTTTGCTTGTTTATATATTTTGATAAAACTTGGCAAATTAATTGATTTCATAATAAGCTGCCCCCTTGTGTAGTAGCAAACCTAAGAACTTACTCGTAAAACCTAAATGTTATTTAAATAGAAAATTGTAAATGATATCAGGCAAATGGAAATTTGCTTAGGCGGCAGGTTTGCTGCAGCGGGGGTATTTCACCTTAAGTATTTTATGTAGGCTTAAGTTTACTTGACATAGCCTTTGTCTAAATTTTACTTTAACTTAAGTTTACTAGGCTCTAGTGTTCAAATTATTTTCATATCTAGGCCTATTCTGAAATTTGCTACTAAACTTTCCTAAACTGTTTCTTTTTACTAACAATTTTGTGATAGTTTTATTGATGGGTGATGGTAGGCCTAATCAAATTAAATCAATTTATTCATCACAAAAATTCATAATACAGAGGCTGAATATCAGCAATGAATATGTGACATGTCAGTACAAATCATGCAATATAAATAGTTTACACATAATAAGGGGGTATATAATTCTAAAGATCAAATTGGGCATATTTGTTACACGTGCTTTGTCATTAGCTTTCTTTATCTTTTTATTTAAACCTTCCTTTATTACTTTATTATGGGTTCTTCATCTTTTACCCCATGGGGGATTGATGGCATCATTTGAAACATAAATCACTTATTTACACATATACAACATACAATTAACATTCTAATTAAAACTGAGGCTGTAAACTGCCATACTTCAGGTACTAGGCATTTAATAGAAGGTCTTCAAAGTAGGCCTACTCCTTCAGCCAGTAGTAGGCTTTGTCTTAGAGATACGCTGTAAGTATTTTAAAGAGTTTCCTTTTGTCAAGGTGCAGGATGGAGTTTGGCAACTTATTGTACTTATATTTTTATGGCTCCATTACTGAAGGCCTTCTGAGTCCTTGACAGTCTAACTCTAGGGACATCTAGTCGGTTACGATGCCTAGTAAGATTATGTGTTGCTGCTCTGGAAGGAAACTCCTAAATATTGTCTAACACGTATTTTAGCCTATGCAGGCAAGGATATTGTGACTAAACACTGTAAGTATGCCCAACCCGGCAAAGAGAGGCGGACTCAGTGTGCGACGTGCCTCACACTACATTTTGTGCATACAAATTTGTACTTGTGGTAGGCTATTAAATTATTTATTTACGATTTACGAACCCTGGAACTTCCCAGCACGCCGACTTGAGTGATCCGCTGGCGAGAGTTGGTGACGTCTTTCCTGCTATAACTACGGAATAGCGTATGCCTATATTCCTAGTGAGAAAATATAGTCACGTTACATTTTTTTCATCAAATCATCAGGAATGTTAGACGACATATTTTGAGCAATTTCAAACACACACTATGGTAAAAACACAGAAAACAAGCTAATACCTTTTTCTGTAAACATTCAGATTGAGCAACGATGAAAAAAGCTGATTTAAATCATTAAATAAATTATTTTACAGGTTGAATATCTTTTTGTTGCCACTGTAATCCTTGGTCAAGCCTTAAGACGTGTTGTCGCTCCTAGTAGGTCGTCATAAAGTCTTTAAAAGATATACAAGAACGGACATTTTAACGAATACACAATAGTCAATGTTCGTTTGTGTGTATATGTTTTAAAGACTTTATGACAACCTACTAGGAGCGACAACACGGCTTAAGGTTTAACAATGACACCTTGAGTGTCAAAACTGGTCACTATCCTGACAACCAAGGATTACAGTGTCAACAAAAAGGTATTTAACCTCTAGAATAGGCCTAATATTGTTAAGTAATTCGAAAGGCAACACCTCAAAATGAAATTAAAATAAACTGTAACAAAACACTATCGTGGGTAGTGAGTAAATGAAGAACTAATAGAGAGCTAGGGAAAGTAAATTTAGAGTTGTGAAAATTCAGCTGATCGGTTTTCCCTCGTTCTAAATTAGAGCTTGGGAAACAACTACTTAAAAAAAAGAAAAAAATACTACTTTCAGTACGGAGTAATAAAAATAACATCTATTGATAGAGCAATCATTTAGCATCCTAACATGTTTACAGTGAAATGTATGTTAGCTCTAATGTGAAGCATATATTTTATTACCTATTTATGTTTTTAAATGCCATTTGGCTCTTTACCTTTATGTGGTGGAAGGTCCAAACATTCCATGCAAGTGAATATCTAATTTATCTTACCATTTAAAAACCACTAACCCAAATTTCTCTCCCGTACCGACATTGTAGTTGTTCAAGGAATAAGTGTTAGACTATTTAAGAAGATCACAAGAGATACAAGAGCTCCCTGTGTAAAAAAGAACATAGCCTACTAACTAATCACCCACAATTTTTGTACATTTCTTTTTTATTTTGCAGGTCCTTTTACTTAATAGCGCTCATTCATCAACCAAACCAATAACAGAAGACTCCAAATGTGACATGATCGGACCTCCTGACCCTGTATCTAATTTGAGACCAATAAAATTTCATATCCCGGCCAATGAGACGTCAATAGAAAAAAGGTTAAGATTGAAGCGACAGGAAGTTCAACAGTGGAATCAAGACTTTTGGGCGTCACACAATTCAAAATTTGTCAAGGTTAGAAAATGTATATTTTAAAAATATTTTTTATGTAGATTAGGTACCGTTGAAAGATTATCAGAAGAATTTTCAAAATGAAAACAAACTTCTCAAGCTTTTTGCCTTAATTTATTTTTACTCTCTTCTCCCCCAATAAGCTAGCTTAAACATAGTATGGTAAAAGTATTGTTTTTGTCAAAATATCCAATTTGGGTTTATTTGCACCCTAAAAAGTGGTATTCGAAGTGATGCGTCTGTGTGTGTGTGTGTGGATGTGTACAGAGCTACAGACTACACCTGTGGTCATATTTTCATGCCATTTCGTACGTAGGTCCTAATCTATGGTATCTCCAGGCGTTTTTTTTTTTTTCATTTTTTAGAAATGTTTAATAGTGCTTACCTAGAAAGCACATAAAATAACGGTAAAATAAGGTTTGCTCAAAAACGGTCTGAACAGTTTTGATTAAAATTTAGTGTAGCTTTTAAATGGAAAGAAAACAGTATAACACCCATTGCTGTAAAAATTGTTGTTCAATAGTTATTGCGACTTATATAGGTTTCCCATAAAATAACAGAAACGTTGGATTGAAAAAAAAAACTGCTTTTACCGATTTTGTTTCAAATGTAGCTTGCTATGGTCCTTGAAAGTCTGATAAAAATAGCAGGCCTACAACCCCCAATGCTGTAAAAAGAAAAGATAGTTCACAAGTTATTGCAACTTTAATGATTTTCCCCATAAAATATCATAGTTACTACCACTTGCCCATGATTTAAGGTTTGTTGACACTTGACAAACCTTAACCGAAAGTTTGTTTCGGAATACTGATACAATTTATTTATACATATTACACATTAAGTTTACCCTGCCATTACTTTACTTGATTTTGCTTAATATATGTGCTAAGCCGGGTTACCAAAATTTCCAACCTTTATCCACAACCAAAAACTCATCATTATGTCCTTGAATAATTTGAATAAATGTTTTTGAAATACACCGGTTTAAGGACTTAAAAGCCAGTTCTAGACATTTTCCTATTGTAAGCGAACAACATTCCGCCAACTCCCCCCCCCCCTAATTAAAAACGTAGTGCCAGATTTTTGTAAAATTGCTGCGGCCCCCTTTTTGCAAATATGTTCATGATATGTACACGATTGCGGGCAACAATCAAGATCGTGATCGTAGGATACATTTGCGATTTCACAGAAATTGTCACGTGGGTAGCAATGATAATGTTCTGTGATCACGGAAGATGTTCACAATCTCGCAGCGACCGCATATGGCAATGATGATAACCCTGTGATTGTGGGAGATTTTTGTGATTTCACGGTGATCGTAGAGATTGCAGAATTTGATAATTTATCGTAAACACGGGAGATGTTCTTAATTTCTTGAGATTGTGGATGATGATGATCATGTCCTGTTATTGAGGGAGATGGTGATGATTTCGCTGCGATCATGAGGCCGCTCATATTTAAGGCCTAGGGCCGCAAGTACCCTAAACACTGATGTTATAGTAAGGAATTTTTATGGCTAAATGAAAAATATAAGTAAATAAAAGAGCATAGGAGTTTCTGAATCGTAGAAATGTCTGCCGGACGAGTCCATTTTAACAAATGGACATTATTTGTGATTATTGTTATTTGGGAAGAATAATAAATCAAGTAGGCCCTAGCGGGAGTATATGTAATGGTCTCTCACCTTTAGATGTACACAATTTACCCCAATTCCTTACTCCTACAACAGTTCTAGTGGGTGATGTAAATAAACTATTACCATCTATAATTGAATATAGGCTATAACATTTATATATTCAATGCCTCTAGTCTCCTTTAATACTGAACATTGGAGAGCACTTAGGCGCTCCCTTTTGCTTGGCACCCTACGCTACTGCGTACTTTGCTTACCCCTTACCCTTTACCCTTGCTTGCCCCTGGCTCTTAATAATTGAAACAGTCACTTAAGACACAACACTCATTTAGTAGTGATCAATTTCAAATAATTTTTCTATCTGCTAAATTTAATGGTTCGGTTTGTATTGTGCTTCCAAAGAAGTCTTGCAATACTGGTGCATGTAACAACTAAGATGGCACATCACCTATGAAGATATCTTACAAGAGTTTGTACCAGGAGAGAAAGGAGTTCATGGCTTCCAACCAATCAGAGTCTAGTGAACAGATGTCGGCGGATGAGATGTCTGTGTTCTACAAGGCATTCCTGGACAAGAACTGGCGAACACATCTCGACTACAACATGGAATGGTACAAGAAAAACGCTTTTCTTGTCCTGTTGCACATTCAAGTTAAACTGTCTCGGCTAAGAAACACACTCAGCGGAAAATGAAGCTCACCAAAGTTTAGTGTTTAGTTGCCATTAAATGTGATGTTACAACATAAATATTTATATATTGATTTAAACCTGCTTACCATATAATCATTGTGACTAAAAGGTGTTGTATGTATCGTTTCTAAACAAAATCTATTAGTAAATTAAACATTTGTTTCCAAATTACTAATTTATTTTAAGTATTACGATACTGCAATATTTAGGCACTAAAAACAATATTGACGTTACATAAATTGCATTAATAGGGCTATTGTTGCAATCATAAGAGATGTTGCTAACCATTCCCAAATCTAGGCACCTTACATGGGAGTTACTCAACATAGCTCTAAGCTACCTCCAAATCTATAGATTTAACCGATCAAATGGTTTTGAGTTCAGATTGCTATCTGTGGTGCTACATGTATTTTTCATAAATCATAAATCTTTATTGGTCATCAAATAACAAAGTTACAATAGACCTTGACAACAATGAAAATGGTGTAAAAAAGGGCCTTAGATTACTAGATAGTTATTATATTACTAAACACAGCCATTAAAAACCTCAAGACTGACACAGGTACGAAAATCTAATTTTGCACTTGTAGCTACCAACTTGAGTATATCCATAGCATCTATACCAGATACAGGGGACTGGGAAATACGTTGCCTGGTTCTAAGCCTGTTAACTCATTCACTCCTCGGGCACCTATGCTTAGAAATAGCCGGAGTCTAGACCTAATACTGAACCTTTAAAATGCACAATTATTAGTGTCGGTTGGGTCTAAGAATAGGTTGAGGTATTGAAACAAAATATAAGATCTTAAATGAATAGGTTTACATGGTAACAAGTAACCAAAATTCTTACTTCACATATTTTTATTTGGTCAGGGTGTAGACCTAAACCAACATTTACAAAAATAAACTAGTAGTTTTGCACCATACATGACATAACCAAGTATTTGATTACTACAAAAAGAGTTATTCAAAATTTGAGAAAAAAAATGTCTGAACAGGTAAGACACAATTGTTATAATCAGAATTACCAGTGTTTCTAAATTCCAACCCAGTGTGGTTTTCCTGAAGAATATTTTATGCTTTAGTTAAGCTCCATAACTGATGAGTTTAGGATGGATGTTAACAAAACTGTCCTGAGGTCCCAGGTTCAAATTCCGCCAAATCACCAATGGATTTTATCTAAGTAATAATGCCGCAACCCCTAGGTCTAGCCTGAAGTAATGTGAAAAACAATTCTGGGCTCGTGACTAGCGTCCTAGGACATAAAAATCTCACACAACCACCCATTAGCACAGCAATTTAGCAAAGTCTTGCATACCTGACCCTTATTTTAAACCTCATTTCTTTGTATGAACATGAAAAGTCAGATCAGTAAGTAAAAAGTAAGGTGATGCTAAAATTAAAAGTCCAACATATTTTTAGTATATTATTTTGAATTATAAAACTTAACAGAAGAATTTAATGTTATAACAATATGTTGCTACCTGAAATCATAGAATTAATTTTCTACATGTATTATGACAATTTCCCATAAATTTCAGCCTAATTCCATCAATAGATCAAGATCGTTGGTTTTATCCCAGCCCAAAAACAATAGCAATTCCGCAAAATCTGTTGCCTCCGTACCAGGTGACCTCAATGATAATGAACGGACAAAAATACGGGAAGAGGTTTTTCAAAACTGGTTGCAAACTAAGAAACTAGAACGGTTGAGAAAACGGGAACAGGAGGAAAAAATTAAACAGATAGCCTTAGAAGAGAAACAAGTAAAAAGAGAGGCAGCGGAAATTAGCTATGCCATCTGGAAGCACAAGAAAGATGAAGAGAGAAAAGGTATATAATTACTAAGCAATTAAATATTATTATTTATAACTTAGGGCAAAGTTAGTTTTGAGATGTACTTACTACTTCATAATGCATTTATAGCTGAAATTAATTATTTACTTTTGACGATTGTATTGCAAATGCCTCATTAGTAAAAAAATATACTTCAAAACAAGAAATAAGCAGGATAAAACGGATTATGTACTTAGAACTACTATTTTTGAGTGTTTAGTTCAAAGGCATTGTTTTAGGGATTTACTAAAGGTAATTGGGCCTGATTGGTTGAGTGGTCCAAACATCTTGTATTAACTTACGAGGAGTTCAACTGTCAATGACAAGAGAGTTTATGGGAGAAGCTGAGGCCTCCTAAAACAAATTGTTGCCACACTGAATAGGTATTTTCAATAAACGTGCAGATGTATCCAGCAAAAGTACTTTTTAATTTCAAAATTTTAAGATCATGAAATAAAATCAAGTTTCACATAAACATTTCATTTTCAGCCGATGAATCTCAAAATGTTCATATATAAAAAGGAAATTATCATGGTTTAACTTTGAATCCCCATTGCATTTATTAATAATACAGGGTGCGGCATAAAAACCGATCAATTTTCTGCAGAGCCCTGTTCAGCGACAGGTCGTCTGAGAGTGGTGGGCGTAGGTTCATTGGGAAGCCTACACAAGGCCATTTTTTTAGTCATAGAGCTGTGGTCGCTTGAGCTATGTGCGGTTGTTATGGAGTTGTTTTTAAAAAGTATTGGATTCATTCATTGCAACTCAGCGGTATCGGCAGTTTCATGCATTCTTTCAATTAAGGCAAAATGGAGAAGTTTCGTTGCGTATCTCAATAATGCGGTGGGTAACTAGTTTTAGAACAACGGCTTCTGCGTTGAAAAGGAAGCTGAAAGGCTGCCCAAAGTCAGATCGGACGCCAGACAACTAACATTTGATAGAGTTCGTGCTGCTGTGGAAAACAGTCCTCGCAGGCCCGCCCGAAAACCAGCGGCTTGCTGAACATGTCTGACTGCTCAGCTACACAAATTTTGAGGTTAATTTTCATCACTTAATTACAATAATAATCTGTTTAATTGTGATATCCATACAGATAATCTTGATGGAACCTCTTCATGTCGACCTAATAAATAAAAGCACGGAACTGCCACTGAGTTGCAATGACTGATTTACTACCTTTTAAAAACGACTAGATAACAACCGTACGTATCTCATACAACCACTGCTCTATGATTACAAGAAATGGCATCGTATAGGCTATCCAACGAGCCTACTCCCACCACCCTCAGACGGCCTGTCGCTGAACAGTGCGCTGAAGAAAATAGATCGGTTTCTTTGCCGCACCCTGTATAAATACTAGAATGCTATTTTCAAGTTAAAAGAAATAGTACCTATTTATATTGCAAAATGCAAATCAACAGACACTGTGCTGTCAACCAACAAATCCTGCCAATGATGACCTTGGACTATTATTGTTATCTGTAAATTTACTGCTGCATCGTAGGGGAGCGAGCTGGCGTAGTGGTTAGAGCGCGGGACTTCAGTCCCTGAGGTCCCGGGTTCGATTTCCGCCAAGTCACCAATGGATTTTATCTAAGTGATAATGCCCCAACCCCTAGGTCTAGTCTGAAGTAATGTGAAAAACAATCCCAGACTCGTACCTAGCAAAAATAAAAGAGAAAAAAACTGCTGTATCAAGCTTGTGGCCACCCGCAACTAGTTAAAATCTGACACCAGTGTTATCATATTTGACTTCTTCCAGCAATATTCTAGTCGGGTCCCAACCCTATCTGATGAATATTCTTGACATAGTATCTGAAGTTAAAGTCAAATTGACACTCCTGCCAAGCGTGAATCTGGTTCTATGATTAGATTTTTGTGGTCTAACCTAACCTCTATCATTGACTATATATAGTCAATGCTGCTATTGAAGTGTATCTTTACTTCAGGAATGTAGATGGAGCACAGAGCACAGTTTTTACTCGTAGAAAATAAGTGTAAGTGGCGAAGAGATTATGGAGGTCTTTGTTAAAATGTTTACTGTGTTTATAATGTTTTCAGTTTTATTTAGCAGTTATTCATCAGACTCATTTGAGTCAGTGATTAAAATCAGAGTCAGGGCTGTTTGCAATGTGACTTAACAAGAGTTGCTGAACTGACTTGCGCCCCTATAAGGCTACCAAGGCCAATGATAAGCCCTGATTTTAAACACACTGATCAGCAAACAAAGTTCCCTCCATTTTTATCCCTGCCTTGATGGAAACTAATGAACATCTGCTGCCAGCCTCATTGTGCAAATGTGTACATCATCCTGTGAACTCTCTAAGCCACCTCAAGCACGTCTGAACACTTCTGCATACACATCTGTCACCTTGCAGGGTATTTCAAAAGGGATTTGTCCCCTTCCCACAGAAGTCTAATCACTGAACGTGATTCATATTTGGCGGTAGTGTTGATTTTGTCTCAAAACGTTTTCAGTTACTATGACGAGAGTGAGGTGTAGGTCGTTGCTTAGGGGCTTGAAAAATGGTGCCTGATGCCAGTAGTGCATTAAAATTGCACTAGTGTAAGATTTTTTGTCGCTAAGGGAGCTCGATGGAGACCTTATTTCACTGTCCTCCATCGACTGTAGGACGGAAGTCCTCCGTTGTTACACTCACTGCAATACAATGCATTGTTACATTTTAGCCAAGGAAATGAAAGAACGACAACTTCGAAATGAGGAGCATCAGCGACGTGAGGTTGAACTGAAGAAAACAGTGTCCAGAGAAAAAGTCTCAGAGTGGATGAAGATGGCAAAGTACAAACCTCGACCTGTCCCTAGCAACCTTGGCTTGATAAGTATGTCAGTTTCAATCATGACCATTTTAAAGTTTTGAAACTATTAACAGAGTTTACTTTAAGAGTATATCAAACTATGCACAGACACAGGTTCAAATTAAATTCACCCGACAGTAAAAAATAATTTTACCCTGAAAAATGTGAGAGGCGTTCTAGTATCTTAAAATTTCTTTATCTGTTAGATTTTCAGGTTTAGTTTTACCAAATCATAAACCAAAGTTTAATGTAAAATAAAAAAATATCTTTTCTCGGGTAATATGTTTTGAATGGATAGCTTGTGACAGTTTAATGGTAGACAAATGATACACAAATGCAGAGTAGACTCACATTGTTCACTGAATCTTGAAATGTAAAAGATGAAACTATAAAATCAAAACAAATGATTACAGATATAAAAAATAATTAATTAGTTATTAGATAACATTATTAGTTAATTTCAAATGCCTGTTGCAGGTTTAACAGTCACCAACCCCCCGAGCTACTACAATCCTCAACCCTGGGTCAACCCTGAACCTGCATGATTTGAATTGGAAAAATATAAAATTTTATTTTATAACATTTTTAATTTGTATGATTTTTGTACATCAAAGTTTATGATTCTTTTGGTTCAACCTTTGACTAATAGTCAATGGTTCAACCTAGACTTCCCATCTATATGGACCAGCTGTAGCCATTTTTTTATTAAAAAAGAATCCGAAATTCAAATATTCCTAAACAGAATTTTTAACAAAGGCATTGCTCTTCTTATAGGGTTTGTAATCATTGCTAATAATACTGCCAAACCGTTCAAGCTGCTTCCAATCAACACATTTTTTATGCAAGTATTCTCTCAAAACCTACCTACTAAAGATTTGATAAAATAAAAATCTTTTCAAAGACAAACTATTTTTAATCTTCAGATAATATTTTTACAATTTTTTTATTTATTTAATTTCTCTTTAAGAAGTTAAACAATTCTAAACTTATGTCCATTATCGACAGTGGTAACTCGATAAGAAACATAAAGCACATCAATGATTCCGACAACCAGCTCATTGGGACGTAGCTTGAATACATCAAGGTAGTTTGAGCTTTGTTCGAACAGTTTATGAACTAGGTTTATTCTAAACCTCCAGTAAAACTTGACGAGTTTCCTCTTCGGTTTCTGTGTTGGACTTTTCCACGGAATCTTGTTCCACCCCTGCCCTGAAGAGTGTTAGTGTCTCATAGCAAATCAACAATACCCCTAAAACATATCACTTTCTTGAGGTGTTGTTAAAAATAATTACCACTTCATAAATACAATGTCATCCTTTGACCAAAAATAGAACCAGTCGTGAACTACTTACATAAACGCAACTTATTTACGGATGTCAGTTATATATCGCTAAAAAGCAAAAAAGTAGATTTGTTTCAGAGATATTTGATCATTTGTAATATCAGGGTATCTTCACTGTAGTTTATGAATATACGCACAAAGGTGGCGTCTCCATCTCATATGGTCATAATCATAATAAGTCTTTGTAAGAATTTATCAATTTTTAGGAGGTATTACTTTTGGGAATTGAAATTGTAGGATTTGAAGAATAAAGATGAATAAAATTGTTAACAAAATACTAAGAAGCTTACAAAACAGCTTAAAAATACCATTGGACAAAACAGAGAAAAATGAAAAATGACCTTGAAACACCATAATATTATATTCTTGAGTGTAACAGATTGCGTGAAAATAAAATAATAATATACCTATATGGTTCTTACCGTCTACGCAATCAGGGGTGATACTTCACTACGGCCGTTTCAGAGATGACTCCATCGTCAGGTGCGTAGTGGTACACTAAACTATAGTCTTGTTAACACTTAACACAAAAAGTCTTCATTTGCATTGCGTCAGGGGTTGAATAAATATTAAGACATATAAAAACAGGACGGATACACGAAAACACAAAGTTATCTCCGAAATGGCCGTAGTGAAGTATCACCCCTGATTGCGTAGACGTTAAGAACCATATACATTATTGTAACACCATATACAAAGCAAAATTATAGTAGACTATATTTTAATCAAGATATGAGTGAAAAATTTGTGTTGGTATAAAGATGGGTTTTCCAAGGCAAGGAGTTCACTCTGCTTGTCTTAGGTAATTTAATGGTAGGCTACTGTTATCCTAGAAGCGGAGTAGACCGCCACTAGAGGAGCGGAAAATTACTTCCCCACACTCTGCTCTCAACATCATGTTTCTGCGCCTAGGAAAACCCAGCTTAAGTGTTCTAATGTGGTTTGCACCTTTGTTTCAATAAGTGTTATTGATAATAAAAAACACATGTTATTTCATTGTTTTAACCATGATCAGTACAATTTTTAGCTACAGCAAAAGTTTAATTCTTTTATTCATTGTAAATTAATGTTTTAATTTGCAACTACAGCTCTCCTTATTTACCAATAAAACATATTAAATTAACTATTTATGCTATGTCATACTGTTTAGAAAATCTACATCTCTTATTTCTCAATTAATTTGTTTAAAAATCAAAATAAAATAAAATCTTCTAAAAGGAAACCTACATAAATTTTCAATACAATTTTAAGGCATAAAATCATAGAAAATATTCTAAAGGAAACCTAGACCTACGTATATTTCTTAATAAATCACTTTTAAACATCAAATTAAAAGAATAAAACAGCTTTTAACAATACATACAGCTGATTCAAATCATTAAAATAACAGTACCTAACAAAACACTAGCGTGTGTAGTGAGTAAATGGAGAACTAATCGAGAGCGAGGGAAAATCAGCTGATTGATTTTCCCTCACCCTAAATTATTAGAGCTTGGGAAACGACTACTTTCTTTGATATCAGCTGTCATCGAAAATATAGTTACTTTTGTTACGGAGTGATGAAAAGATATTTTTCTGTAGATGTGCAGAATCAATTTATAAATTAAAATAGGCCCAAAAATAAGCACAAAAAATTATTTGAAATTAAAATAAAATTAAGATAGACCTTATGGGATGCCATGCTGGTGACAAAAAAACAACAAAATATAAACAGTAAATCAAAACAAATGGAAGAAATTCCAATCAGATGTTTTGAGTGGGGTGTAAATAGTACAATACTGTACATTACATATTTTAGCCGAGTTTTAGACCACTGGACGACCTCTAGTTTATATAAAAAGCACTACGGTACTTGCAAACAAAGAAAGCCATAAGTAATTTTGCACTTACCAAAAATTACACCAAAGAATATTCCTTGCATTCTAAATCATTTGGTTGTAAATATTCTATTTCCTTTTATCAATTGTTATCGTTATCAGAGCAAGGGCGCAACCGTGAATGTTAGTTGTTCTAGAACAGCTCCCAACTAAATTCAAATATGTTTTTTAAGTTAAAATCATTTACTGCATAACATTTAACAATTGACTGTAATTGCAAAATTTAATTAAAAAGCAAAAGTTCAGGAATTGTAGTATGGTTTTGTATTATGATTACTATTCATCCTATTACCATAACCTCACCATACTTGATGATATATTGTAATTACTCTACCTTTTGTGCTTGTAATACCAAATTGTTTATTACAATTACAATATTATTGAATTTATATTCATCAAATCCATTCAAAAGTTTGGTATTTGTGATATATGACACAAAAAAGTTATTTTGTCACTGAACATATTCCAGAACCGAGAAATAAAATATTGAAGCTACCCTTATCAACTTTACCCTTTTGCAGAATACGGTTGTTACAGGGGTACAGGGGGAACAAGTCGAATACAGTTTTATGATCACAGTTATTGTAAAAAATCTTAACTAAATTATCTAGTTTAATTTAATCACACTATTATTTAAAACATTCAAAACCCCATATTTTTGTTCAATCACAACACAAATTTTAAGAGAATAAAATTGAAGTTTTGATCAAGTAATTTTCTTTAAAAATACTTTAATATTCACAAACAATTTATGAACAAAATATTTTAATAAAAAAATAATAAATGTTAACAACAATTTTATTTATAAACACATTTTAGTTATGTAGGGAATACATTAACAAATTATCTGTCTGCCATCTTTATGATATAGACAAACACACTCATTGATAAAGTCTATAAGTCAAGACTGCAAGTGGTAAAATATACAGTTTGCAGTAGAATTGAAGATGGGGAAAATGGTGCCACTAGTGGCATTTGGTGAGTGTCCTACCTTAGACCTAGGTTAATATTTTTGGATGATTATCTTGATTATAGTAAAAGATGGAAGATCATGTTTTTGTAACAAATAGATTCCATTGACAGGAGAACTCAATGTGATAACAAAATGTTTATCAAGAATGAATGCCAACGTCACTGATGAATATAAAATCCCAGACGTGCAATTTGTATTCATATCTCCTTATTCCTGCTGATTCAATGCACCCCATTTAGTTGTTGATATCAACAAAAACATTTAAGATTTTCCCCCCTTAGTAGTTGGTTCCCATAGTATTGCGTATCCCTGAATAACGTTTTTAAATGTGTTTATGACTTTGTTTGTACCAAGTTTTGGAGCTCTGTCATTATTTTTTTTTAAATATTTAACTGTTCTATGAATTTTCACCAACCCTGTATAAAATAATAATTAAACTTTTATGGCAATTTCAATTTTATTTATTCTCATTGAAAAGGATTATTATAAAAATATTACTGGGTAAAAATCTACTGTAGTTAGATTGTTCCATTACAAGATTTTTTATGTATGTATAAAATTTAATTACTATAACATATATCAATTAGACAGTTTTTCAAGAAATTTCAAACATAAATCTATATAATTAATACGCTACATGAAACTTTGCCGGTTGAACTCCTCCGCCATTTCTTAACCGATTTTATCCGTTGACGTCTCATTGGAAAGAGCGTGTGGCGTAGATTTGCAAAATGGCCTTACATTTTTGAAATAGTCCCTTGGGCTCTGCCCCAGTGGCTTTGAAAGTTCCCATGTTTTCCTTATGAAGAACATAATTGTTTACATTTTGATCAGCTGTATCATTTAATTGCTGTAATTTATTTTTCATCACTCCTTAACGAAAGTAACTATTTTCGATAACAACTGACATCAATGAAAGCTGATTTTCCCTCGCTCTCAATTAATTCTCCATTTATTTACTACGCGCGCTATTGTTTTGTTACGGTTTAATTTAATAATTTAAATCAGCTGTATGTATTTTTAAAAGTTGTTTAAAAACAACTTTACAACAAAATTTATTGAGAAATATACGTAGGTTTCTTTTTAGAAGATTTTATTTTATTTTGATGTTCAATCAAATTAATTGAGAAATCAAATTGTTTTAATATTACTGAGGTCTGCTATTCTGTGTTTGTGTATTTTTGCGTCGTGATGAAAAATATCGTTCATAACTCGTACCGAAAGTTATTATCCGGCACTTGCTCCATTATTCCCGCCCTCGGCTTCGCCTCGCACTTGAAATTGGGGTTCCCTGTGTTCGGCTTCGCCTCACACAAAAACTTGGGCGCGCAACGGAAAATGCCACTTTCGGTCCTAGGAATGAAATATACTATTTCAATTCAACAAAACGCATTGGGTACATTTTAATGATTTTGTTGAAATTAAATATTTCCTACTTTAATTTACATTTGTTTTTAAATAACTACTTTATTTCTTTGTAATTGCTCGATTTCGAGCAACATGTACACTAGTAAATATTTATTTTATTGTATTATTCAAAATGCAAACATCATAAAATTTTTAATTTAAAAATGTTTTTGTTTAAAATTTTAAGTAAAATTTGATTTATGGGTTTCTTCTAAAATTAATACAGCTAAATTGGGTTCAGATAAAAATTAAGAGAAAAGTAAATGTTTTTTTATAACCTTGTTGGTAATCAAAATTCATTTCAAACATTTTTCAAATAGTGTTGAAGAGACCTACTCTATCAACACCTAAAGATATACGATCTTTACCTAGCCTGAGACTTCATCAGCTACTTTATTTACATTATGATAAAACCACTAAGAAGTTCAGTGTGCGTGATTGCGTGCTCAATTACATAAATTTGTACACGTTTATAACAAGTCTAATTGGGAATTGTTTAAAAAACTCAAAACTATTTACAAGAGGCGTGTTTACTCTGATCTATAATTATTGTAGTATTTAAATATGATTTTGTGTTTCCAACCATAAGGATGATATATTTTGAAGGCTTAACTAAAGTACTTTATACATGCATATGTTACGTTAAAAACTTAAAACTAGAGAAAGAGTTATTGTTTTTAATTAGATTGTTTTATTTGACTGAACTAACTCAAATAACAAGATACAAATACTAAACAATAACACACGCTCTGCATTAACTGGACAGAACTAAGATTACAATATATTGTCTTCAGCCATCAGTTAGTGTGTGATGCGCTATGGGCCTGAGTAGTTGCGCCCCCCCCCCCCTTCACCGACATTGATTTGAATCATAAAATGAAAATAGGCATATAAGGAGTTGCACACCTTAGGCTTGTTATATAATGTTTACTTTTTATTGTTAATAAAATTGCCTATATACATAGTAAAGTAAAAACGTAAACCATCAATCAAATACTAGGATTGCTTTTCTTTCATAGCAGTGAAATCCAGTTGAGCAAAGTGCTCACGTTTCATGATGTTTAATAACGCAATAAATTAAAACGTTTATAGATATAATAAAACTATTTAATCAATTTAACTTTCAGTTTGTCTCAGAACTATCAACATCCTAAGCCTCTAACAAGTTTCATAAGTAAAGTTGTGGACATTGCGTACAAATCCATGGTTTTTTACAAATAGGTATTTTCAAACTGACATAAAAATGTTTACAAGTTCTTTACAAAAATATTGATCATCGGAAGCCTAAAGATAATTGAACATGTTTAACTACATCTAAATTAACTATGTTATAGGGTGTCTCAAGTCTGAGCAAACCCCCAATGTTATTATTATTTTCCTGTTTACATAATTTGTGATACATATGACACATTATATGACAGCATTATAAAAATGTAACAGGAAACTGGACGTTGCATTCTAAGGGTGACGAGCACCAAATCAGTAAAATATACTACATTAGTAAGTGAAACTTCTGTAGTTAAAACACAAGAAGTATTCAACTACAGAAGTATTTTACTACTGGAGATTTGTTTGGAGAGCTCAAGTACAGGATGCTTCTTTAGTTAAAACTTCTGTAGTTTCTGTGAATACTCTGTTAGTTGTGCAGTCCCACGCAGTACATTACCTCAAAATATAGAAATACTGCAATATTTATTTGTGTTTAGTGC
This sequence comes from Macrosteles quadrilineatus, assembly GCF_028750875.1. Classification (NCBI taxonomy): domain Eukaryota; kingdom Metazoa; phylum Arthropoda; class Insecta; order Hemiptera; family Cicadellidae; genus Macrosteles; species Macrosteles quadrilineatus. Next base: position 14,412,377 of record NW_026542602.1, read on the forward strand.
AAATTAGTATTAAGCTTCAAGAGTTTTGTGTTGAAAATTGGTTTTTATTGTTAAAACCTCCGTGTTCAAATAGTTAATTTGTTTAATTATTTCATTTTCATTTAATTTTATCTTTTTTATATTTATTTTTATAAATTTGATTATAAAATTAATATTTAAATATTAATTTATAAATATGCGGAGAGAATAAATCCTTGTAAGGTCTAAAACGATAAACGTAGGGCACATATGCAATATCTAATTTACGATTATCTTCACAGATTGAATTATTATTAGCTATTTTTAACCTCAATTAGGAAATATAGATGTAAATCATACATACACGATGTACTGTGTTAATTTATTTGTTTCAAATCGACAGCTACCCCTCTTTATTATTATCTATTACATGCGCCCCACGTTTTTTGTTTTAAATCTTACAAGTATTATTTATTCTCTCCATATATTTAAAATTATTTTCTACTTTTTAGGGCGTTTAAAAACGTGGTATTTTAAAAAAGTATTTCATGTATAAATTAGTTTCTACTTTTTTTGTTTATTTTTGTTTTACTAATTAAAAATTACAGTAATAGGTAATTAATATTTCAATAGGGTCTCTCTTATCACGAACCGTACTGCATTTGGTGCATTCAATAAATAGTCTATGTAGGCCTATTCAGCATAATCCATGGTTAACATAAAAAAATAATCTACTGAAAACAATATACATGGTTAACCCTATTTAAAACGAAATACTCCATAACTTACACCTACTATGGGGTAGTAGTATATTTTAGCACAAATTTATCATTAACTTACTAGTTTAGTACACAACTATACACTGGTGCACACCAACCTTAAATTTTCTCTGAAGAGTAATCTACAATACTCCTGGCGTAAAACACTCCTAAAGTTAGAATACTAAAATAGTGTATGTAGCAAATGAAGTCACTATTTTCCTACTACTTTAGTTATATACTATATTAGTTTGACTTTCTCCTGTTTGGTGCTCGTCACCCTAAATGTAATAAGTACTGTGACGAGACATCACAACCTGGAGCTGCCCCCCCACCCCCTCTCACCACTCAACTTCCAGTTTTACCTAAACAATTGACGAATCGTTTTTCTTCAGAGATGTTCAGTAGAGCTCGGTAGCCACCTGATTGGTAAAGGAGTATGGGCAGCTCCTGTCCGTAGGGTTTAGTGACGGTACACAATGTTTTTAGACTGCAAGGCTGAATTGCACATAATTTACTGTACTTTGGTTTTTTTTCTTCAGAATCCTTCTCTTTTGGGACAGAGGATCTTAAACTGGCTGGGTAGCTGAGTGGTTATAGTGCTCGTCTAGTAATCAAAAGGTCGCCGGTTCATTCCCGAGAAAAGTCAGTAGCTTTTTGATGGTTCGGAACTGGGCCCAGCTGTTCCTGATCATCGGGCTTTGAATAAATAATCCTGACTGATGAAACCGCTGATCTTAGTCAGTAACAAAGCTATACAGATCATCACACACACCATTCTACACTCATCCTTCACTCATATTTGGTTTAAAATACGCACCTAGGTGGCATCCCCATCTCAATGATTGGTAATTGATAATTGACAGTAGGTGTTTCCGTGAGATGTCACGGAAGACGGAAGCACTGAAGACTGGGTTCAATAATTATTTTTCAATCATATTTCAATAAACATTCAAAGTGTGTGAAAAAAATATCCAATACCATTGTTTATAATAGAACATAATCAGAAAAGTTGAAATTGGAATAAATTTTATAGCTTTGTCCATAGGCAGCGGTAGCAATTTGTCAACCAGCAATAACGTTCACAAAAACTAACTTTTCAGATCAAAACTAAAATTTCATAAACACTGTGAATACAGTTCTTACAGAAATAAAAAAGGAGATGTACACATAGGCGTATTTGCTAAAAACTCACCGAATTGAAACATGTTACAATTTTTTTTTTGTTCAGCTTGAGGCCCTTCCATGCTGTGGTGCATGTGGGGTGCCTTACCCCTATCATTGTATATAAGAAAGTAAACAGAATTGTAGAATGGACAAGGTACGGTACTGATTTAATTAAGTGCAATTAGTGAATTCATTGTATTGTTTGGGTTCTCTTATAAATCTCCAATAAATGCTTCAAAACTTACTTTTTATCAAACAGACCATCAACCACTTGTGGTACATGAGCACTTGAATTACTTAACTACCCTGTTTGTTCTCTTTAGAGGTTTGGGAGGATGATTCTTCCCAAACCTTTGGAATTTAAAAGTAAACAGAAAATGAACCATGTTTATGGATGTTATTTGTTAGTTATGAGAATTTCCTAAAATAAAGCTTATTTTTCAGGAATATTTCTGCTGTGTCAGACAGCACAGTCAGCTCCGGCTCCAAGCCCGTCTTTCAGCTTTGGAAACCCCGGTGCTGCTGCGCTGTCCGGGCCCATCTCCTTTGGCCTGCTAAAGAGCGGACCATCAGCAGATGCCTACCCAGAGCCAAACCCAGAAGCAGACCCAGATGCATACCCAGAGGCTCTGCCACTCCCTGCTGCTCTGCCATTCCCTGAGCCCGAACCAGAGCCTATGCCAGCACCTGAGCCTGAACCCGAGGCTAAACCAGAACCCGAACCTGAGCCCATGCCAGCCCCTGAACCCGAACCTGAGGCCAAACCAGAACCAGAACCTGAAGCTAAGCCAGAACCTGAACCAGAGCCTGAGGCAGAGCCTGAAGCTGAGCCGGAACCAGAAGCTAAGCCCGAAGCCAAGCCTTCTCCTTTTGGTGACGCCAGACCTCACCCCAAGCCTCGTCCAGGCCACAAGACCAAGCCTCATCCCAATCCTCATGCTGGACCTTCCGGACCTTCTGGACCATCTGGACCTTCAGGGCCCAGCCCCGCAGCCCACCCTCTAGCCTACCAGGAGCACCAGTCAGGTCCTCACGCTGGTCCTGCCCCATCCCACCAAGGACCCAACCCGGGTGCTCATGCTGAGGCTTACCCGCACCCAGCTGCCAACCCAGACGCTCACCCATACCCTTCAGCACAACCCATGCCAGTTGCTAACCCAGATGCCCATCCTTATCCGTTTGCTCAGCCTTTGCCATCTGCCAATCCTGAGCCTCATGCGTTCCCTTACGCTCAGCCCATGCCTGCAGCCAACCCTGAAGCTCATCCTTATGCCTCAGCTAACCCCGATGCTCACCCATACCCATACGCACAGCCCATGCCTGTGGCCAACCCTGAGCCACATGCGTATCCTTCAGCTTACCCTAACCCCGAGGCTCACCCAGCTGCTTACCCATCAGCAAACCCAGCACCTGCTGCATACCCGACTGCTTATGCTCAACCCTCAGCCAACCCTCAACCGTCACCTTACGCTCACCCTGCCGCTAACCCTGAGGCTCATCCATTCGCTTCACCCAACCCTGACCCATACGCTGCTGCTCACCCTGCAGCTCAGCCCCTACCTGCAGCTGGCCCCTTCCCCAGTGCCTATCCTGGAGCCCAGCCTTCTGCCTCTGCCTCAGCTGACGCCTACGCCGCTGCATACCCCAACGCCTACGCATCACCCTTCAGCGGCGCTTTCACCTTATAATTTTATAAATTATATCATTAAATTTAAAGACAATTATTTTTATTCATTAAACTTTATATTTATTGATAGCAGGGTTTTTTATACAAAACCTTCCATATTTTGGAGTGAAATTAAGCTTTTTTTTAAAAAGTTATATGTTCATCTTGTTTACAACGTGGTTGGACATAGCCTTGTCAAGTGAAGTGTCTTTTGTACCGGGCTGATCCGGTAGCATTAACCTTCATTGCCGGACAGAATAATTGCAGCGCTTATTTCATAACTTCTCACCAAGTGGCATTTAAGCATATTGCTTGTTTCAAAAGAAAATTATATTGGGAATTACCAGCGTACTTGGTACGTGGAGGTAATCATTGAATAAACTGGTGCGAAAATCAAGGGAAAATTTGTATACTCCCAATCTTTAGGAGGGACTATATATATTAAATTTTGGATTTTCTTGGGACGGAATTTGTACCAATTGTCAGAAAATGTGGCGAATGCAAGTGATGATGGTGATGTCTCTGCAATCACGAGAGGTGTTCATAATACCCCTGGTATGGCAGATAATGAGGATGATATCATTGTGATCGTGGGAAGTATAAATTGTTATCAATTATTATGAGATGATGATACCACCTAGGTGCGTATTTCACCGAAATATGGGTGAAGAATGAGTGATGGTGTGAGATGATCTGTGTAGCGTAGCTTTGTTACTGACTATAAAAACCACAGTGCCGCCATCATGGATTGAATAGTAATATTAATGTTGTGATGACATAGAAACAAGCAATAATAACTAAAATTTGATTTTGTTTGCAATTATTGCCAATTAAAGACACATTAAGGTTTCCCTTAATGGCAAGTCACACTGAGCACCGAGTTCACTCCCGCGGCGGGAGCAAAGTTTGAAGAATCTCTCACCATGTTATTAAATGTGCCAAGTCACACCACACTTTTTACCCATAGCCATAGTGTCTGCCACGATTTTTTGAGACTACTGCGGCAGGAGTTTTGTCTAGCGCATGCGCAAAGAGGCATCTCTAATGGCCAAGCTATTTAAAGTTAATAATTAATACAGTTTAATACAGATTTAAATTAAATTTAACATCTTTTGTTTGATGATGTATGTCGTTTTGTACAGGCACGGCCCCAGGGACTTTGCCGCCCTGGGCGAGATCGGCGACCGCCGCCCCCCGGGGGGTCTGGGTATGGTATGGAATTCCCCCCAGCAAGGAAGGGGGAAAATTTGAGAAAAATGACTTCTCTAAACACTATTTTTAAGCGTTTAGGAAGTGAAATCTGGTGTTAATACTTAATACAATTTTATGCAATTTTGTACTTATGAAATTAAACTTTTTGCTTTAATTGCATGTGGACTAGTTTTGATTACATTTATTTTTTAAGTTCTTAGGCTAGGCTTTTCGTTATATGATAACATTTGACGTTATGTTTCTCTATCCTTTAACACTGAATATTTTGATTAATATGTCAACGGGACTTGGCCTATTTAAAAAAAAATTATTTGAAAGGCGAGTAATTAAATCACTTAAATTCGTTGTTCCATTGCAACACCAACTGACGCCATCAAATTTTTCTTTTCGGGACGAAAAACCCGATCAGTTAACTTTGTTTCGACATGAAATAACACTCATGAGACACCACGGAATACAAAAAATCATAAAAACACACTGGCACAATAATTAACACCAGACGACAGATCAAGCGTAGTGTGGGTGACGGGGTAGAGGAGGAGGGTGTCGATGGGCAGTTGAACGCGGAACGTCCTGTGACTCACGTCTGTTTGGCCCGCAAATATCCCACCCCACCACTGCTACCGGCATGTAGTTTATCTGTTACCATTTATTCGTCGATAATGAAAGTATACGTACAAACAAACAAGCTTAGTACAATAGGCATGACATTTGATTAACTATTTTATTGCTCACGTTAAAACGATTTATTTCAGAGGTGTAAAAGGTGAAGTGGCGGTGGTAGGGGGAGGGGTGGATAGGCTGTGTTGACCTTCCGTGACTTAAGTCTGTACTCTGTTTCGCGCGCAAAAACCATACTACTTTCACTGGCATTGCAGTTTATTTACGATTTATTGATATTGAAAGAATACTTTCGAAAAAACAAGCTTAATACAGTTGTTGTTATTAGTTTGTTGGAGCAGTGTGCGAAAATGCCCAAAAAATAAATTTTTAATAAATGATGACAAAATATTGTGTATTTTGTGCTGTTAAGAAAATATATAACACTTTATACTTTGGATATTTTTTTTATATAAGAAGGAATCATTAATTCTGCATTAAGATACATTAAGGAAACTATCCATTTTCCCGGTTTTTTCTGATTTACTAAGCTTGTAATAGTCCAATCTTAAATCAAACTGCATATTTGCAATTAGGAAAAAAAACTGAACAATTTGAGTACCCATAGTCTAATATTGTATATAAAAATAATTTTCCCGGATTTTTGAAAGAGGGCCCTTCTGGATTCTACTGAGCCTGCCCTTCAAGGGTTCAAATGTGAATATCCGAAAGTTAGTTTTTATAAGTTTAGGTACCATTCTAAAGAAAAGTACTTAACTCATCATGCCCAAATTTTACACAATACTTCCTGTTACCATGGTGAATAGTTTCATGCATTTTTAGAATGTTACCATTAATTTTACTTAAAAAATAAATTGTTAATTATTATAAAAAAAACACAATAAAAAATTTGTAATTTTTTTATTTTATATTTTAAAAACTAGACCTAATTTCTTGTTTATATAGCATGAAATCATAGAAAACAATCTAAGGAATGAATATAAAAAAAATTTTAGTCAATATCTCTAACGGTTTTAAAAATAAATGTACCTATCTAATCACATGTTTTCCCATAAGAATAACATGGGAGTGGTATTCGCGCACTGCTCCCCTTAACTGGTATCTCTTCTTCTGGAAGAACCTATAAAAAGTATTGAAATTGTATTTGTGGATATTTTGTAGTTAATCTCTTTACCTGCTCTAGTTTAAAAAAATGCTAAATTTTTTAGTAGTGATTTCTATATGATCCGCGATTTTACCAGTGTAAAGCAGATTAATCTATGATTTTATTTGAGAAAAAATATCTGTTTGTTGAGAAGACACGTTATAACTTCAAGGAGGTCCAACCGTTACAGTGTAAGTTTGATATTTCCTTCGTCTTGTCGCGTCAGTTCATATCGTACTTCTGTGCCAATGAATAACCCTCTAGCATAGTTTTGAGAAATTGGTTGTGGGGTTACTGTTAAAGCTGGAATTCCTTGACATGGGGAATGACAGTTAGTTGTCTCAGCCTTATACATACATAAAGTCAATAGATATTAGATAGTTCAATAAGAAATAATTGTAAGAGTCACTGTGATAAAAGGATATTCCAGTTATTTCGTAATGGACCGTTATTGCAAAACATGACGTGATATAGAAGAAAATCAATTTAAAAACAGAAAATAACATTGCAAATACTTCTTTTGGACAATTCACCAACTCTCAACAAATGTGTGTTGTTTAAAATACAATTTTAGAAATTAACAGCTGTTTGATTATAAAGTATTATCCACATGACCAAAATGTAAACAAATTTGTGGAGGGATCTTTAAAGGCTTCTTGGGCAGAGCCCAAAGAGAATTTACTTCGTTTTTCTTTTGATAACTCATCTATAGACCAAGACCTTTCTTTGGACACCTCTACCAAGTTTCTACGCCCAGCCGTTCTCTCAAATTAGTGGGGACAAAGTTTCAAATTAAATATTTCGATTCCCCCATGTTAATCTTATGGGAGAAACTCCAACTTTGATGGCCTGTGGGGCGAAGCCTGAGGACTTTTATTTCCGTAATTGATGAAAGGGGGTGTCTACACAAAAAATAATTAATTTTGACACATCGTTTGTAAAAATCCGTCCATTATTAACGGAGGAGTAGTGTTTTGTAGAAATCGCCTTCACGTATTATACAGGGTGTCCCGGAACTCTCTACCAATAATTTAGGGCATTGCTCATGGGTAAGAAACATAACTAAATATCATATTTAAACTGTCCGGAAGTCCTTAGTTACTCACACAGCTGCCATTTTGTTTTTTTCACTTATTAATTTTTTTCTAAAGAATGGTTAAACATACGAAATGGAAACTTTGCACAAACATTTATGACAACTAGACAAAGCTACCAAAATTGTCACGATTTTTCAAACTCATAAAACAAAATGGCGGCCATTTAAAATTTTTGTAAAATCAATGGCTTTTGAGTTATTTAAGAAAGAAAATTTTAAATTACCGCCATTTTGTTTTATGAATTTGAAAAATTTTCATAATATTTTTGTAGCTTTGTCTAGTTGGCATAAATGTTTTTGCAAAGTTTCCATTTCGTATGTTTAACCATTCTTTAGACAAAAAATTAGTAACTGAAAAAAACAAAATGGCGGCTGTGAGAGACTAGAACTAAGGACTTCCGGACAATTTAAATATGATATTTAGGTACGTTTCTTACCCAGGATAAATGCCCAAAAATATTGGTGGAGAGTTCCGGGACACCCTGTATATAAGGATACTCAATGCAATATGATTTTCTCTGTAACATCCCTTTTTCAGCTGTCTTTACTTAATTGATTTTAATGACTGAGGTGTCATTCTAAAGCTTATGATCTATCTAGCACACCTGCGATATGAATAGTAAGGGAAAAAAAATTATTTTCTTAAGAGCTTCGCTCCCTTAGCATTATTTTTATTTTTAGGGTTCTCTTTTGAAGATTAAGTGTTGCTGACTAACTTTCTTTATGAAGGTTTAAATACGAATTGTAATCCTACAGCTGATTCTTCAGTTAAATGATTTCATGGTCAGATTGTGAACAAGAGACAGACAAAACCGGTTATGAAGATGGATTTGAAACAGGCTACTATTTTATAAATGCATTCTGTTGAGGTGGGTAAGTTCAGTCTTTATGGTGTAGATGTAGATATATGAAAAGTAAAATGGAATTGCGATATTATTTTTACCTTGGAATTAAGTTTTGAACTATATTATAATGCATAATTTTCACATAGGACTCCTCGTTGTGGTTATTCCTTCTATTTCTACATTTTAATATCGGGTAAATTGCGTAAGGTTTCCAATGTATTGATTTCAGATAAACCGTCGGTCTTACAATGATGGAATTAAAATTGATCTGTGCTTTGCAACAGGAAGAAAATTGAGCTTTGAAGAACAGGTGTCCCCTTTATAATACTATATGTAATATTACAATAATGTCACCAAAAAATTTTTAAATCATTTTTAAAAATATTCATACATACAGTAGACTCTCGATAATTTGAAATATTATTATTTGAAATATTTGATAATTTGAATTTGGTGGGCAAAGCAAATAAATTTGAGTTATCAAGAAGTTATATTTATCAAGGGAAAAAATCATTTGAATTACAAATCATTAATTACTACAGAATGTTACTTTATTTTGGTTACTTTACATCAAACAACAGATTTTGATTTAATTAGTTACTAAATCATTTAGATACTCGATTAAATTACAAAATATCTTGCGTCATCAACGACACTATTTAAGACAAACTAGTGCGATGGCAGGTTTCCTTTTATCACAGGAAGGAATCCCTCCCTTTAAATTATAGAGTGTTTTGCCAATAAAACTCCAAATTACTGTGTATTCCAAATTGGCCTGTCCTCTGCTTGGACTTAGAAATACTTAGTGTATCAAAATGCATGGTAAAACTTTGAACTATATAAAGAAGTTCTCTGTGGACTGAGCTTTTATTTTGAATTATCGAAAGTTTTGAATTATTGAGAGCTTGAATTACCAACAGTAAATGTTATAACTCAAAAATTCAAAATTAGCCCATATAACACGCATGTAAGTTGTTAAACATGATGTGTCATAATGTCTAAAGAGATACCAACAGCACTGCAGACAATTAACATGCGTTTGATACTATAGGGGGAAACGCAAAATGATATGCCCTTAGGTCAAACCTTACACCATCATTTTTATCATGGAAAAAACATTCCCTATACATATTCTTGAAAATTTACAGTCTGTGCGAAAAGAAACAGATTAGTCCTGCCTTTGCCCCAGTTCTGTAACTTGGCCATGAGAATTGATAACAAACTTCCTGGACTGAAATTGTTTACAGTTTCTCTCAAAGATAAGAGCTGTTATAAATTTCTACAACATTTAATTCAATAAAACTGTCTCTACTTGTGGGAAAAATCTGTAACTAGTGGGCTACACTTTGCCATGATGAGATTTGCTCTGTTGGGGCTTCTTGGTAAGTGATTGCAAATTTTATTTTGTTGCATTCGCAAAATTTATGGGTGACATCTTACAAGATAAGATGTGAACACTCTATGATTTATTTCCCCTGTGTTTTATGCTCTTGGATTTTACTTGATGTTGCATTCAAGTATTTTAAGTCAAACATTGTTTTCAATGTTAAGTTTATTGTTTGTTGAAAATTTTGAAACAACAAATTGGTATAAAATATAGATTAGTTAAAAAGTTTCAAAACTGTGCGGTTAGATTTCAACAGTATGGATACCAAACTAGTTTGTCAACAGATCATACGCAAACAAATACATAACCAAATTATGGAATGTTAAAAAAAAAAAATTAGTTTCACTATGCTCAAGGTTAGAAGAATTTTGTAAAATTTTCTGTCAAATTTAATATAACTTCAGCAAAATGTAATGCTTATAGAAATTGGGTAAATTTATAAGAGCTAATAAATGTATTTGATTTATTAATTAGATTGTCGGTACATAGTATGTCATAGCTCTGACTTCAGATCAACCTACTTATCAGCTTGTGTGACCATCTTTGTTTGTTATTTGAAAGAAAAAAAATACCTGGACTTAGCTTGTTTTATGTTTTTACTTGGTGATGATTTGTAAATTTTGCAGAATAAAGAACAATGCACTTAAGACCTAGTGCACTTTGCAGTTAGATTGGTGATATATATCTTAAACTAAGCAGCTATAGGAGCTAAGATCGCTGACATTTAATCTTTTATATTATAAAATATAGGCGACTTCTGCTAAGGATAGGGTGAACACCCAAACTACAAAACTAACTGGACTGAAACTTAATAAAAAGGTAGATCATGAACCATGACGTACGAGGTAGGTTTATTCTTGTTTAGCAATGTAACTAAACCCCATTCGGGCTTTTGGGCTACTTGCTGTGGCTGTTCAAATTTTGAGCTGGAATTTTTGGATCTTACATCTTTTGGATTAATAAAAATGTCCGCACGTAGGCTTTGGAATGCCCCTATTTCCGACACCCTCAATCTTTTACTCGCTCAACAGGACGGCAGAGAAAACCGTCAGATAATTTTGCCGCTCCCTGTATTTGACTGATGGATTTGATGGCTGTTTTAATACGGCTCCTCAGTTCAACCAATGTCGTTGGAAGGGGAGGTATACAAACAGTGTCTTTTACCAACCCCCAATAAAATAAACCACAAACAGTAAGGTCCAGTATGGCTAATCCATCTTTGAGTAAGCCTACCTCAAATGGTAATTTAAAAACTCTTACATGAAGGCTCCAGTGTGGTAAGGCACCATCTTGCCGTATATGAAGTTATTAGAATCTGTTTCCATCTGAGGGAATAATAGCTGTTTACATTACAAGTGTAAATACCCCCGCCGCAGCAAACCTGCAGACTAAGCAAATTTCAACGTGTCTGATTATACATTTTTACTATAATATTTCCATAAAATAAGACATATTTATTCCCTATTTAAATAACATTAGATTTAACGAGTGCTTAGGTTTGCTGCTACGGGGAAGGTAAAAAGTGTTTTTGACCATATGTCAACAGTATAGGATGAAATAAATAAATTTACCAAATTTTATCAATATATATCCATAAACAAAGTAAACTACAACAATTTTTATTTTTCATTTTCTCCTTAAGAATAACATGGGAATTTTAAATTACACTATTTTTGAATTTTCTCCATGACCGTTAGGCATACAACAGCGCTTTAATATACTAATTTTTTTTTAAGCTCTACAAAACGGTTTAAAAAGAAATTGCAAAATTTTTTGTTTTTAGGGTCAAAAATGGGAAAGCCCCATTTTTACCCCATAAACTCCCGTTCCCATGGTCCGATTATGCTGGATCGCAAACTGAATAAACGTAGGTTTACACGTTTGTATCAAATTTCATCAAAATCGGATCATTTTTGTTTGAGTTATCGCACTAACGGACTTATATATATATGAATTTGAACGGATGGTGTTTTTTGGCCTCTTGGGACCTCCAAATGAAAAATTAAATCGGTCCCGGGTCCAGGTCTTACCATGAGTACTACGGTAATAGCTTATTCCCTATATGGGAAATTCGCTAAAAGAGCGTTTTTACATCACGCAGGTGAATTTTGTGCAACGAGCGGAAGCGAGTTGCATAATTCACCTAAGTGATTTAAACATGCTCTTGCGTAATGTGTAACATACAAGATTTTACCTGACCCGACAATATACAGGAGGTATGAGCAATATTTTTCATTATCCATTTCACTCATCTTCTAACAGTAACGTTCATTTACAAACAAAAGCTAGGTTAGGAAATTTCTTCAAAGCATATTGTATAACAATAAAATTCAAGCACACAGCTGATTTCTAGCGTTGAACGTCGTTGACTCCATAGAAGTATATTTTTTAAGTTAACCTCACCGAGTGAGTTTTTTCAACTTTACATCACTCGTGAAGTAAGGAAGTTGTATACACCACGCTTGGGATAGGGAAGTTTAACATGGCGGGTTGGGTAAATAGTTTACCTAACCCGCCATGTTTAACGTCCCTATCCCAAGCGTGATGTATACAACTTCTTTACTTCTCGAGTGATGTAAAGTTGAAAAAAACTCACTTGGTGATGCAATGAAACCCATTTAAATAGCATTGAGTGCTTAACTTAAAAATATACCTCTATGGAGCCAACGACGTTCAACGCTAGAAATCAGCTGCACGCTGGAATTTTATTGTTATGTTTTGAAGAATTTTTCTAACCTAGCTTTTGTTTGTAAATGAACGTTACTGTTAGAAGATAAGTGAAATGGATAATGAAAAATATTGTTCGTAAAATCCTGTATATTGTCGGGCTAGGTAAAATCTTGTACGTTACACGTTACGCAAGGGCGTGTTTAAATCACTAAGGTTATTATGCAACTCGCTTCTGCTCGTTGCACAACATTCACCTGCGTGATGTAAAAACCCTCTTACTACACTTGTAAGGTAAATAGCTATTATAACTCTCATAACAGTGTTCTCAGCAAAGAAAAGGCTCAGGCTACACCTTATTCCTTTTATTATCTATACAAATTATTTCTGTTATTCTAAAGGGGTCATTTTGAGCAAATCTATGTAAACAAACTTATATAGTTGTTATCCTTTAATATAAATCTAATCTCATGTCCATATGATATTACTAATAATATTATAAATTTGAAAGTTGGTGTGTTTGTTTGTTTATTTGTTTGTTTGAAGTTCAATCCCGCTTTAACTACTGGTTGGATTGGGCTGAAATTTGGAATGGTGATAGCTCACATTCCCGATTAACATATAGATATATTCTTAGGGCCCTTTCAAACGAGGCCACTGGTTGCCCGCCACAGCTTTGACATTATTTTAAATGAGAGCTTTCACACGCAGCAACCAGTGGCCGCCACCATGGATGCTCACGTAGCTACTTTTTTTGTCAAGTTCACGTGCAGACTGTAGAAACAAACACACTGTGGTAGTTGTTGAGTGTCTTTGTGTTGAATTGTTGTTTGTGAAAATGTGGGATCAGAAGAAAAAAAAGAGGACGTTACTGAAAAAGAAGAAGACAAAAGAAGAAGAACAGAATAAGAGACTAAACAAAATAATAGTAGACAAAGTGATTCCTGAAGATCTTACTTGCGAAATTGAAAAGTACCCGGCAATTTGGGATAGTATGCATGTGTCTTCGCCTTCTTTTCTTTATTATCAACGCAAGAAGTAGAAGATGTTCATTGTTCGGTAGCATTTTTGCAACTACCATTACCATTGTACAGTGGATATAGTGGAGATGGTTTGTCAGTTGCCTGTACCATCCAGCCATCCACTGCAGTTGCCCGGGCGGTAACCGGTGGCCGCCACCAGTGGCCTCGTGTGAAAGGGCCCTTATCTGAAAAATTCTTTCGGTCTCCACCCCAGAACTGGAAACAACATGGCGTTGGAACTGGGTAGTTTTGTTGGAACTGGGGTCTCCACCCCAGTACGTGGCCTAGCGACCACGCGGACCCTAGCTCTTGCCCTCCAGAGGGGAGGTAATTGCCCGGTGTTTGAACCGGCACTTCAGGTAGGCCACAGTTATGGACGACTGGACAAGCCAGCCTCTTTGGGTGGTACCCAAAGTGAGAGTACCCAGTGACATTTCCAACATTCAGGGTGGAGGGGTGTTCAGCTCTGCGAGACTTCGGTCTCCCACCTGCCTGTAGCTGTGGTTGTGACTGGAGTTCTTCGGGCTCGTCCTGCCTGTTGTGTACGACTGACATTTTGTGAGGCATATCCTCGGCTCTGGAAGTAGCCTCGTCCTGGGAGGTGAAAAATTGGGTGAGTTAGCCCCCAAAGGGGAGGTAACTGCTCGGTGTCGGAATCGGCATTGCAAGTAGGTCATAGTTATGGACGACTGGACAAGCCAGCCTCTTTGGGTTTACCCAAAGTGAGAGTACCCAGTGACATTTCCCCATCCAGGTTATGGGGGGTGTTCAGCTCTGCAAGAGGTGGAAGTGCGCCACCAATCTATCATCTGCCTGTAGCTATGATCCTTTGGGCTCCGGCCCGCTTGTTGATGTGCGACCGGCATTCAGTGTGGCAAATCCTCGACTTTGGAAGTAGCCTTCCTGGAGGTGAAATCGGGCAAGTACCCGTCAGTTCACGGGGACACTCTAGGGGAACGTAACTTTCCGCAGTGTGAGGGCAACGGCTGGGCGCACTCCATCAGCTAATCCCTGTCTCTGAGACCGGAAGGTATGGTTATCTAGAGTATGGGGGGTTCTCCCTGGAACCTCAATTGAGCAAAGGGTGTCGCCACCTTTGGTGGATAGGTTCATCCGGGTGGGACCCACTTCTATTCCTGCCTCCTTTTGGGAAACCCTGACGGCCTGGCAGTGATGTTGGGCTTGATGGGCAAATGAAGTAGATCGGGTGCTGGGTTCAAGCCCGCTGGGGGTGTTCAGGGATCTATCGCCTTGGTCACCTCTGGTTTCCCAGCAACTGGGTAAGGCCTCGATCGGGTAGTGGTGTAAATGGGTGGTTGGGGTTCCCCCCATCAGCTTGCTGGTGGTCCCCTTCTTCCTGGCTTTGATGGCGGGTTTTGCCTGTCAGGGATTGGATAGGTCCTGAGTGTTGCTTGCACTAAATGCGTCAGGGCATTTCACTATGGTCCTTCTGGGTTCCGTACCTGGGGGAACCCAGGTGAAGTGACGCTTAAACAAGTAGCCGGTATCCCTGGTTAGGATTGAGGGGCAACCCTCTTTCCGAAGGGTTGCTTCGGCAGCCGGTGAGCTTGATGACCTTAAGTCATCCTCCCATGGTGTACCAAAGATCGGTGCGAAAGCTTCGGCCTACATCATGGGGCCCGGGTATGTTTAATTATAGGTACCGGGTTAGCAGTCAGGGAGTTTCTTGCTCTCATGACAAAACGAAATGATAAATGGTAATGGTCTCCACCCCAGTGGCTCTGGAGTTTCCCATGTTAACCTTATTCATATTTAAAAGGAATTAAAGAATTTTGTCAGCTGTTTCAACTATACAAGTTAGTTTTATGATATCATAGACAAAAAGAATTAAATATAGACTGTCAGCCGTGCTACGGTTACCATGGTTACCATAGGTTCTGGCGCACACTGCTGGGAGTGCCGTAAACTATGGTGAACTAACTAGCAACAAAAAGCTGTGATATACAATGAGAACTTTTTTCTATTGTTTAGGTGCAGTGGTAGAACATTATGCCTATAGTAGATGTGCTATACTATAGCATACCGTAAATTTAAAGAACCAAATTTTCTTAATCCGTGTCCTCTCCCATTGCAAACGCAAAGCCTTTTATTACTGCAATAAGCATTTTATATTTATACTCCAACCCTGTACGAAGGACGGGTATTCTGCTAGTAAACCTGTAAAATCAGACTACTCTTTTTTAAACATCCTGTATTTGGATTCCAAATTTCTATATTTGACCATCCATACTTTCATCCCATAAAAACCCTCCATTGATGTTGCCTGGCACAAACTAGTCTACTAATGTCCTAGGTCATGGAATCAGGTGATCTACGTGATCTAACTCTGAATACCAATGGTTAAAAAGAAAGAGAGGCCAAAGGGAACTTTTTTATGTCATAAGCTTACTGTACCTCAAAACTAGTTGGGGTTGCGATTTTACTTTATCCCCCTATACATAATAGGGTACGGTAAATAGAGAAAGTATTAATTTCGTCAAAACTTTTGAGTTTTGGGCCCTGCCTGACCTTGTCAACGGTGCGCATCTTGCCCGCGTATTAGACGTAATAGGCCTATTCAAAGTTTTATTCGTTTTCGTAATGTCTTCGTCACGTCTGTGTATGTGTATGTACTTTTAGTAGGAAACAATGACAAGGATTTCACCATCGAACTTCGATGTTTTGACAATGGTTGATACAAGCCAAAACATGTAGACGAATTTCAATAAAAAATTAGCTGTTTGTTGGATTTATAAGGTATGTAACCTATTTATCATATTGAGCTTAAGTGGGCCTTTCAAAGAACAAAAAACATCACATTCGCCAAACCATTCTCCAAGCAAAAGCCTCACAACAAACCCAACATAAGACCTACAACGACACAACACTAGACAAGCATCTGACTTAACCCTTCCAATTCACAAAAGTGAACACCAACAAAAGGAAAACTGTCCTACTATGAAACTGAAACTGCATCTTTTCCTTTTAGAACACCTAAAGTAAGAAACCAACCCAATCCGCTTCCAGGCTAACTGATGGCCTTCATACACTAAATTGGCTATATAGAGTTTACCAGAACATAACTTTACAATAAAACTGTATTAATTTTCATTAGTTAAAAAAAGTACCCATCTAACGTGTAAATGTTTGTGACTGTAGTGATAGATGACAGGGAATAGACAATATTCTTTATTGCAACGTTGAGAACAGTACAAACGTCATAAGAGGATTCACATAGACAAGCGTCACAAGTCATTTTTGTTTGTTACATTTCACAGAATCAACCAAAATCTCTTTATTGCCATTTTGTCAACATTACATTGCTATAGACAATGTCAAACAACACAAGAAATTCAGTAAAATGCAGTATAAAAGGAAAGAGTACAATGAAATTGTCAGTTTGAGAGAACCAGCACGTCATATTTTTGTAATCTCTTATTCTGTTAAGAAGGGGTTTTCCATCAGCCTGTCTAAAAGTTGGTTTTTGAAGCGGGTCGAATTGGTCTCTGGAAAAGTATACAGCTCCTTATATAGGATGGTTTTCTTCCCGTTCGTGTTCGCTTGATTGGAAGTCTGGTGTTGTGATGGTGCAGGTCCCTGTGGCTGGTAGCTAAGTTATTGTATGAATAATGCTTTGAAAGCTGTGGAATGTTACTATGGTCAGTATTTTTGTTCTTTGAAAGGTCCACGGAAGATATCTTCTTGACCAGTTTTCCTGTTCTCCACGAACATGTTATGTTAACATGAAATACTGTCTATTGCAGGAGTCTTCCTGCTGGTGAGCAGCTCTCTAGGGGTTCCTCTGCCGAGGGCCATGGCATGGCCCAACCCCACGTCTTTCAACTTCGGCATGTTCAACCCTGGTCCTAACCCAGGCCCCATCAGTATCACCGGCCCTCGAAACCCTGTGCCTGACACTTTTTACTGACTCTCTTACTCTTTGGTTTGAATTCATTTATTTATTTGTAGTCTCAAAAAGTCAACATGGAAACTTTTGTACAAACTGTGATGGTTCAAAAATAAAATTTTATTAAATAGTGCAAGCTTTGATTTGACCGAAGTTGGTTCGTTTATAAATAGAGAAACAAGTAAAATGTCAATAATGGAATTAACGGTTAAGGGCATAGATATAATGTTTTTTAAATGTAAGTGTAAACGTTGTTAGAGTAGGAAAATAAGAAAAAAATTACCAACAATCATATCTTAGTTTTTTCTGACGTTCGAATAATCATTTCCTTGTAGCTATTCCTAGTTTGTTGAATAATCTGTTTCTATGTAAGCACTCTGGTGTAATTTTTTCTCTTTTTTTCGATATACCGTACCAGACTATACACTCTCCTTCTATACAGTATATGGAGAAAGTATTGTTTTTGAGTCTGAATTTTGAGTTGATATATCTCCAGGCGCTTTTTTCACTTTTTTTAAATTTAGATTTTTAGTGGTAATTTTCCTAAAAAACCCATAAAATAACGGAAAAATCAAATTTTCTTGAAAATGGCTTGAACCAGTTTGATAAAAATTTAGTATGTTGTAGCCCTTTAAATTCTGAACAAACTGGTAGAAATCCCATTTCTGTAAAAATTACGATTCCAATGTTATCATAACTTATGTTATTTTTCCATAAAAACCCATAAAAAAGATAAAAAAATAATTTTTTTATTGAAATTCATCTGTTATGGTACTTTTAATTAATTCCAAACAAAATAGTCCAACCTCCCCATTCCTTGAAAAGTTATGGTTCAAAAGTTATATGCAACTTTAGTGATTTTACCTATTAAATATCATAGGTACTCTCATCGCTTACCCATGATAAAGGTTGTTGACCAGCTACTGGGATGAAGTATGTGTCAGATTGCTGATACAGTTTATTTATTAATCTGTAGCTACTGCACTTGTGACCAAATTTCTACAACTAAACTATTTGTTATAGATTTTTTTGTTCAGTATTTTACGATCCGTAAAAAATCTTTTTTTTTCAAATTTGACCTTGGGCTAGGAATGTTAAACAATTGCAGCAGGATTGATTAATCATTCCAGTTTATGTATTTGGTCTTTTGTAGACGTAAAACAACTAAAATTTTTCATTATTTTCAGAACAAACTTTCTTAAACCTTAACTCTCTTAAAGTGTTGCCACAGCCTATTCATTTTCAAGCACAAACGTATTGTGATGATGTGGTGTAGTTTGAGTGTAAATGAAGATACCTGGGCCCTATATATCTTCCTCTAACCACTGCCAAATCACGCACATTTCCTGTCCTAACCCAACTCTATAGCAAGGAATTGATCTAACTCGTCAAAGTGCACAATATTACCTTAGCTGCCTATCACAGCCAGCTTTTATGTTCTTAATGTATCTAATTATAATATAATGAACAGAGAAATATATATATATATGGACTTATTCTAATTTGTGAAAAAGGTAACTAGATTTAGCAAATGTGAATTCTAAATTTGTGATATTAATTGCCAGACCACGACCATTGGAGAACCTAATAAATTACATAATTGAATTACTATCTACCCTAACCTACACCCTTCCCCAACCCCTACGAAGCTATCTAGACATATTCTAACTTAGGTACTTATCCGGACTAGATGTACAGCTCCAGGCGGTCGACACCACACTACTACTGCTCTCATGGCTCGCTGCGCGTGCTTGTGGGACCGACTGCGCGCGCATGGTCACCAAGGGGTAAAAACCAGATTTTTAAAGTTTCATTTTAAGATATTATAATCTTTACCGTTTGGGGTAAGCCGCGCCCGCGTTGTCAGCGGCATCATAGGGGTAGGGTTCCTACGTCATCGTAGAGGGGAGGACGCTAGTTACCTACCCCGCCACCAGGGGCGATGGTGAAGAAGGGCCAGAAGAGCAGACCTCATGGTGAGTTGTCCACCCGCCACCGAACAGTCAATACACTTGTTGTTTGGAGATAAAACCAACGGTCTAACGTAACATCTAACTTTATCATTCTGGTCAGTTAAAGATTTCCCCCGTTCCTGGTAGAGTCATAAGGCATCAGGTTAGTGTGCTACCGAATTTATTTTGTTTAATCTCATTTTTAGAGAAATTTTATTATTTTTTTTATTTTATTGTGCCGCAGTTGCGCGCACCCCGCACGCTTTTTCACGTACGAGCACACTACCTTTTGTCTTAAACCAGCTTAGGAAATCATTTAAGTTGCCAGAACGGTTTACGTACAACTTATTCCGTTACTCCGAACCGTCCTACGTAAATTAGATTTAAGAAACCCCGTATTGACTCTGGTGATCAACCGAGTCTAATTTTCCCGACACGTTTACTTTGGTGATTACCAAGTATAACGAACGAATCACGTTTAGGTCAAGTTCCCAATTAATTAGGTTATCCGCATTCATGATAGTTTATTCAAAATTCTAAATTTAGCTTCACATATTTTTTGAGTGGCTATGATGAGCACTTGTTAAAGGTAAGCTTAACGTTGTAAGCATTATTGTTGTAATTAATATTCTGGTTCATATAAACTCAAAACGATAATTAAATAACGAATACGTTAGAGCCCTGGACTATCTCATTGTAGGCTAAGCTATCTGGACAAATTTAAGGTGTGACAGAATTTCAGGTGAGACGACAATTACGTACTTAAAAATATAATTTTGTCTCTCAACCCGAAATTTCGTCATAGCTTTCTGTACTATAATCAGTGTAAGGAAGCCCACTTTGTCGGGTGATTGGTTGGGTGTCAAATTGGAAGGATCACTTGTTCAAAGTTCAATTGTTCAGAGTTGAGGTTAAGTTGGGGCATCAATTTATAAATAGTATATTTCATTACTAGGACCGAAAGTGGCATTTTCCGTCGCGCGCTCGAGTTTTTGTGTGAGGCGAAGCCGAACACAGGGAACCCCAATTTCACATGCGAGGCCAAGCCGAGTATGTGAGAGCTATTTTCACGTACGAGGCGAATCCGATGACGGGAATAATGGAGTAAGGGCCGCATGATAACTTTCGGTACGAGTTATGAATGATACTTTTCATCACGACGCAAAAATACACAAACACAGATTAGCAGACCTCAGTAATATTACAACTATTTTATTGCTCAATTAATTTGATTGAACATCAAATTAAAATAACAATCATCTAAAAGGAAACCTACGTATATTTCTCAATCAATTTTGTTAAATATGAAAAATGAAAGAATAAAACAACTTTTGACAATTAATTCATACAGCTGATTCTTTCAAATCATTAAACTAAACCGTAACAAAACACTAGTGCGCGTAGAGAATAAATGGAGAACTAATAGAGAGCGAGGGAAAGTAAATTTAGAGCGAGAGAAAATCAGCCGATCGATTTTCCCTCGCCCCAAATTAGAGCTTGGGAAACGACTACTTTCATTGATGTCAGCTGTTATCGAAAATAGTTACTTTCGTTACGGAGTGGTGAAAATAAATTTGTTTAATTATTTACTAGAAACTTAGCATAACAACAATGCAGTTTGATAACTCAAATAAATTTATGGTTATGGTTTTAATAAATCCAAGAGACGGATTAAATTGTCACACCTGAGAATATTTAAAATCACGAGGCTTATATAGATAAAATCAAATGTAAAATAAAATAACATAATCCTGATATATTTCTCTAGTGTGGGGCTTCTTATGACAGACAAGTAGTTTGCAGTCTACAAAGGGAGTTTTTAACACTCTATTAAGAGAATATAGAAGTAAATTAAGTAGACAAAGATAAATGTACAAACTCTTTTAAGAAGTCCTACACTAGAACAAAATGTAAGCTAAGTGTTGTCCAACTT
The DNA here is from genome assembly GCF_028750875.1 of Macrosteles quadrilineatus. NCBI lineage: Eukaryota > Metazoa > Arthropoda > Insecta > Hemiptera > Cicadellidae > Macrosteles > Macrosteles quadrilineatus. The sequence goes on from NW_026542602.1 coordinate 14,433,712, forward strand.
TTTTCGTATCCATGAGCATCTTACCAATAATTTTCCCGGTAAGCAAGCCCCCCCTGCCCAAAAAAACAAACCATAATCAGATAAATTCTCAAATTTACTTTTAGTAGTGTTTTAACACAAAACCATAGCTTTTGTTATATTTCCTTTAAGTCACTCAGTGAGATTACATCACAAGCTACCAAATAAATAATAACAACTGTATGTTTGAAAATTTGTCTGCAGAGACATTTTACAGGTAGGAGGGGATGTATCATAACTGCCATGTTTTGCAATGCACAAGACAGTTTACTTCCAATTTATGTTTTCCTTTTACAATATGCTTAGGGCCTATTTTGTTTACCACCATACAGATACAAATCAAGTGTATAGAATAGACCATTAAAAGAAAAACTCTGACTACATTATTTTACTCTATTCTTTTGATTGTTATCCAATAAATTGTTTGACGTCCTACCAGTCTTATCACAAGGAGGAAAACGTTAGAATCAATAACTAACAACCGTTATCTTTATTGTACAGTATGTTTACATTCATACTCTCAGTACACACAGAGAGGTCTACCTGATAAGACTTGTACATACTGATTACCGACTTACGAGATTCTACCATGTGGAGGGCGGTTCTTGTTGTCTTATTAGGTAAGGATTGTTTTATTTTCATTGTAAAAGATGAGTATAAAATATTCTTCCAAACATGATTCATAAATTTAAAATGTACATCAAAATATTTTTGAAATTTTAAGTGGAAGTTTTAACTTAGTAGCTTTTTGATTGAAGGGTTGATGATCGAGTCAGTTAATTTTCTTGATAAAAATTGCTTTCCTTAATTCATAACTTTATGTTAAAACATTACTTTACTAATATGAATAAATGACATCAGATTATCAAGAACAATTTAAGGAAAGTGAAGTTCATTTACAAAAGAAACATTAGTGGCTTTTAAATACCGCTATGAGAGACTCCGTGTTCATCTGAACTTTGGAATTTCACATTTATGAGCAACAAAAGTTTCCCTAAAACAATACCTTGGAAGACCCTTCAGGAACTTATTTCTATTGTGTTTTTAATTTTACAACTGCATCTTTTTACATTGAACAAAAATAAATTTACAAAAAATAATTTTTAACTATAAAACATATTGTTTAAATTTTGTATTTTGCTTCCTTTGCTGGAGCATGGCAAAATTGATAAAGTGTACGTATTTAAAGACTAACTGTATTACGGTACACTATGGTAGACGCATATTTATGTAGGATCCATATAGAATGTTTGATAACAAAAGGCCATATGCACTAAATATATTTAAAATAAATAATAGCTCCATTTCATTCATTAGAACACTATTTCCATGTTTTTGAGTAAATAGTTAGCTTGGTATTATGAGGAAGATCTAATATAGTGTGATTTAGTTAGTTGATTTAAGAGTAAAAGGTAAGATTTGAATTATACTGTGAAGTACCAAATATTATAACAGATCAATGACAAAATGCTCCCAAGAAACATTCCATTAGTGTTTTGAAGAAGAAATTATTTTGTGGGTTGTCTAGTACATTCACACTGTGTTCAACATACACTAAAATATATCTTTCCCAATGATAAAAATCCATCATATCATTTACATCAGTGACTATGTAGTTGAACTCTACCAATTTATAATTTCCAACACAATAACATGTGAGGCTCTGCTCTACCACTCTATTCCAAACAGATATTCGTGATTTTCTTCTAGCCTATTTGAAAAAAACTGTTTCTCAGAAATATGAAATGGTTTTTTTTTTATATTTCTAAATTCAAAATTATTTATGATTATTAAATTTTAGAAACATAGCTGAGATGATAAAATGCAATAATGTAAAAAAACCTAGTTAAAGTCTGGTACTTTAGTTTACCAAATCCTGATTACAATTTGTCATTCCAAACCAATTAGCCTATCATAAAAACAATTAAATCTCAATCGGAAATTTTACGCTTGTGATACACGTTCAATTTCGCTTGTCAATTCGAAGCCAACAAGCCGACCCGACAAGCTGAATCGACCATAAGTGCAACGATTTCTTCCAATGATGTGAGCTGAAGAGAAAAAGTAGAACCAATCGCAAGGTATCTTAGAAATTGACAATTCGATCTGACAAGCCGAATTTAACGTTAGTAGCAGGCTTTTTTTCATAGTTTATGGTAGAGTGGGGCTTCAAATGGACTTACATACCGGGAAGTGACTGGTGTTAGTGTAACATTAGTTGTAGCGGCTAACTACACGTAGAAAAATGAGTTTGCTTGTTGCAAGGCCTACTTCTGAGCCAACAAGTATCCTGTCTGCCCCGGCCGGTAGCCGTACCATCGCCTTCTGGCCGAGCCGACCCTGCCATTTCCGCATATTACGCCCCTGCAGGCCCTGCTCCGGGACATAATTATGAAGAAGAGCTTTTCTTGAGAATGGGAATATAGTTTTAGTTATTTTTTAACTTATAACAGTTAATAATAAATACTGTTGTATTACGTTGTCTTCATCATATTCCCATTTGACTTTCAAACTAGTGAAGTGCCGATTAAAATGAGGTTTTTACTTTGTTGAAATTGGCACTAACTGATGAAAGTTGAAATTTATATGCTTTACAGGGTGTGGCCAAATATTTGACGATTTAAAATTATATTTTAGTAGAATCTGTTTAAAAAAACAATCATAAAATATGTTGGCAAATGTATAGGAAACACATTTTTCATATATAACACAGCATCCAATCCGTAGGAATCACGAAACACCAAAAATTGTTGGAATGCAAAAAAAAACATTTAAAAAATACCAAACATAATACACTCTAAATAAAACACACTTGTAAACAAACATGATGCAAGTCTTACTGAAAATACTTCTACACACAAAATCTGTGCCTCACACCTACAAAAACATTTGTAGAGAGTTGTTAGCAAATTGAAAAGATCGTCATGTATTTTTCCGATCCCTAACTTGTAAATTGTGGCTTCACGTTCACTTAGAAGGCACTGTGTGTTACAAGGGGTCATCCTGGCACTACAGATGGCAGTGGCAGCGCCGGCGCCGGCACCAGCGCCAGTCATTTTCCATTTTGAGCAAGCCGGACCCTCTGCTTCTGACAACTATAATCTCATATTTAGACCTGGTGAAATGGCATAGACCTCTCTGTACAGCTTAGAATAAATGTGTTTTTATAAGGTCTCGCAGTAATGTTTGTTACCATGTTGTTAGTTAAGATTAAGTGGTAGAATAAAATTTTGACTCACAAAAATATGAGAGTTCGGGTTTGGTCCCCGGCACAAACACAAAAATGGAAAATGGAAAAATGCACTTTGGACAGCTTTTCCTTGTACTTCCTTATAATGAATAGCCATTGGCGTAGACAATGAAAAATGTCTAAAAAATTTAATAAAAAGTGGTACCATAAGTAAAAGTAAGTCATAATATAATCGAGGAAGAATAAATTAATAATATACTGAAAGATACTAAATTAACGATAACTTGGTAAACTTTATTACTGTTAATTTAATACAGATGTTTATTGGGAAACTGTAGTTTGTAATGCATGTAAAGCCTTAAATGACCCAAAAGTCCAAAAACTAATAACATCTATTATTCTAAATGACAGAAAACTACAAAAACTAATAACCAAGAAAAATAATGTTTGGAACACAATTTGGTCTAAATCTAAAGATTTTAAAAACAAAGTTTAAAACAGTCTTAAATCTTAAAAAAAGTACAATTTTATGGATACATAATATAGTTTTCAACATGAATAGCAGAAAATCAAGCGAATAAACAAAACAACAAAACCAAATGTGAACTCCAAATTGATTGGTGATGACTATGTCAACTAAGGCTATTGATACTGTTGTTTTTATAATGGAAGAACAATTGAATGTCTGCTTCCTTGCTTCTGTTAAGAGAGTATATGGGTATAAGCTAAGCACTAAGTCAATAGATGACTTAAAGAATATCAAGACAGAAACCTCTGATAATTCTGCATGAACACTTAACTACTCACCACTTCACTTCGTAATCCTAAATTGCAAACATCTTAAGATTTTTTCAAAATTTGTTTCAAGTAATATTTTTTAACAATAAAACACAGCTATGTTAATGTAAATTAACATTCCACTGAACTATAATAATTTTTATGAACGTAAAATTTGGTTAGCAAAGTCAGCTAACACTACATAAATTGCAAAATAAAATCTTGCTATAAAAACGTTTAAGATAATTACCAATAAAATAAAATGTCATCTTTTCAAACCAAAATGTGTTGTGTTACTAATACAGGGAGCGGCAGAAATATCTGACGGTTTTCAAGCTAGTACAGTCCGGCAGCCGGTTGGAGGGGGGTGGTGGGGAGCGGCTCATTCTCAAGGCCAAGTGACCCCATTTCAGTCGCCATGGAGCAGTGGACCGGTATACATCGTGCGTTTGTCGTTGAGGCGTATTTTAAAAGTGGCGATTCTGTTGTTGATACGCAACGTAAGTTTCGTAGGCATTTTAATGTGGCTTGTGGGGAACCTATCCCATCCCGAAACACCATCAAATTGTGGATGGATACCTTTAGATCCACAGGATCAACTGCAAAACGTAGGCCTACAGGCCATCCAAGGTCAGTGAGGACGCCGGAGAACGTGGAGCGAGTGCGACAAGCTGTGCTAACGAGCCCGCATCGCCCGGCGCGTAGACAAGCTGCATGCCACGTCTGATCGCTCTATTTGACGAATTTTGCACTCAGACCTTCACTTTAAAATAGCAATCGTCCAAAAACTTCAGCCTCACGACCACGCTAATCGTCAAACATTTTCAGAGCAAATGATTGATTTGATGGATGACAAAAAAATTCTTGTAATGAGTGATGAGGCCCATTTTCACCTAGATGGCTATGTAAACAAACAGAATTTTAGGTATTGGTCGAATAGTTGAACCTGTGGATCTAAAGGTATCCATCCACAATTTGATGGTGTTTCGGGATGGGATAGGTTCCCCACAAGCCACATTAAAATGCCTACGAAACTTACGTTGTGTATCAACAACAGAATCGCCACTTTTAAAATACGCGTCAACGACAAACGCGCGATGTATACCGGTCCACTGCTCCATGGCGACTGAAATGGGGTCACTTGGCCTTGAGAATGAGCCGCTCCCCACTACCCCTCCACTCGGCTGCCGGACTGTACTCGCTTGAAAACCGTCAGATATTCCTGCAGCTCCCTGTATTAATTGTAATGTTATGAAAAATATTCATCACTACTCGTAACAAAAGTCGTCAAGTCCCATTTTAGGCTTTGAAAGTTGTTTCTGCATTCGGCTTTCTTGTAAACCAAAATCTTGGACCATAATGGGTCCTTTTTTGAGACTAGTAGTAAAATACTGTATAAGTATTATTAGTTGAAAGTGCTGCATAAACCAAAATCTAAGAGATCAAGATTTAACTAATAAAACCATTATTTTTGTTAACAATTGTTTTATTACAAAACTTAAAACTATTTACAACTTGTTTACAGTATGTACAATAAATAAATTAACATGAAATTATGATTTAAATAGGAAACATAGACCTTAGTAAGAATTAAGTAAGATTGAAACATAAGAGAATCATATAGTTATATTATTACTTATAAAATATTGCTCTATAGTTATTCACCATTTTAACAAAGTAAACAGCAACATGAATTTAGACTTATATCATTTGACTTCATTTAGGATAAGTTTTGAAGAGGAACTGAATCATTGGGACTATTGGGAGGGATTGCCTTTGATAAGAAACTAGCACATTAATATGGAATTTTTTCAGAACAAAGTTTCTATATTGCAAAAAGAATGTTAAATGTTTGTAAATCCTGAAGCATTAGGTTTAACTACATCAAAATTAATACTATTACTATAGTTTGGCACTACACAAATTAAGAAAAAAAATGTTCCAATATAAAAAAAACAATGAGACATAGTTTATCAGAATATTGCTTGAAAACTATTTTAAGGAGTAAAGATTCATAATTTGTTAAACATTTTATTGATCTTTGAACACGTTGATTAAAATATTTCTCAGGATACGTCCCAAATAAAATTGGTTATTGTTTCCATAAAATGAATTTTTTTTAAATCGTGTGGTTTAGTTTAGGAAAATTAACACAACTGGGCTGAAAATGTAAAAAATTCAACTTGTTAAGGTCACTTAGTTTAGAGTCCTGGCTAAGATTTGACAAAAAATAAACTTAATACTGGACGATGACTTGGATTGAGAACAACAATAGGAAATAATTTAATCTGGTCAAGTATAACCTTGAGATGAACAGTAATAGAAAACACAAAGTTTAAGAACAAGTAATCCCATCAAAATGTATCAAAGTGAAATGAGATAAGTTTTTGTTTCCATCCATGTAAAACAATGGAAATTTAGGAATAAAGCGAATATTTTGGACCAAATGAAATGTTTTATGCAATTACTTTTTATTGACTGTCTTTGTACAAGAGAAAAAAATAGCACAGCCAAATAACATATTTCATAAACAGGGTAAAAAGTGAGTCATTACATATATCAAATCGAGCACTTAAAATAATATGGTCAAGAATATGTATAGATCCACTTTCACTCATGTTTTGAACGTTACTTTTCACTACACTACGAAGATAATTTTTTCTGATCTAAAACAAACATTGAATATTTTTCAATTACCCTACACACGAAAGTACATTTTCTAAACATAAATGAACAAAGAAAATAGGTTATTTCCGCTACTGCACGGAAAAATTATATAATGTTAAGCATTTGTGGTGCACGGAAAGTAACCGTTATGGGATTTTGCTGTGCAGACTGATCAGCTGTTGCATTATTTGCTATTGCATTTTGGTAATAACTCATAACGCTGAGTTTCCGTCCGTATGTACCTTGACATAAGCACGGAAACTCAGCGTTAGAGTTCGGTTTTTTTGAATTAACAAAAATATTCATGTTGTTTACAATGTTATTCAATATCGTAATGAAAAAAAATTTTCAATACTCGTCTTAAAAGTGCAATTTCGGGGCTCGATAACTTTTTCCATGTAAATGCAATCTCTCCCCGTAATAAGTCACTTTCGAAACTAGTAATGAAAACTACGATGATTACAGTTGTGTAGATTACAAAACTCATAGCAGTAATTAGTTAACATTATTTTCACATGGTAAACAGCGTAATGATGTGATAATCATATGACGAAAACAAGTGATTTCACAGTAGTGTAGCGAAAAATACCTTTTTTTATTGGTTGACAAATGAAGGCAATGCTCAAACTCAACTATTGTACCTACAGAGAGTAACACAGAAAGAAACACTTGACCATCCACAGATATGTTGTAGTACTAAAAGTATTGGCAACTTTTGTGGGATATTATTTCAATTCTTTTATTCTACAGACCCTAAGTTCTTTATATTTTTACTTCAATTTGACTTCAGCTTTGGACAGTGAACTTTGATTAACAATCAAGCTCTTTTATTCATCAATTAAAAAATGTGTATTTCACTATTTTTACTTTCGATTTTTGCTGCATCACAGTTTTTTTTAAACAAAATACAGTATGTTAAAATTTTTATAAGCCTACTGTAAATAAAATAAACTATATGTACAGTATTCATATGTGTACAGTGTTATTTCTTTCAAAAATTAGTTTAAAATTCCAAACTAGTAATTTATGAAGAAACTGTTATCCATATATTCTGACATAGTCCCAGTTCCATGGGTATTTTTAATTGCTGGGAACAAAACATACTTGTCTTCAATCTCTCAACATATTACTTGGTTTTAAGATTATCAATTTAATTGATTTATTACAAAATCAAAACTGAATACTCCCAAGATTTAACTTTAAAAACCCATTTTTGTCTTAACTGATTGTGTGGCCTGTGATATTGTCATCAACAACAGAAATAAATAAAATAAATTAAAAGAAACTTTGGTTTAAAAGGAATCAGATATAGTCGTATACAGTAAGACAAGGTGGTAGAATGTAGATAAGACTACGAGAACTCACAGACATGACCACAGCCAGTAGGACATACACGGTTGTCAGAGAACCATTGCTGTAGATGTGAGACATGACCACCATGCTCACAACCCTGACACCACACGTACAGACCACGTACAACCTGTGGACAAACACAATGTGGAATGTAGATTAGACTTAATTACGGAAGACGATGATGATGTCTACGCAACTGTGGAAGATGTCCAAGATTTTGTTTGTTATTGGGGAGACGATGATGATGTTTTTGCAGGAGGTATTCAGGATTTTGTCGAGATCATTACTGACAGCGATAACGCTTCCATGATTGCAGGAGACAATGATTATGTCCCTGCGACCGCGAGAAATGTCAAATATTTGGCCACAGCAGATGATAATGATGATTACACTAAGGCAGGAGACATTTTTTCCCCTGTATTTCCCTGACCGATAAACTATTCAAGAAATGTGAAATATTTAGGGGTTTTCTGTGGTCACAGCGAGATTGTGACAATCTTCCTCAGTCATGGCAAACATGTGAACATCTTTTGCAGTCACGGCAAAATCACAAACATCATATGCTGTCACAGTAAAATTGTGAACATCTTCCACACTTACAGTGTAAATTATGTACATGTAAATCTTCTACGATCACGGCTAGATCAGAAACCTCATCTGCGCCCAAGGCAAAATTGTTAACATCTTTTGCAGTCAAGGCAATATCATCATAGTCTTTCACAATTGTGGCCATACTATGAACAACAACCGCAATGAAGGTAAAATATTCAATTTTCAATCACTTATAATTGCAAATGCTTTCTGGAATACAAAAATGAAAGCTCGGCTTGGCTTTAACCCACCCAAGCTTGGCTCAAATTTTTTTTTACCCGAAGCAATCTCTTGGGCCAACTGTTCATACTTGTCAGGAGCATCAATTTTCTTTGACATCATTTTTTGCTACTAAACCTACATTAATTCTCTAATAGGGGCGGGGAACAACTAGTATAGTGGTGGATGAATTCAAGAACGTGGCGCTGTTATCATATTTGAACTAGCTTGTTAGATACCTTACCTTAACGGGTCACACTGTCTGTCTTGACTTACCTGATTACAAACACTGCATACACCACAAGTGGCCGAGTGACAACGGTCACACAACCAGCCACTCCTCAACAGAGGTTTGTGACATTGTGTGCATGCTGTGTAAACCGTAGTGGACTGCTGGTTGAGCTGACTTACTGACGGCACCCAAGACAGCTGGATAACCTGTCAAGTAGACATTATATTAGTTAACTGCACATTCTAGTGATTTTATGGTTATTTGAAGCAGATTTTGTGTAAACTTTGACCTAGTAACACGTGATAGAAAAAAACCATGTTGAGTTATCTAGGGTCCTATACAGTTATCTGGAGGTCCAACAACTCTTTGGGAATGACATAGCATTAATGACGAATAAGTGATACATTGTCATGTCTATGAGAGCTGGAAAGAAACAAATGTTCAGACACTGGCACAGTACAGGAAGTCCACTACTGTAGAGTAATGCATTCATTTTGCACAGATGTAAAAAATATGTTAGTGTGCACACAGCAGGAGTAGAGTGAAGGTTGATTGATTGCTTATTTCTATTTTGCAGGGTTTTAAACCATTGATTGTGACTGTAGCTTGTCGGCGAGGTAGCCTTACTGCTAACCTACTGACGCTAAGTAGTTGGTAAAATCCAACCTGCAAGCGCTAGTAGCGACATGTGCTTATAGTGGTGCTCACCTCAGTCACAAGGTTGTCAGCAGAATCTAAAAACGAAATTCACATATTTTTCCCGGCTCGAAAGTACAGAATTCCTGGCGTCTATTATAGGCTACTTATAAGAAAAGCCCAATACAAGTTGTAGAAACATATTAAAATAACGGATATTGGTAAATAATAAACAACCAGCCATTATTATTAGCACATAATGCTCATAAACTCTTAATATTCACTCAACAAACATTGCAAATTGAGGTTGAAAATTAAAAATGAGTTTAACATTTTGCAGAATAAACTTATTAATTACAGTTTGAAAATAAAAATAAAGATAAACTCACCTAAAAAAAGTGAGTTTAATAGGGAGAAGTAACACTTGATATGTTTCTTGTTACATTAGTATAGAGAAAGAGGACAAAGATGTTTTTCTTTTATTTTGGTTAAATATACATAGATATTTTTTTATATATATGTAGTCTATATGATATAAGACATTAATGACATAACCTACAAAATTAATTAATAGACAAATAAAAAAATATTTCGTGTGAGAGTGTGTTAAATTGTGACACAATATATAATCCCACAAAGCTTGAATGTTACTTGGATGTATTACATACTTATCAACAGAAAAACATATCCAAATTCTTAACCATGTATTTTTTTGGGAACTTTGTTGAGTGTATGGACTAAAATGAAATGTGATGAATGAAGGAATAAGATCATGAATAGCTTTTTTTCAAATTTAAAATTTAAGTTAACAAACAAAATTGTCATAGGTCAGATAAACTACCAACAATAGGACAGTTGAAACTATTTAACACAGACCTGTGTACAGATGTTCCACAGCTTGTAGCGTGACAGCAGGTCTATATAAGCCAACAACCAGTGTTCCTGTGTCGTCTCATCTAGACAGTGTTCTAGAGTCTTCCGTCTCTCTCCCAGCACCAACAGGACCTGCCGATCACAGTGTGGGAATAGAATAGCCAAGATATTGTTTGTTGCCAGGGTTTAATAATGTAAAGATTAAATATGGGCTGAACGGATTTTGATACACAATTTCTCAAATCCTTTGATACCAGTGGTATCATGGAAATAGTCAATTCTTGATACTTTGTGACTTAGGATTTGTCACTTGCGTTTCGAGTAACATCGTAATAATCTATTGTGCAATCACCAACATTTTCATGCTTTCTTAACAATATTTAACACTCCAGGAAAAGTAGATACTGCAAACTACTGATTAGTGTAACACATTTCAAAAGCTGCAGATTTAACATAGTAAAACATTTCCTAGCACAGTAAAAAGGGAATGAGCTAAACTTCAATAATTCAAGCATGAAATCATGCCTATCTAACTAGTTTACTACTCTGTACAATGAATGTTCATAACAGTCAGCTGTTTAATTTGATTCTAGATATTTTCACAATATTTCAATTTGACGTCAAATTGACGAGGAAGTTTGGAAGTTTCCTTTTCCTACTTTACGGATAGTACAAAGCATGAACTTGCTCAATGGCAATAATCTTTACCGATACAGATGTCTGGACGTCGCCGCGTGCCGCATGATGTGTCAAGGCTTCCCCCACCACAGTACCAGGCTCCCACGCTACTGGTCGCACCAGGCAGTTGACAGTCAGCAGGGCCGTCGAAGGTTCTTCACCACTCAGAATCGTGGTGTCTGAGAATATAGATATCAGAAATTCTAAGTGTTGAATCTTGTATGCAGTCCTACGATTGTTTGATTGTTTATCTTGATTTGTGTAATGTATCTTAAGACTACGGATAGAACTAGACATTCCAATCTTGTGTTCCAATTGTAAACAGTTGTTGAATAAAAGTTAATGCAGTTGAATTGAGCCTCTCACAGCAGATGTAAATTACTGATTTCTTTCAAATGCCAAACAATAGCATCGCATCGGTCAAATCACATAAGCTTCACAGTAACAAAAAAACGAGGGTGAAAGTAGATTTTTAGACTGCAGCACAACCTGTTAGTGGCTCATTGAACTATATTCATATTCTTATTAAGTATTTTAAAAATGGTTATAAATGGTAAATTTGTCCACGTTAATTTAAATAATCCAAAAGTCCATGATATTACTCGTCATATAAAACAGGGTGTGATATATTTCTCACTATACTTTTATATTATACCAATTTAAAGAATAAGTTTGTTTGGAACAAAAGTAGATTTTTTATTGGACCAAACATCAACCAAATCAGGATTAGTCTGGGACAAACTTTTATCCGATGGAAATGGGTAGCTGGGTGGTTATGGTACTGGCCTAATAGGTCCCCAGTTTGATCCTGAGTGAAGTAAATCGCCTTATGGCTCAAACTGGACATAGCTGTATTTCATCATTGGGCTTTTACAAAGATCTGGACAAAGCTTGTACACAATACGAGTCAGTAAAAAAGCTACACAGGTCGGCCCACTCCAGTCTTCTCTCACCTTGCATTCATATCCAGCTAAAAGTCTGTTGCTACCAAGGAATTGATTGATTGGTAAAGAGTCAAGTGGAAGTAAATCACAATACCATTTATACATACTGTACTTGCGTTTTTATCTAACTCTTAAAACTTAAAACACATATTTAAACAAAGATCGTGTTTGTTAAAGCTGGCCAATAAATACAATTGAAGCTCATTTCCATTATTCAGATTGCAAAAGTGTAGAAAGCACATGGAGATGTGCAAAACATCACACTAGAGGTGTGAAAAAACTGATGTTATTAGCAGCATAAAATATTGGTAAAGATTATAAAATATACAATACATTATTGAACGATAGTTTACTACATAGTTATTCATTGAAGCTGGATGATCTTAACAAATTTTTTTATAAGGTTGCCGACCGGTTTGATTTTAACTAGGGATGGACGAGATTGGATTTTTAGTTCGAGACGAGACGAGACGAGATTTTTTATTTCTCATAAAATTTCGAGACGAGATCGAGACGAGATTTCTCTTCTCATACACAACGGGAAATGCACGTTCGAAATTTTTACCTGATTTTGTAACATTGTTAGATGACTGTTTAAATAATAAAATAATGATAATAGGCAAGAATATTTACAATCTTTCATTAAATAACATCAGCATAACATTTTTTTATTAATCACGCCTAACTTATTAAAAATGCCTACGATTAGGAAACATGGTGATATCAGTTAGGATAGAGTTCAACTTATCCTAAAATAAAATAAATCATAAAATAAAAGCAATATTAATTTTTATAAAATAGTTACTTGTTTTGACTTTTTTATAGTAATAAAACATTCCTCACACTGCTTACACTTAACAAAACTTCTCAAATGTTATTAAAGTAATATTATTAAAATAATGAAAGTAATATTTACATTAAAAGAATTAAAGTAATATTTACATTAAAAGAATTAAAGTAATATTTACATTAAAAGAATTAATTAAATAAGAACGCCTTCGAAAAGGAAACGCAACTACAACACGCTCCTGTATTGCGGGTATTGCATTGACTTTCTGCAGGCGTTTTTAATTTTTTTTTTTTTTTTTTTTTTTTTTTTTTTTTATTCTCGTCTCGATAAAAATCTCGGCCAAAAAGTAATCTCGTCTCGTGTAACGAGATTGAAAATTTCCCGAAAATTTCCCGAAATTTCGAGACTTGACCATCCCTAATTTTAACCTTGCATTTAGCCGCTCACATAGGCTATGAACCTGTGTGTGGAACATATCCAGCAAAGCAAGGGGTGATCTGGTACAGTAAAAGGGTGAACTGAACTTATAAGAAATATGACAGGTACCAGGATCCAAACCCACAACGCTACCGACTGAGCCACTGACTCACCAAATGAAAGTAACCTATAAGGTCACTTGCTTAACCCCAATAGATTAAATACCCCTGTAGTAGCAAACCTGCATGTAAATTAATTTCCAGTTGTTTTGATGGATTTGTATCCAATTAGGTACATAAAAAATAAAATGTACACTTAGATCCAGGCATAAGATAGCTAAGACCTATTTTGTTCTATGAGTACATTGGTCTGCTATGATGAACACACAAATGGGTTTGATGTCTTGATTTTTAGCGAATTTCCCTATAGGGAAGTAGCTATTACCGTAGGTGGCACGGTAAGACCTAGACCCGGGACCGATTTACTTTTTCATTTTGATGTCCCCAGAGGCCAAAAACACCATTCGTTCAAATTTTTATATATGTATATATATATATACGTCCGTGAACGCGATAAATTGAGTAATTTTTGTCCGATTTTGATGAAATTTGGTTTAAAGGTGTAAAGCGAGATAAACTTGAATGAGTTTGCGAACCAGCACGATCGGACCATGGGAACGGGGCTTTACGGGGGGTTTTATGGGGTAAAAATTGGTTTTTCTCACTTTTGACCCTCAAAACACAAAATTTCCCGATTTCTCTTTAGACCTTTTTAAAGAACTTAAAAAAACATATAATTTAGTCTATAAAAGTATTTTTGTTCGATTATTAGTAACAGAGAAAATTACAAAAATTTTAATTGAAAATTCCCATGTTATTCTTATGGAGAATATTGTCAAATGTTGTAGTTTGCTTGTTTATGGATATATTTTGATCAAACTTGGCAAATTTATTTATTTTGTACTAAGCTATCAATATTTTACTCAAAAACACACTTTATTAGTTTCCTTGTAGCAGCAAACCTAGGTACTCGTTAAACCTAATGTTATTAAAATATATTTAACTGAAAGTCAATTCAGACAAATGGAAATTCGCTTAGTCGGCAGGTTTGCTGCGGCGGGGGTATTAAAAGAATAACATTGAATAACAAAGTTTGTTAAATTGTATGAAGTTTTATTGCTAAAGAACGTTATTGAATAAAACAGTTATTTTTGTAAACGGTATGGCTTCACAATAAGATAAGGTTGGGGGTTTCAATCATATATTTATGTTTAATAAATACTAGCTGTGAGTACCCGTTCTTCGTACGGGTTTATTCAAGAATAAGGTTACTTGTTATAATTAGCAGAACTGGTGTTCAGTTATATAATATAGTATACATTTCGTATGGTTTTTAAGTTGTGTGAATCGATAAGGCTATGGTTAACCTTGAGTTCAAATAGGCTAACGTTTTCTAATCACAGCTGTATGCCAATGTCAAAATTAAGATTGTATTTCAATTAAAACCATGTGCATATGATTAGTTGTAAACAAAGCAACATTCTTCCAGAAATTCCACGTCAAAAATCGACAAAAACTTGATTTTCAAGGGTTTACTGTTAAATATCTAACTGTCTCATATTCGATGAAATACGTCTAAAACCATCTCATATATGTATAGTATTTGGAAAATAAGTTTCAGGCGGGACAGTGCTATAGTTATTGAGGAGTAGTTGTAATAAAGTGCGTATTTTAGCGTTACCAAGAGAATGACAGATAGACAGACAGACAGACAGACAGACAGACAGACAGAAATTGAGATAAGGTTTGATTCGGTTTCTCTGACCTATGAAATGTAAAAATAACCAAAAAGTTCATTATTCTAAGCAATGTACAGACAAAACTCTAATTTTATTTATATAGATGTTATACCTTTGAAGATTGCTGTTTGGTTTAGAGTTTTGTTATCTGCGTTTTTTATTGGGAGAGCTGTAAAATATTGCCTATACCGAAAGATAAAATGATATGATAATTGTTGAGCATACAGTGTGTAAATTAAGTATGGAAACAAATCTGTATTTTTAAAACCGAAATAGATAGAAATATTCTATTTGTGGCAATAATAGTTAACAAAGATTCCGCAATTTTGCACATGAAAAATATTTTTTTACCCCCCTAACAGGGTAGGTGGTAGGGGGTGACTTATTTTTTTCAAATAGCAACCCCTATTGAGTGACCCCTCATTTTGAAGAGTTTGTCAAAAGAAACACAATGACGCAAATCCGAGGTGAATATCTCACTCCTAGCCCAAATGGCGGATATTTCAAAATTTGTTTTATTGTACGTGAAAAGCACCAATTTCACAAATAATGGAAAGAAATCTGTATTTTTAAAACCGAAATAGATAGAAATATTCTGTTTGTGGAATTGATTGTTGACATAGGTTCCGCAATTTTTTTAATCAACAATATTTTTTCAACCCCTTTAACAGGGTAGGGGGTGGGAGTGACTTATTTTTTTCAACAACAACCCCTATTGAGTGACCCCTCATTTTGAAGGGTTTGTTAAAAGAAAAAGAATGACGCAAACCCGAGGTAGATATTTCACCCCTAGCCTAAATGGTGGGTAATGAAAAATTTAATTTTTGTAAAAAAAAAGCCCATTTTGGAATATCCGCCATGTTAGCTAGGAGTGAGATATTCACCTCGGATTTGCGTCATTGTGTTTCTTTTGACAAGCCCTTCAAAATGAGGGGTCACTCAATAGGGGTTGCTATTTGAAAAAAATAAGTCACCCCCTACCACCTACCCTGTTAGGGGGGTAAAAAAATATTTTTCATGTGAAAAATTGCGGAATCTTTGTTAACTATTATTGCCACAAATAGAATATTTCTATCTATTTCGGTTTTAAAAATACAGATTTGTTTCCATACTTAATTTACACACTGTATATCTATATATATAATACGTGAAGCCGTTTTTTTGTTAACGCAACTCCTCCCTTATTTGTAGACCAATTTTAACGTTTAAGGTGTCAAAAGATTCGTCTCAATATGTAGTTTTGCAATAAGGTTTTAGAATTTTGAAATTCCCACTCTTAAGGGCGTGAGACCTTCTCAAAGGTCGGGTTTTCCCTATAAGAAATACATAGAACAAATTATAAAACAAAAAACAGCTGTTGATAAAAAGAAACTCATTAGCTTTTTGGGAGTAAATATTATGTTTGTGATATTCAGTAGGTAGGTTAAGACCAAGTTAAACAGTTGAGTTAAACTTGAGAACAGAAAATGCCTCAAGCTCAAAGAAGAAATACGGGAGGAGGAGACAATAATTAATAATGAGATATCTTATGCGTACGAGGAGAGTAGTAAAAGAGAGGTCTGGTCTAACAGATACCCATCCAGATACACATTCACTTGGTGAGATGAATGATATTTGCCAGTTCTGCAGTCAACTTACTTTGGAAGTGAAAAAATATACGTAGCACATAGTGTTGTCACGGTGGTAAAGTAAACTTGCCTAATGTCAGATCAAATGAAAGGCAAATAATATACGCTGTTCAAAAAGAGAAAATACAAATTTCTGTCAAAATCTTACAGCTACTAGAGTTATCAAACCTATTTCAACAAATCATTTCTTTCAAAACTTTGGGACATGTACTAAGAGAAACTCCACTGAACAACGTGAGGACGTTCTGATGCGGGGCATATACTTGCGGGGATACTGACAGATAACACGTTAAAGTACGTGAACCAACTTTCAATGGTGTTGCTGCTTTAGCATATTCAAAGCAGATTATGGCTGTCCAATTTTTAACCCAGAGTTTGTGGGTAAAAATGGAGCACATAATTTCAGGATTCTCTACGGAGAAAATTTGTTTGATTAGGGAGATGTCTCAAATCAAAGAAATAAAATGACCCAACTTAAATTACTAAACACAGGTTATCAGGAAGGCAACAGTTTTCTTCAATTCTCAATGCTGGAAAAACGTTGTTGCAACATGTTAACACCAATTGAAACGTATCGTTTACTATTCATTAGAAGTTATCAGTTAAAACTTAGAGCAGAAATAATGTTGGTGAGCCTTGACGACGCAAATAGAGATGTTTAAAATTAGTTTCTAAGGTGTTTAAAAAATTCTAAGATGTAACTAGAATTACTCGAATTTAAGCATAACGTTTTCCTCGACGTTATGTTTCATCTCATTGAGCCGCACGGGTTCTCTAGTTGATTTGTAATAGCTGGCAGCCTCAAAATTAAATTACCATTTGGAATTTTGGAGTTTATTATAGATAAAACTTTTATTCAAGATTTAAGATCTGTATTTTTGATTATTAATATTAAGTAATACAAGTATTAAAATAGACATTGTCAATGCTGTTTTCTTAAGTTTAACATAAAATTAATTAGTTTTACTGTACATTCTTTTTCTATGATGATGACGACTTTGTCAAAATCACAATACTTGGAACACTGAATATGACTATTCCATTGACAATGCACTATGGTTCACTCGTTTTAGACATAAGTTATTTATAATGTCTGTGGCAAGTGAATTATGACAGTTCTTAGAAATCTAATAAAGCCAATAATAAGAACAAAATAAAACATTAAAACGATTTTCAGAAACATCCGTACTGTGATTACAAAGCTTGAACACAAATAAGTACCGATCTAAACCACATCTAGTCATTCTTAAGAAGTGCAATAAGAATTTTACTTTTGCCTATTATTTATTAACTCTACAAGCCAATACCTAATGATATTGCTTCTTGCACAGTCATCAAGGTATTCACAAGGTTTTACTGCCATGCAAGGACATTGACTTATTATTGTTGAATTACTTTATGGAATTCAGACTTTGCCCTTAATGTAAAAATGAAAATACATTACAGATTGGTTGAGTAAACTGGACAAGAGAGTTGACTGTAATGTAATGCAGCAAATTAATAGCTATTTACATTACAAGTGTAGTAAGAGCGTTTTTACATCACGCAGGTGAATGTTGTGCAACGAGCGAAGGCGAGTTGCATAATTCACCGAAGTGATGTAAACACGCTCTTGCGTAACGTGTAACGTACAAGATTTTACCTGACCCGACAATATTCAGGAGGTCACGAGCAATATGCTTCATTATCAATTTCACTCATCTTCTAACAGTAACGTTCATTTACAATCAAAAGCTAGGTTAGGAAAATTCTTCAAAGCATAACAATAAAATTCAAACACAGCTGATTTCTAGCGTTGAACGTCGTTGGCTCCATAGAGGTATATTTTTTAAGTTATCCACTCAATGTTATTTAAATGGGTTTCATTACATCACCGAGTGAGTTTTTTTCAACTTTACATCACTCGAGAAGTAAGGAAGTTGTATACATCACGCTTGGGATAGGGAAGTTTAACATGGCGGGTTAGGTAAAATGTTAAATAATCTTATTTCAGTTATCAGCTGATTAAGAAATATACAACTGAATCACACTACAATCTATCTATACTTATTTAATACGCAAGCAGGTTTTTTGTGACAATTACTCCTCCGAAACTACTGTACCGATTGACATGTTTTTGGTGTCATTGGAAAGAGTGTATCGTGAAGTTGTGCAACTTTCTTTTTTGGGAAATAATTAGAGAGTGAGGCCCTGGGGCCCTTTAAAGTTTCGTATTTCTCTATAAGATTAACATGGGAAACAAACATAGTTATGAAACTCCAGCTGTTGTCAGAAATTAAAGTGAGAATAAGAACATATGTTAATCGTAAACAGTCAATAAGTTTGTTAATTTGACAGTTTTCTACAAATATTTACTGGATTGGTTGAAATGAAATATTTACGGGTCGCCGGAATTTTATCCCCCTGGAATTTTACCCCCTGGGCAAAGCTGACGTCACTATGACGTAGTAACCTGAGTGGCCAAAAGTTTGTTCGCAGCCGGAATTTTACCCCCGCGGATTTGGAAGTCTAATGAAAATAGTCAGAGCGTGATTAATTAGATTAGCGATAAAAACCGGAATTTTACCCCCTGTCCATATAATTAGCGTTTAGGCAACTGAAGATGGGCCGGATTTTTACCCCCGGAATTTTCCCCCTCGGAATTTTACCCCCGGAATTTTATCCCCTGGCTGATTTTAGAAATTGAATGATTGATTTTCTTATTTCCGTTTTTAATTAATTGTAAACATTTCATTATTTAGTAGCCTATCTTTATTTATTTATTTTGTAATCTCAACTAAGTAAACAGAATTCGCTGTTTTATTTTGATCATATTAACCAACAGTTGGCTTCAAAGATCGAATCCTGACACTCGAATCTCAAAATTAATATTAAAACCCTGTTCGATTAGTTAATGTTACATATAAATTAAGATAGGCTACTTAATAATAAAATGTTTACCATTAAATTAAAACTGAATGACGATAATTAATCATTCTCACTAATTTATATCTGGCCAGGGGGTAAAATTCCGGGGGGTAAAATTCCGGGGAGTAAAATTCCGGGGGTAAAATTCCGGGGGTAAAATTCCGGGGGTAAAAATCCGGGCCGTACATTCTAGGTTTTTATAATTTGATGTGTTCTGATTAAACTCACAACCGTGAAAATATATGTTTAATTCCGCGTTTAATCCATCGAGCTGATGTCGCGAAACTCAAAAGTTCGCGGCCGGAATTTTACCCCCTGATTTGTGACGTCACGTTTGCCCAGGGGGTAAAATTCCAGGGGGATAAAAATCCGCTACCCCATATTTACTACTAGCTGGCCTGACAGACGTCGTCCTGTCCTAATGTGGTTTTATGTCAAATGCTCGTTCAATTAATTACACCATTCAATTGGACAAACATTATTGATATCAACAAATTATGTACATATATACAAAACTTATCTATTGTCAAATAGATGAAGAAAACAAGAAAATTAGTTAAGAGAAGCTTTCCACTTACAAAAGAAAAAGAAAACATACAAAAGTACCTGATAGAGAAGATCGTCTTATTAAGCAGTTTTTCCACAGACTTCCTGAAAAGTGAAAATGTGTGCTAAAGATTACATAACAAGTGCAATTGGCTGCTGTACGAGGGCCGACCAGAGAGTAACAGACGCTTCACATTAGTGCCGCTTGGGTGGTGTTTTTGCCTCCATCGTAGTATCAGAGGGTTCCTACACTCAGTCGTTGACTTACCCGACCAGTACAACAGCCTCTAGACTAGGCCTAACGCTGTGGTACTGATCGGGAACATTTATCCAGAAGTCAGGTATGAGAAAGGATAGGATAAGCAGGCTTTCCTGAAGAAATGTAGGCATCCCACTTCATTCACTACAGAACAAAGAAGAAATCACAAAACAAAATAAACACTGGATATTTCGAGGCCACTGGCCCCTTTCTCAACATGGAGAGTCACATTAGATATTTGGGGTTTTTCACTGGTAAGGAAGCACGAAGCAGTGTTGCCAGCACACTATGAATTTACAAATGAATAAGTGGCCTCGAAATATCCAGTGTTTATTTTGTTTTGTGTTTTCTTCAGTGTTCTGTAGAGAATGAAGTGGGATGCCTACATTTCTTAAGGTAAGCCTTCTTATCCTATCCTTTCTCACACCTATTCCTAGGCAATAAGCCCTTTCTCTCCAAACCTTATCCAGAAATCAGATATCTTTTAATTACTAGGAATGCTCTATTGTCTACTATCACTCCTTTGCCATAAACATCACATATCTGGCAATTTATTTCAATTTGCTTTAAATTTTTCACCAACAAAAACTTATCACAGAGCATACTTCACAACTGGCAGGATTTGCAATGACATTGTTAATTTTAAAATTCCACTGCAAACACAAAGTATAAGATATCTCTTATACCACAGAAAACATACTACTATAACCCAGAATGCCAACCGCGTGGTAAAAAGCATTAAGTGTTTTGAGAGAGCTTTGCCTGTCAATTGGTAGGCAGCGTCACCAGCGTTGCTATGCTGAGTGCATGGCAACGCTGGTGGCGCTGCCTGCGATTGACAGGCAAGGCTCTCTCAAAACACTTAATGCTTTTTACCATGCGGTTGGCATTCTGGGTTATAGTAGTATGTTTTCTGTGCTTATACTACAGATTATGTAGTAATCTTATACTACAGTTTACTACAGATTATGCGCATGCTCCAATGGCTAGATCTATACTGAATGTGGGAACGCTCTAAAGCAAAGATGGCAGCAATAGCACTGCCTCTAGCGGCGCAATTGCAAAACATCTGTTACTTTCTGGGCAGTCCTTGTATATATGTCAAAAATGCTGACATAGATCTGATAAAAAAGTTGTCTATAGATTAAAAATCCAAAGTTACCAAAGTTAGGGAACTTGAGTATACAAATACAAATTGACATGAATTAGTTGAAGCAAGTTTGAAGTTGCAAATTGAAGTTGAGTAGCAAATTAAGTTTAGTAGTTATTTTACAGGTTTTGCAAAAGTATCTTTTATAAATGTCAAAATTGTGGCTGAATACCTGATTCACTGATAACATCAAACGATAACAAAATGAGAGCAAAATTTAATTACTATAATAATACTATAATTTTATGACTAATTTGACGTGCCAATGTATTTGTATGGAATATTAACTGGCAAATAAAAATATCATTCATTCTCATTCTCAATTAAATTTATTAATTGCCATTTAAAGAATAGAGTATGAATTATTTACTAAAAAAACAATGACTTACTTGAGGTCTGAAATGGTTATAGTATTTTAATTGAACTCTACTTACTTTAAAAAATTGTAAAACCCATACAAATTTTAAAATGTTATTTAACCGTGTATTTGAAATGTGAGCATTTTTGACATTCTGGCAATCATGAATTGATTTCCTTGTCAGAAATATATGGGCCTGATAATTTAATTATAATAATTACATTTGTTATTGTTTAAAATGACAAAATAAATAATTTGGACAACATTTACAGTTATAAGGGTTCTATTGAGAAAAAAACATATTCTTGATTTGAAATCATTTCACAAGCCTCATATCAAGAGTGCAAAAGCAAGCAACAACAGTTAGGAAAACTACAGAAACAATAGATAACACTAAGTTAAAAACCTACACCAAAAATAAAATTTAAAAACAAAAATAGATACAAAAAGTGTATTCATGCAAAAAGTTATTTAAAAAGTAGTTGATGGATGAATTTTAAAGTTTAGGCCTACACAAAATTTTTTCCAAGCTGTATTAACTCTGAGGGATAGTTAATACTACACAAATCAAAGGAGGAAATGAACAAGACTTTACACAAAATTGATCTAAACACTCCTCTAAATACCAATCATTAAGACTGTATGTGCACTATTACTATTTTAAACAAGGAAAATAGTAAATCCCTTCACCAGAAAGGTTAAAGTAGTCTTACTATACCTTACACTGTGTACCATTACCACGCTAAACTTTGTGCCAATAGATTATTTGTACAGATATTGAAAATTTATGGAACTGGAGGGGTAAATGTTAGGAAGTAACCGAATGATCTGAGAAAATGCAATGGGAAATTAAAGTATAAATTTGCAGTGGTACTGAATTGTGAAAACCAATTAACTGCTATTTAATCATAAAGTCATTAAAGTAATTAGAGCCCAGGGATGGATACAAGAATAAAATATCACAGAACACAGAAAACTACACTGATCTTTTGTCCTATTATAGGACGTCTTCTAAGAGTAGATTGAAGTGAAAAACTATTAGCCACTAGTAATTTTCCAGGTACGCTTATTTAACCTCTTCAAAATAACTCCTAGCCTTACACTTGGCTTTACACTGAAAAATAGAATCATTAGGCCTAATAGAGTTTTCCCAACATTTTCCATTATCCTCCCTTTACACTACGAAGTAATAAACATTTTGATAAACAGATAAACCATACGTCCATTTTAAAGTTATGTATATCAACGTCCATACCTTCCACAGGCTCCGGTGACTCACTGTTGGGGAACTGTTCTGGCGGAGGCGACCGATCCTTTATCTCATGACGGAGGGGAAATGCCTCGATAGGCAACGTCCAATCCGTCACAACAGAGTCCACAGTCAGTCCGATGTTGTTTCCTCGCTCAAAGTCCATGCTCAAAGGGTCCATTTCCCCATCACCGAAGAAGAAATCGCCCAAAGAATGGGAATTGGGTTTTAAGTCTTCAAGCCGCAACTTGCGAGTCTTCTTGTCCTTTATATCTTCGCTAAAATAAAACAACAAACTACCGTCAGTTATACTAGGTATAGTTAAAACAAAATTTAAACTCAAAAAATCTCAAGAAGTTTATATCAAATCAAGAAGCTAATACGAAAAAAAACTATTTAAGGGATCTTATAATTTTACACTATTTCAATAAAGTGGTTTAAATACCTAGGCATAAAAGTTATCCAAAATGTTGCTCACGGCAACCAGTTTCAATCCACAATAGGGATCTTCATCAGGCCGATCAGGATGTCAAAACATTTTTTTCTCTTCTTGCAAAGGTCGTCAAAAGGCGTAAAAAACATGCACACATTATAGTCACAAACACAAAACACGGACATTTAACATTGAAGACACGGCCGAAATTATTGCTACGACTCATCCCCGGCGAAGGTATAGTCTAGACTGCCGGTGGTCAGTGGAATCTAGTCGTCCAATCCTTATCAGCTGTTTCATTGAGGTCTAACCACCCCCTCCATCCACACCCTTCAATACCTTGATTGCAGTGTCATAAATATAATTAGATGAAAATGACAGCTTGTCGTTCAGGACGTTCTGATGATCCGATTTTACAGCTTTATATATTTCAAATTCTTCTAATATGCTTGTCTGAGATCTGTCTTTTGAAGAGTGTAAAATATGCATATTTCTGTGTATATCTGAATAATTATGGTTATTTGAAACGAGGTGGTCAGCAAAAGCAGATGTCTGGGTTATGGTTTTCTTGGGCAAATGTTCCTTGAATCTCTTTTTAAAGGAGCGAGAAGTCTGACCGATATAGTACTTTTCACAATCGTTGCATGAAAGACGGTAAACTCCAGTTTAATCTACTAGACCACCTTGCTCCCCAATTAAGTCATTTACGTTTTACCAAAGTTATAAAAGAACCAGGAGATATCAGATCCTGGAAAAGAATTCACACATTTTCTCGGTATTCCCAGAAGTAAAACCACGATTTTGGGGTTGTGATTTCCAGTTGGCAAGTGTACCTTTTTATAGGGGTCTACAGGTCCCTGATATTTTTGGGTATGGTCAGACCAACAGTTGGCCCCAAGGGTCGGTTTGGGCCAAAAATTATGGACCAAGTTCAGTGTTGAGTTGAGTTGAGTATCTTTCATTTCTAATTCTGTAATCAAAGAAAGTGTTTGCAAAGATGTATGAATGAAAAATGAAATGACAATTGCAGACTATATTCACAGTCTTACCGCGATAGTGAGCAACGCAACTACGATGTCACTGTGATGCCAAAGATGATCAGGATTTGCAGTAACAGAAGGTATTCATGATTTTGCCAAGACTGCAGTTGATGTTCACGACTTTACTGTGGCCACAGACTATATTAACGATATTTTCACAGTCCGTTTTTCATGCTCTAACGGAGTTTCATCAGCATTTACGCAACCAAATACAGTCCGTCGCTGTGTGAACATATGTAGCCTACCTTCTAAATTCATCCAGGGACTAAAGTAAGGTTTTCCTGAGAACAAATTTCATAAATTCACGCATAACTCCCAGTATTCCTGGTCTTTGGACAAACTGATTATGTTAATTAGGCCTATATTCATTGTCAAAATTCCAAATTTATTCATTTTTAGACTCATAATTTGTATTGTTACAACTTATCTTACACAGACCTGTCTGGTTCATTGACATCGTCCACACTGGTAGTTCCCCCTCCACTATCATGCCCCTCCTCCTCCCCTCCACCACTATCTCTCACATTCTGCTCCTCTCTTAAGGGAGTCTGCAGTTGGTAATCGCTTGTACGAGGCATGTACAGTGTCTTGATCATGCTCCAAACTAGGCTCACCTGAAAAGTATGTTAAGCTTAAATTTTGATACTAATGATTTATAATATCAAACAACTCAACAAAACCATTTACCAAACTAATTGAATATATTTAATGATTTGTTTTATCAAACTCTACAAAATAGTGTAGAAAGAAATTGCAAAATTAAGTTATATGTTTTTAAGGTAAACAATTGGGAAAAACAATTTCAACCCAATAAAACTTTACATAAACTACTGTTCTCATTTAGTCCGATCATGTTGGTTCACTAATTTGTTAGAATAAATGTAGGTTTACAAGTTTGTACAATATTTTATCAAGATCGAATGATTTGTGTTTGAGTTATCGTGCTAACGGACACATATAAGTTAAGATATTGAACTGATGGCGTTTTTGGCCTCTCTGGACTTTAAAACATTAAAGTAGATTGGTCCTGAGTCTACGTCTTACTATTCCTCTACGGTAATAGCTTATTCCCTATATGGGAAATTCGCTAAAAGTGCACTAAAATCAGCTTTCACCAGTGAAATTCAAAAATTCACAATCACTGTAATTATCATTTAAAAAATACAGCATCACAAAGTTGTGTATTGACACCTGGGTCTAATCTATATCTTTGACAGTAAATCTTAAAAAGACGCAGGTATGACTCACACTAAAACGGCCAAACTGACGAGCGACGTTGGCGTTGTGGTCACACAGCTCAGCTAGAGGTTTGCCACTCAGTTGGTAGCCCTGCGCACAGCCCAGCAGCCACTTGACCTCATTGTTGTGACGTTTGTTGTACCAATGCAGCCAACTGTTAGCCTGGCAGAAGTCTTCACTTGTCACTGGTGCTCGTCTGACAAATTGCAAATTCTAACTAATAAATAAGCCATGAAAACTAAAATTAAATTAAAAATTTTCAGGTTAAAATTTTTAAATGAAAAGATAAAACTAGCTAGTTAGTAACTGCTTGGGTACTGTATATAAAGCGTTTCAAGAGCCTAAGTTATCTAAAATTTAAGAAGTGTTATAGTCGGACACTCAGGGTTTTAGTTGAGGGGGTATATCAAAACTAATTTTAAAAAATTCAAATACAATACAAAATTGTATCAAATACAACATTATTATTTACTTAGTTTTTAATCAATTATAAAACTTATTTTAGATTTTCAAAACTCTTTAAACCAGACGTCTTAATCGTCTTGCAATCATGGGCATCACGGGTTATCCAATATCGTACTCAACTAATTTTTACAATTCTTACAATTTTGTAGTACTATTGGATAATTTGGGCGCTCCTTTTTATAAATTTTCTCAGTTTTCAAAATCCACATAGAATAACCCTGTCTGTAGGACACCCAGAATAGTAACAAATATTTGAAAATCCGAAGCCACTGTGGACTGACCTGAGTAAACTGGACACTTTGTTAGTCTTGTTGTTGACCACGCTGGACTTGCAGGCGACCGCCAGGTCTCCTATGCTGTTGAAGGATATCCCAGCTGGATTGGCCTTCTCTGCTGGTCGGACTGCGTCTTTGAACACATGTTGGTACAGTGTGCTGTCCTGTCACGTCAAACAACAGTATTAGATCTTACTGAAATGTATTAAAATATAAATGACAGTTCAATTTTTAAATCTTACCTGAAGGCTTCCACATTGTTCGGATACAACATTTTAAATATCTCTTTCAAAGAACAAGACAATTTAATTTAATTTTTAAGATAATAATTTAATTGTGGAAGACAATGATGATGTTCCGTTACTACA
Source organism: Macrosteles quadrilineatus (assembly GCF_028750875.1). Classification (NCBI taxonomy): domain Eukaryota; kingdom Metazoa; phylum Arthropoda; class Insecta; order Hemiptera; family Cicadellidae; genus Macrosteles; species Macrosteles quadrilineatus. Next base: position 14,460,812 of record NW_026542602.1, read on the forward strand.
GAGGGTTATTCAGGGTTTTGGCTTGACTGTGGGAGATATTTTTCTCAAGAGTAAATTTGCTTTTGTTTATTTAAGAGTACCTAAGTTTTAATCTAAAAAAAAACTCGTCACCTTTGAAAATAAAGTACTAAGAAAGGTTTTTGGACCAACAAGAGAAAATGGTGAATGGAGAATCAAACATAACAGAGCAATTAGAGACCTTTATAAAGCACCAGATGCTGTGGCGGAAGCAAAAAGTCGACGAATAAGATGGCTTGGGCATGTGTTTAGGAGAGAAGATGATGCATTGATAAAGAAAGTTTGGAAAGAGAACCCTGTTGGAAGAAGACCTCCTGGGCGTCCCAAAATGAGGTGGAAAGATGAAGTGTCCAAAGATATGAGGAAGATAAGAATCATGGAGGAAGATGCTGAAGATCGGAAGAAATGGAGGCATTTAGTTGGCGAGGCCAAATACCACCTTGGGTATCGATGGCCATGGAAGTAAGAGTAAGAGTAAGTTTTAATCTTTTCTTCAAGAATCAACTTTCCATGTCGTCAACTACATTTTAAAGAGAAGAAAGCATTTTCAAAGATCTATATTTTTTATCGAAGCTGTATTATAATCAGCAATGAGATAGACAACTTGCACTGATCCATAATCACCCAGCTTGAGCTGAAGGATTGAGTGATCAATCCAGTAAAAAGCTTTCACAGACAGTTCACAGAAAAGATAATTAATATTTTATTTTATCTACAACTTATTTTATTACAAATCTTCAAAACTTTTGATTAAACATTACATTTAATGCCAAATGTCTCAATGTCTTTTACATCTTAAATATAATAATCTCTCGTCTATCTTACCCGGCCCGTAGTAAGCAGCACGTGGGGGTCACCACGCCATGCAATGCCAGTAGCAATGTCATTATGTTCATTGAACGCAGCAAAGGGTATGTAAGGCCTTCGGACGTCCCACACGTTGACACTACTGTCCACTACCAGTGCCACTGAGGCCAGGTGGTATTTGCGCTGCGGCCGCCACTTGACTCTGCCCACTGAAGCGATTGTATTGATTGTGTGTTCCAACGTCGGCTTATTTGTCATGTCCCACACCTAGTACATTAAACAAGAATATTAAAAACCTTGTTATTTGGAAAACCAATTTTAGCAACAAAATCACAACCTTTTTATTTACCTACCATTTATTTAAATCTCTCAGATGAGTATGGGTACCTTATAAGTTTTAGCAAATTTTCCATTTAGGGAAATAAGCTATTTTTATACTATATTTTATTCAAGTGAAGTTTTAGCAGCATCATAGTTTTGGCTGATGCAATAATTTAAAAGTAAACTAAAGGTCAACATTAGATAGCCTGGTAAGAGTAGTAGGCTATATCATGTAGGTAAGTTTTTTAAGTGGTGTTACATCATAAAATAGAATGTATCAGGCAATACAGTTAAAGATATTTTCAAACAATTCATAGGGATTATTACTCTAACAACCGAAATGGAGAAAAAGTCCATTTTCCCAAAGCACACACAGTAAGCACTTTTGAAATTACCTTGATGGTCTTGTCGCGAGAAGCCGTTGCCAGCCAGGGATGTTCTGGGTGCCAGTCACAAGCAAACACCGGGCCACTGTGCGCCGTGAACTGCTGGTGACACTTGTCTGGCCGGCGCAGGTCCCACTGCTGCACCGTGCCATTCTCTGACACCGAGGCAAACATGTGAGGCGCGTGAGGTGAGAATTGTACGTCCCTCACACTCTCTGTGTTGCTGTTAGGGTTACAAAATAAGGGAGGTTATAGGCTAAACTAACAACATATTATACATTTTGAGGTTTACAGTAACATTTTGGGATTTTTTTAAGTTAGAAAATGATTTTGCCAAGGCAACATAGAAATTTAAAGGATCATCAAACACAATTTATTAAAGGATAGGCCTATTTAGTTCTATGCCTAATTGTTTATTGCTGTTAACAAACTTTCCATCCTGACTTAAAAATAAACAAACACACTTTTATTCCATAATAACTTACATGTAGATTACCGGTATCGGTATTAATTCGTTCTCAAAAACTACGGATAGGCCTAGATAAATTTCAGCTCTGGTAATACATGTAGCAAACTGCCTACCTATCAAATTTGATTCTCATTATTGAGATCGTTATATCAAATCAATTTAAAAGAATCGCCAATTATGTTAGGTAGCTGTATTTTAAACAACAGTTTCAGCTGATTACTTCTCTGAAAGTAGGTAGGTGCAACATAATTGAGATCTCATTAATTTATTTGCTAAAAAACCTCCAGTTAGCCTAGATCACTGAAATAATGAAAGGCCTATTGCCTATTCAATTTTAACAACAAAGTTGCTTCATAAATCAAGGCCTCAAGATTATGACAAGATAAAATTTACAAACAAATATTTTTGAAATATTTCAAAACCAAAACCTTATTTACAAGGTAACTAAGATGTTTCCCTACCTAAAGAACGTCCTAGTTGCTTCCTTGGTGCGGAGGTCGAAGGTTTTCATGGTTCCATCCTGAGACCCAGAGATAAGATAGAACGGCTCCACTGTGTGGAAACTGACCTTGTTGACCGTGCGTTTGTGGTCCAGGAACACATGATCTTGCTTACACCGAGACGTTCTGATGAGACTCCACACCACCACGGCTCCGTTAGTGGCTGCCGTCGCCAGGATGTGGTCTGGAAATGGACACCAATTGAAATGATACTTACAAAGTTTAATAAATTTATATCTTAATCAGTTGTTACCTTGATTATTCCAACAGAGAGTGACAATTAGAAGTTATATGTCCAAATAGGCTACGCTATATTGAGCTCTTTAATTTTGTCTAGTTACCTTACCATAACATTCATCATGTTAGTAGGCCTACAGATGGAGCATGATAGTAATTAATAACTTAGTAAGTAGGCTACATAATATAAGTAGGTACTCATATTCCAGGTGTTTTTCAGTTAAAATAACACTTCACAGAATGAAGCCTAGTTGGAGACGATTTGCGTAATCTGAACCCTGCAAGAACACATAAAAACGTAAGCAATATCTTAATTACTAACATAATACAATTCAACCTTACCTTCATGGGAACTCCAAGCCACATCATTGCAAGAAAAATTTAAGTTAAGGTTTTTTCCAACCCTCAGGTTTATAGCTTCAACAAATTCATTCTCTTCAATGGTGAATACTTTGAAAACTGAAACAAAAATAAAATGTAGCATAAATAACCTATTTCATTACAGCTTAGCTGTACTTAGTTTTACAAACCAAAAGGTTGCTAGGACTGTTAGCCACTAAGTTTTAATAATCACAATCTTTTCAAATCATAAGTAGGCTACAGTAACTTACCGTAACCCTGTAACTCTTAACTTAAATACAGTAGGCTACTTAAGTTAGGAGTAGATCCCCTCTTAATCGGCCCTGACAGTTCCAGACCTTGGTCGGATAACTCAAAAGGTCGGTTAAAACGGGCAAACCCTTCCAGGGCTAAATTAAATGAAGGGCTGGAGCTTAAAATTATTTTTTGCCAAAAATTAAAAACTAAAGTGGTTGTGTTTTGTACTTATTTTACTTGAAATAATTCATAGATCATGAAAAGATTTTCCTTAGGGCTGAACTAATTTTTGTACAAAAGTTATGAAGAAAATAAAATTTGATTTGATGGATACATCCGTCTTTGGCCCACAAAAAACACGAGGTGGACGGATATATCCGTCTGCCGCCCTCAGTGATAATCACAAAATATGAACACTGCCAATAATCTTGAATATTCTTGTGGGCGGCTGACGGATATATCCGTCAACCTTAGGCTATTCCTTCCCTTGTTTTATTTTTAAAATGTTTTTATTAGCTCGCTTTCTTGTCCGGTACAAATTTTGCAATCAATTTTATACTACTTTCCCAATTAGCTAGAGACTTGAAACTTGAAACATAGCTCACATATGGAAGACAATGCAATATTATATCATTAAATTTTCATATTTCCTTGCCCCATGGGCTTGTTTTTATTAACTCGCTTTCTTGCAAATTTTGATAGCCTACTTCCCGATGAGCTAGAGACTTGAAACATAGCCCACAAATGGATGACAATGCAATATTATATCATTTAATATTAATATTTCCCTTGGGCTACGCCCCATGGGCTTGTTTTTATTTGCTCGCTTTCCTACAAAATTTGATACGGTATCAATTTTACACGATGTTCCTGATGAGCTAGAGACTTGAAATTCAAAAAATAGCTCACAAATGGATGACAATGCAATATTATATAATTTAATTTTCATATTTCCCTTGGGCTACACCCCATGGGCTTCAAAATTTTCCATGTTTACATTTTGAAAGAATGTAAATATATCAATTAATTTTAGTCAGCTGTAAATACTTAAATTTGACAGTTCGAAGAGCAGAGGTTAAGATGTACAGGTTATGCTCCCAAGAGATTCTTTATAGAAACAAACATTTCAAAATAAAGATAAACAATCTGATTGCAGTTATGAAGGTGGTAATAATGTCAATTGTTATTTATTTAGTCCCTATTCTATAATGTAAACAATAAATTAAATCTATCTATACTATTATATAAAAATCTAATGGTGTCTGTCTGTATGTGTGTTACTAATAGGCGCATAAACTACTGAACTGACTGGGCTTAAATTATACAAAAATACAGCTACCATACCAAGGACCTTTATGGGACTATTCACACTTCGATACTGGCCGTGGGCTTTGCCCCTTTGGCTTTAAAAGTTCTAAGGTGAGGATTTTAAAAGTAGGCCTAAATATTGATTGGTTTCCATGGCTGCCATGAGAACACATAGGCCTACAATGTTTGCAATTTGCTATGACTAGCGTCTAGATACTCAGAGCAACGAGTCGGCTCACCGAAGCAACAGTCTGGGCTGCACAATTTTTATTTCAGCTGCAGTTTTTTAATACGGACAAAATGAGAGTTTAAAATTAGAAATAAAAAAAATATTATAAAACTAAAAAAATATAAAATTAATTTTTTAATTATAAAATTAAACTGTCATAACCTAACCTAACTAACCAAACTTGCTGATAATGAAAAAATTGAATGAAGGTTTACTAATCGAAAAAATAGTTCTGTTCATAAAATAAAACTATAAATGCCTCAAATTCAATTTTATAATTTTTTAAACTATATAATTAAACTGTCATAACCTAACCAAACTAACCAAACTTGCTGATAATGTAAAAATTAAATGAATGTTTACTAATCGAAAAAATAAGTTCTGTTCATAAAATAAAACTATAAATAGCTCAAATTCAATTTTATAAGGTTTTAATTATAAAATTAAACTGTCATAACCTAACAAAACTAACCAAACTTGCTGATAATGCAATAATCTGAGACAAAAAGTTTGTGCCATCGATGGGATTCGAGCCTGGTACCATCAGATTCTCAGCCCGGCACGCTATCCATTTCACCACCAAGGCCGATGGCTCCAAACCGTATCGTTGCGGTAATGGTGTTCCCTCAGCCAATAGAATGCTCTCATTTTGTCTTGCTCCGGTGAGCCGACTCGTTGCTCTGAGTATCTAGACGCTATAATTTGCTATGCCACCCAAATGTAAACAAGCTGAACTGTCAAACCACATTAATTCACAATTCCACAGCTGGTTTATAAATAGGCATATAATATTCTCTACAATCATGTGACATGTTTCTTTATTCTTATATTTGATAACTTCTTGATCAGCATTGTACGTGTTATTAGATTTACGGAAAGTAAAAAAGAAACGTCTTATAACACTTGAAACATATATTTACGCTTATACTGTTACTCACAAGACGGTAAATATACAAAAAAGTGAAAAGTGAACTGAAGACGTGCAACAAAATAAAGAAGAAACTGGAAGAGAATAGCTCAATCGTTGTGAAAGCAGACAAAAGCAACGCCATCGTAGTACTCGGAAAAGAAGAATATGTAAAGAAGACGGAAGATTTCATCAAAGAAAATAACTTCAAAGAGCTGAGAAAGGATCCAACGCAGAGGTACCAAAGAGAGCTGTCCGACGTCGTGAAGAGATGTACCAGAGTGATTCCCGAAGAATGTCGACAGAAGATGAACATCCTAAATTCTAAAGCGCCCGCGATGAAAGGGATCCCAAAAATACACAAGAAGAATGTTCCCATCAGACCATTAGTTAACTTTAAATGTGCTCCTACCTACAATGTTTCAAAATTGTTAGCAAGTAAGCTCAGCAATGATTTAGAATTAGAATATGTATACAATGTAAAGAATAGTTATGAATTTGTTGAACGTGTAAAGAACATAGATATAGATTCGAATAGTAGGCTAGCCTCATTTGATATCGCAAATCTGTACACAAACATACCTGTATCCGAAACTGCATATCTTGTTAAATGTAGGCTTTTACAGAATAGTTTAGACGATGAATATGTCAATCAGATTGTAAAATTGCTTGTGACAGTTTTGAAGCAAAATTATTTTAGATTTAACAATAGATTTTACGAACAAACAGATGGTTTAGCTATGGGAAGTCCACTTTCGGCAATTTTGTCAGAAATATTTTTACAGCATCAGGAAAAAAAATGTTAATGAATTTAAGAAAGAATCATGATGTAAAACTGTATGTTAGATATGTAGACGACATTCTTGTTATCTTCAGACAAGCCCAGGAGCAGGAGCACGAAACGATGATGCAGACACTAAACAGCCACCAGCCGAACCTCACCTTTACCAACGAGTTTGAAGAAAACAAAAAGATCAACTTCCTGGACCTCACATTAGAGAGAAAAGACAGCAAGATAGAGTTTGACATCTACAGGAAACCTACGCAAACGGACACTACAATCAACAACAAGTCTATCCATCCGACAATCCACAAGACCGCAGCCTTTAGATCTATGCTGTACCGAGCCTATAAGATCCCACTTAGCCAAGCCAATAGGAAAATACCCCCGCCGCAGCAAACCTGCAGACTAAGCGAATTTCCATATACAAAGCTGGAATTCCACTAAATTGCTCCCTTAAAATTGTCAGATTTATTTCCTATTTAAACATCATTAATATTAATGAGTACTTATGTTTGCTGCTACAGGGAAGAAAATAGGGGGTTTTTATTGAAATATTAATAGTTCAGTATGAAGTAAACAAAATTTCAAAATTTCATTAATATATGTCCATACACAAGCAAGCTACAAACACTGTATTTATTCTCCATAAGAATAACATGGTAATTTTAAATTTACATTATTTTGCAATTTTTCCGTAACCGTTAGGCATGCAACAATGCTTCAATATACTAAATTATTTGTTTTTTTGAGCTCTACAAAATGGTTTAGAAAGAAATTGCAAAATTTTATGTTTTCAGGGTGAAAAATTAGAAAAACCCATTTTTACCCCATAAAACCCCCCATAAACCCCTGTTCCCATAGTCCGATCATGCTGGTTCGCGAACTCGTTCAAATAAATGTAGGTTTACACGTTTATACCAAATTTCATCAAAATCGGACCATTTTTGCTCGAGTTATCGCGCTAACGGACACATATATAAATATATATATATATATATATATATATATATATGAATTTGAACGGATGGTGTTTTTGGCCTCTGGGGACCTCAAAACGAAAAACTAAATCGGTCCCGGGTGCAGATCTTACCATGAGACCTACGGTAATAGCTTATTCCCTATATGGGAAATTCGCTAATATTCCCTATATGGGAAATTCGCTAAAAGAACTGGACACCATTAAGAAGATCGCTCAAGTGAATGGATTTCGAACCAAGACGATAGAGGACATCGCAAGGAAGACGAGGAGGAAAATCGATAGACAGAATACATTACACAGCAGAACAACATTAGAAGAGATAAAAGAGGAAAACACCAGATATATCACATTTAGCTACACGGGGACGACAACACAAAGGACTGCTAACAGATTCAAGAAATACGGAGTTTCAATAGCCTACAGAACCCAGAACACCATGAATAAATACTGCATCCAAAAATAGAAGATTGTAACAAATTCGACACTTCGGGCATCTATAAAATCAATTGTAACGATTGTGATAGCTTCTACATTGGACAGACTGTAAACTTCGTTAACCGCTTCAAAAACCACATATCTGCGTGGAGGAACAACAAACCGGAAAGATCAAATGTCGCACAACACCTGTTACAAAATGGGTACTCACTAGGAAAAATGGAGGATAGTCTAGATATTTTAAAGAATTGTAAGAAAGGATATGTAATTAATACTTGGGAAGAATTGTATATTTATAAGGAAAAATGTAAAGATAGAAATAAGTTGATTAATGAACAAATACATTTTGATTCCAGTTGTACTTATAAAAATGTATTGGCCGGTGCTTCCGGTAGCCAATAGGGTATAAGTAGGGACGCCATTCAAGATTCTTGTCATTCGCCTATTGGGTCTGATGATGATTGGAGTGTCCAATCGAAATCGATCACCACTTACCATCTTTTTTGTATATTTACCGTCTTGTGAGTAACAGTATAAGCGTAAATATATGTTTCAAGTGTTATAAGACGTTTCTTTTATTTACTTTCCGTTATATTTGATGGTTCATTGATTATTGATTTTATGAAATAAGTGAGATTGCATATCTGTTGCTGTATGTAACCCTAATTAATTATTAAAAATGTCGCTAATGTGAATAATTGTATTAATCGATTTTGATGTAAAAAATTTTGAAATTATAAAGTTTACATTTAGGCCTACTTGAATCATTTTAACATTTTTGAACAATTAACACGTGTTTAGAGTAGGGCACACACCTTAAAAATTGAAACTTTTTTTGCCATTTAGAGAGAAATATTGTTCACACCATTTGCCTTTTCACAATTTTTTTAATCATAATTTCATATTACTAGCCAGTGGATTAGTTACGAGGCTTTCTAATCCACAGGTAGCTACTACCTATCTATATTATAACTTTTGACACTTCCTGTAGATTTCACATTCTATTGTAATAATGAATAACTTTATAGCTTTTTACGAGCGTTTCATGGTCATTACATGTATATTTTCAACCAAGTTCCTCTTAACTTAACCTACCCTCGACATAAACATTGAATGACGTTAAATTTTCTAATTCTAAGCTGATATACAAATATTTCTATTTAAAAACAACAATAAAAACTAAGTTGTATATGCACTTTGGTGCATGAATAGTAGGAGCTATAAATAGTAGGGCTAAGTATATTTCTGTTTGTTTTAATAGTAAGAGTGTTAATGTTTTTGTTTTGTTTGTTCACATAGTATATAATGAGACATTTTTATAATCAATGCTAAGTGAGCAATGCTTTTTAGATGCAAGATCACATGTTTATTTTCATTCAAACCGTAATATTAACCAGATGTTGTAAATTATTGTTTGTCTATGTTTGATTTTATCGTTTAAAAGTACGTAAAAGCTTTGAGTTTTTTATTTGTTTTATTGTTTGAAAATGTTTTTTTTATGTAATTAATGTTTATTATAGGTACATTTATTGGAATTGAACCTTATTTTACACTGTTTTTCATTTTAGATTTCAAAAAGCACCATTTAAACATACATCAACCCCGGACGAAGGACGGGTACTCTGCTAGTAGATTGATATGTTTATAGTTAGGAGTTAGAAGTAGGCCATACATTCAATCTAATACATAATTATATGAAAAGAAACTCAAATAAACCTTAGATTTCCCACATGCCTCAGATCAATCCTTTTGAACATTTTGATCCAAATAATGATAAATTCAAATCATATTTGGAACGTTTTGAAAATTATTGCAATTTGAAGAACATTAAGGAAGACAAGATGAAAGCTCAACTCCTGTGCTCATCTATTGGTAAGGAACATTACAATAATCTGACAACTCTTTTAGGCCCAGACAATCCTGTAAAAGACTTAAATTTTTCAAAACTAATCGAACATTTCACAGTGATGTTGTCACCTACAGTATCTCATATTGTTGCACAATACTATTTCCTCAGTGTTTCACAACAGTTGCATCAATCTATCTCTGATTTTGTCACAGTCCTGAAAGGTAACCTGAATGATTGTAATTTTTACACTTCTTGCAATGAATGTGAAAGTAAAATTTCAATTGCTGATGAATTTCTCCGCCCTCAATTTATTAGAGGACTAAAAGACAATTGGATACGTGAACAACTTCTACAAGACACTAATCTCAACAATTTTGACTCACTCCTCAAGAAAGCAATTGCCCTAGAAGCTTCCCGCTATGAATCAAATAATATTTGTAATCCTGCCACACAATCATCAAGTGAAAATGCACATACACACAAAATTGATAGGCATTCAAGGTCTAAGACTAAGGAATATCAACGTTTCAAGCAATTTAAGACACACAAATATGATGACCTCGGTAACAAAAGCTTAAAAAGACACGTTGACTACAAAGCTTTGGGTATTGATGGACTTTGTTTCAAATGTGGTCGATCAAACTATCAGTCTAATGAATGCAAAACTAATCGGAATTATCTTAAATGTAGGCCTACTTCCTGTGGAAAACAAGGCCATGTATCATAAGTATGTATAACGTCTCTACTAAAGAACTTTAAAACAAACACCCTGTTGTCTCACTACACAGAAGATCAATCCAGTCACCCAGATGAGTATGGAATCACACAAATTAACGATGTGTGGAAGATCTTTACATAGTAGGACCAGACTCAGACAAATACATGGTTACAGTCACTATCAACAACAAGCCTCAAACATTTGAAGTAGACTCTGGTGCACTATTTTCCTTAATCTCAGAAACGGACTTTGATAAACTTGGACTTAAAGTGCCACTTCAACCAACTCCTATCTCATTTCGCTCCTACTCTGATCATATAATAAAACCTAAAGGTAAAGTAACTGTCTCAGTCTCTTACAATACAAAATCACTAAATACTGATTTATTTATAGTACCTGCAGGTCATTCTGCTTTGTTAGGACGAATTTGGATTCGTGGACTTGGAATTGAACTCAGTGATATAGACAACAGAAAGCAATCACCGATGAATACAGTTGATGTTAATTTAGTTCCGTCTCTAGAGGATATATTCGAAAAATACTCAGAAATTTTTGAAGAAAGAATCGGATGTGTTCCCAATGTTGAAGTCAAACTCCAACTCAGAGATAATGAAAAACCAGTTTTTACTAGGGAACGTGATGTCCCTTTCGCATTACGAGAGAGAGTAGAAAAGGAACTTACAACCCTCGAGTCTCAAGGAATCATAACTCCAGTCGCATCAAGTGATTGGGGGTCACCATTGGTTGTTATCCCAAAGCCAGATGGAGGAGTCAGACTATGCGTGGATTACAAGTGTGGGGTTAATTCAAAACTTGTCTCATCTAACCACCCCATTCGACGCATTGATGATGTCCTACATAGTCTCCGCGGATCAAGATACTTCTGCAAGTTGGATCTTCATAAGGCTTATTTGCATCTAAAAGTCGATGAAGAGGGAAGTAAGATTCAAACAATATCAACCCATAAAGGAATGTTCAACATGAATCGTCTCAGTTTTGGAATAAAAACAGCCCCTTCTGAGTTTAATCGAATTTTGTCACAACTATTAAACGGATTATCAAAGGTAGAAGCATACTTTGATGATATCATTTGTCACGGAGAAACTCTCGAGGAGTGTATGAAGAACCTTATTGCATGTTTGGAATGTCTCAAGAAGAATGATCTACATCTTAACAGAACAAAATGTGTTTTCATCATGGAAAGTATTAATTACCTTGGACATGTGGTGTCATTCAATAAGATTCAAAAATGCCCTAAAAAGGTTGAAGCAGTTACTCAGATGCCTCGCCCTCGAAATGTTGATGAGGTAAGACGCTTTCTTGGCTTAGTTACATACTATGCAAAATTCATTCCTGACTTCTCTTCAAAAACACATCCGCTACGATGTTTGCTTCGAAAAGGAGAAAAATTCTTTTGGTCAGCTGCTGCTGAAACCTCATTTCTGAATCTGAAATCTGAACTTTGTAGTGATACAGTTCTTATCCCTTTCGACCCATCAAAACCAGTTATTCTCACAACAGATGCTAGCCCAACTGGAATTGCTGCAATACTCAGTCATGATATCGATGGTCAAGAAAGACCAATTGCATATGCATCCAGAGCATTGACTCAGGCTGAAACCAATTACAGCCAACTTGATAGAGAAGCTCTAGCAATCATCTATGCAGTCACCCATTTTTACAATTACGTTTTTGGTAAAAAATTCACTCTCGTCACCAATAATAAACCATTGTCACATATCTTTCATCCAGGACGTGCCCTGCCACGAATGACATCATCTCGCTTATTGCGTTATTCTTCATTCCTCAGTGGTCTTGACTATACAGTTCGATGCAAGAAAGGGAAAGACAATGAAAACGTGGATTGTTTGTCTCGAAGCCCAGTTCAATCATCAATTTCATCTGAACTAACATTCGACAAAGAAATAAACACAATCAATGCAGAAACCTTACTTCAAATCTCCAGCACAGTGATAACCGCAGAAGCGATCAAAGAAGAAACAGCAAAAGACCCTGAGCTTCAAGTTCTTTTGCATGAACTGAAAAATAGTCGCAAAGATAGCCCTTTGTCGATACCTACTTTATCGAATGTTAGTTCAGATGAATAGTATGTTGTCTGAGATCATGTAAGGGCTTTACATGATCTCAGACAACATACTTTTCCGATCAGATCGAGTCGTAATTCCCAAATGTCTTCAAAATCAAATTCTAAATGAGCTCCATGAATTACACCTCGGAATTACTAAAATGAAACAGCTTGCTAGAAGATATGTATATTAGGAAGGTATGGACAAACAAATAGAAAGACTAGTGAAAAGCTGTGAAGCTTGTGCTAAAGTTCGTCACAATCCACCAAAGGCTCCGGTACATCCGTGGGATCAGCCCGATGATAACTGGGAAAGAGTGCATATTGATTATGCCGGTCCATTGGATGGAAATTATTTCCTCATGTGTGTAGATGCAAAATCAAAGTGGGCAGAAGTTCGCATTCTTCGAAATGCTCCTTCCTCAGCAACGACGATGGCACTACTTGAAAACATTTTCTCAGTCCATGGGTACCCCTCGTTCTTAGTCTCGGACAATGCCACTATATTCAAAAGTGAGGAATTTATTAACTACTGTAAAGAACGGGGGATTTTTCAAAAATTTACTGCTCCTAACCATCCTGCAACGAATGGCCTGGCGGAACGAAACATACAAACCTTAAAGAGAAGACTTATTGCTGCTGCCGATGATCCAAGCCCAATTACCACAAAGCTACAAAACATTAGCCTATGTTCAGATATCGAGCAACACCTTTGGCATCAGGCAAGACTCCAGCAGAGTTGTATTTGAACAGGAAGATTCGGATTAGACTTGACACACTTCTCCCTAACCCAAAGGCAAAACTTCCATCAAAATCAATTGCACCTCTTCGCGTCCGCTCTCTTAAAGTGGGGGAGAGAGTTCAGGCAAGAGTTCACCTGGGAAGTAAAGACATATGGCAGTTTGGTACAGTCAAGAGAAAATTAGGTCAATACCATTACATTGTTGAATTGGATTCTGGACGAAGTTTAAAACGACACATAAATCAATTGATTTCGACTCTTGTATCCAAGAAGAAAGTTACATTTACAACACACAACGAACAAGATAGTTCTGTTGTTCCAAGACGGATACCTATAATAGACTGTCAAGCACCACCACAAGAGATCCACCCAGAGTCTGAATCAAGTTCAAACAATCCAACAGAACTAGAAGGTACTCTAAGGGAAGAAAATCTAGATAGACCTCAAGCCACAGAACAAAAAAGAAAATAATTAACTCGTCCTTCCAGACAACGCAAGGTTCCGTCCTATCTTAAGGACTTTGCTCTCCAGTAATTAAGTGGGGGAGAATGTTATGAACATATGAATCAGTTGTTACCATAGCAACCAAAATGTTAATCATCAAATGTTGTTTACTTTTCAATTCTGATCTTTAATATAACACAGTTACTTCTATTTCAACACTCTGTCTTTTTATATTCTAATATTTCCACTCGAAAGTCATCTCAATCAATCACTAACAACAACAACCATATGTGAAGTGACAGCAATAGGCCTATTAACTTATGCACACTCTATGGTGCAAGATCGCCGAAACAGCTGTGGCAATTATTATTGCCAACCACAAAAACAAAATAACCCTTTTAAAATGCAGTGTGATGTTTATTACCCTATCATAAACATTGTGTATCATTTCGTTTTTTGGACGGATATATCCGTCTTTAGCCCAGAAAAGAAATTTCTCGGGACGGATATATCCATATTAAGCCCAGAAAGTAAACAAAGATTGACGGATATAACTTATCCGTCCATAGCCCTGGAAGAGTTAGGCCTAAGACTTAAATAATGAAGTGCTCTTAATTTGTAATTGTATACCGGTAATCATTATTCTTAAGTTGTGAGTTGTTGACGAAAAAACTACACTTAGCCTAGCCTATCTCTCTTTTTTAAGTATGGCCTATTGACATTATACAAGACAAATAAAGACAAAACACGGTAGGCCTAGCTTATTCAAATAATAATTAGTGATGTGCGTATCGATACAAGGACCGCAAAATATCGATATTTTGTATCGATACATGGGAGTGTATCGATACACACCTATAGCCAATATCGTATCGAATATGTATCGTATTGTTTATTGATTAATATAAATCTTATTTTTATGGTAAGAAATTTGTCTTCCCATCTTCCTCCCCTCAAAAGAAGTATTTGAAATTTGATATTTTACCCTAGCATCTTCAAAAACACTGATAAAACATGTATTTTCAGCTATGTTTTGCAAATAACCTCAAAACTAGGGCCACCATTAATGGAAGTGGGGACCCTCATTGTCCATATTATACTATTTAATGTGTACATGGCATACCCACCATCATTATTAGTACTTTTTGGTTCAATTAATTATCCCTGTGTAAAAACTAGGAAAACAATAACAAAATGTTTTCCAATTTGAGGGTTTACCGGAATCTGGAGGTTATGTAGGCCTATGTATGTTTTATACAAATAAAAAGACACAAGAAGGTCTTATAATAGGCTGCACTTTACTTGACGTCCTACACTCATTCGATTGTTTTTTCGATTCGATATTTTCATTCGATTGTTTCATTCGATATATCGTTTGGTTAGTTAGGTTAGGTTAACCTTACCTAACTAACCAAACGATATATCGAATGAAGCAATCGATTAATCGATATTTTCATTCGAATGAGTGTAGGACGTCAAGTAAAGTGCAGCCCTTATAATATAATAAGTTATTAATAACCTATTATAACCCTCTTTACAAGCTCGTAAGTAACATAGTATTTGTCTATGCAGCTTGTATATATGAGATATTTTTTTTATATATAAATTATAAATAAACAATACAATACGATATTTTATCCGATACAGATAAAAATCGATACATGAGGATACGATACGATACGTACGTATCGATACACCACGTTCCAGTATCGATACATTGACCCGTATCGCCCATCACTAATAATAATATACCCTAAGTTAGTCGTAAAAGTTAGGTGAGAGTCAATAAAAATTCTTGACAGGTGCATGAGTAGTTCAAGCAGAAGACTTTGGTCCAAGATACTGTCTTCACCTATGGGAATTTACTACACAAGTTTTGACCCTGGTGTTTTTGAACCCATAATCTATGAGTCCAGCTACGCCTGTAGAAACCAAAAAGGGTGAAAGTTTCGTAACTTGGGCTATAAGATCTGTCCAACCACAAACATGAAATTTCACTTTCACCTTTCACTTAGGGCAACACATTATAATAGGCCTAACTTAGGCATAATTGTATGTGGCGCCTAGGCTAGACCTAGGTAAAACTTTCGTTTTGTTAAAATAGGACAGTTTTTGGAAAGGACTAGGCCTACTGTAACCGTTTTTGAAATCGTGGAAATTGTATTAAGATCAAGAATATGTGATGCATGTTTCTTAAATTTCAGCCAATAGAAAAATGGAATACTAAGTTAAAGCTTACCATTGCGTCCGGCAATGACAACTTGGTTATTGTCTTTATTAAGTGCAAGAGCGTTGACCGGTCCATCTTGTATAGCACAAATAGTTTTAGCTGACATTGCATCTAGTTTCTTGAAAATAGCTAGATAGTCACACTTTTACTCGTTAAATTACATTTTCGATAAATATCTGTACTTAAATCACACCAAATGTTTACACGTCCATAACCTAACAACAATAACTGTTTTTTGTTTTGTTGTGTTGTAAGTTGTTGTATGTAAGAATGGTCAAAAGCAAAGCAAAAAGCAATACAATTTTTTAATCGGTTCCTGGAACTTCGAATTCCTCCCCACCCTTTGTCAGCTAGCAGCTGTTATAAGTACCTTCTGTGCACAGCAATATTTTGTTGCATGTAGACTCTTCCTACTCATTTCCCACAACATAGGATGGACTGTAAGAAAATACCAGAGGCATTGACTATAGTCAATGTAAAGGTAACGCAACAAGTAAAAGAAGGATTTTTCCAACTAAGTGGTACTCGATCTCATGTGATGGAACTAAGTGGTGAGATGAACTCGAAATTTGAATGGTTTGTTGTAGTTTTTAGCGAATTTCCCATTTAGGGAATAAGCTATTAGTACTCATGGTAAGACCTGGACCCGGGACCGATTTACTTTTTCTTTTTGAGGTCCATAGAGACCAAAAACACCATCCGTTTAAATTCATATATATATACATATATATATATATATATACATAACATATATATTCTTGAGGAGATCTTGATAGAGTTTATGATGAAAGAAACATGAAACATTGCAAATTTTCGTTTACTATACAAACGTTTTCAAGCAAAGAGAATGAAAATGTAAAGATGAACAAAATTTGGTTTTGTTCATCTTTACATTTTCATTCTCTTTGCTTGAAAACGTTTGTATATTAAACGAAAATTTGCAATGTTTCATGTTTCATTCATCATAAACTCTATTAAGATCTCCTCAAGAATATAAAATTCATTTGGCATTTTCATCAAGTAATATAATATATATATATATATATATATATATATATATTGTTATTGTGTACATCAATGAGGGCTACTTTAAATGTTACTAAGGCCCGCTTTCCCCAAATCACGCTTAACTTGAGCTAGTTTAAAAGGCTTGAGCTTAAGCCTTAGTTCGTTTTCTCCATGTCCACGGATAAAAGGTTTAGTTTAAGCGCCGGTTTGTCTTGGTTGGCTACCCTGTTTGTTTTGTTTTCTTGTGGATTGCATTAAATCAGCTGTCAAAAGTTATGTTTATGTTGTATTAAATATTAAACGAGAGGTTAGGATATAAAGATAGTGTTACAACTTCTGCCGAGGTTTAACTACATTATTAAAGCTCAATTTAATATTTCATTAGTAATTCATCTTGGTTATCTTTTTTTAAGTTTTTTTTTAGTTTAGTAGAAGAATCTGAAGTGATGGAAGAATCTAAAGACATGAAAAGAAGTAAAAACTTCAAAGATAGTGAGGTGGATCTGTTATTGAGTTTGGTGGATATGAAGAAAGGTGTATTAGAAGATAAAAAGACAGACAGTACTACATTTAAAGAAAAAGAAGCTGCCTGGAGAGAAATTGAGAAAGACTTCAACATGAACAGTGGAATTTTCTATAGGGACACAAAAACTCTGAAGAAGAAATATGAAAATTTGAAGAAAAATGCTAAACGTAAGTTTGCTGACGAGAAGAAGTATGTTTTGGGGACTGGTGGTGGTCCCAGCCAGGTATCTGAGGTGACAGATATAGATTTCCGTATTAGGGACATAGTTGGCGAGGTAGCCATACATGGAAAAAAGTCATCTTTTGACTCTGATGCTGGATTAGAAGTTCAGGATGAAGAAGACTTTGATGTCCTAAACTTACCAGTCCTATATGAAGACGACTTGCATCAGAATACACCAGAATACTTGCAGACAACAGTCACTGGCACTGGCAGCCTTCCTGCAGATAGCCAGAGCAATGTTGTATGCCTAGACTCTAGTAGGCCTGGTACAAGCTGTGGCAAGCTCAAGATTGATAGAAGTCTGTTAAAATGTTCACCATCTAATGACAATAAAAGCATTGGCCTAGTCAAAACAACTCCAAAACAAACACCTTCTGAGGAAACTGGCTTTGATCAAACATTTTCCATAAAAAACTTGCGGACCAAAACATCGTCAACTATTGCATTTCGAAAGAAAAAGGCGGCTCATCCACTAGACAATACTGTAGCGGGTAAGAAGATTGATTTGCTCACCATAGCTAAGCAAGAGCTTATCGAGCTACAAAAGAAGTGTCTGGAACAACAAATGCGTTTTCAAGAGCAGGAACAAGAACTGCGAACAAAAGTGTATGAGGGAGGAACATAAAAAAAATTAACTTACTGGATTTGCAAATCAAGAAAGAAGAATTGGCCTTAAACAAGTTTTCAAGTTCAGTGTAATCCCAAAACAACCTGCTTAGGCTTAGTAGGTGTTAAATTCATTTGTCTTGTTCACGTAATTATGTTTAAAGCACAGTAGGCTATAAATATCTTTAGGCTAATTTTAGTAGTTGTCTTTCGCAGTATTTGTTTAGCCTAAGTTATCTGGTAAATACAATTTATATTCAAAACTTAAGCTGATTTGTTCTCTTTTTCAGTCCACACATTTCATACTGTAATATATTTCATAATAACTATGTCAAAAAGTTATAGGCAACACAATTAATTATTATAACAACATATTTATTAAGGAAGACTTTTGATATAAAATATTATATTTAAAACAGTTTCAGAACTAAACACAAAATATAGTAGCGCTACATAGCCTTAAACAAGGGCAATTTTGTAACGTTGCTAGTAATGTTTAAAACAAGGGGAAATCGGACTGATCACCCGATAGGAATTATTGCTGTTTGGAGGGACGCCTTCAACTGCCCCAATACACAATATTACTAGTAGGTCTTGCAATTGCCGCCTCTCCACTGAAGGAGCAAGATAAATTCAATCTGTAGCCAAGGGAGCTACACGTGCCGACCATCAGTAGCCCTCAGGTTTCAGGTTGTCACTAATTTCATCTCATCCAACAAAAAGTCAATATTTTAGAGAAGACCCCTGAAATAACCTGAAATCAAATTATTCCGAGTTATAAGATTTATGTCTCGAACGGTAAGTCTTCTGTTCTGTGGTTGTCCTTGAGGTAGTTGGTGAAACACAACTGCTTCGAGAGCTTCAATGGCATTCATGGCTTCTTCATTGACTTCGGGGACATCTTCTCGTTCTTGTATGCAAATATTATGCAGAACAGCACAAGCAACAATGATACTTTCAACTCTATCTATCTTGAGTCGAATTCCTAGGGCCAAAGCAGGAAACCTTCTTTTCAAAACGCCAAAGCAACGTTCTATGGGATTCCTCGTCCTTACTTGTGACTCTTGGAATAATCTCTCCTCTGGAGTATTCACTACCTCTAATGGGGTTATCAAAAAATTCGTGCAACCATAACCACTGTCACCTACCAAAACATGGTTCCCATAAACATTGCTTTCCAAGTCTTTCTTTACTTTAGAAGAGTTAAAAATATGTGAGTCGTGAGTTGACCCGGGCCACCTAGCAACAATGTTCCGCAAGGACAATGAAGAGTCACAAATTCCCTGTACATTCATTGTAAAAATGCCTTTCCGATTTCTATATAATTCGGCATTTTCACCACCAGGTGACTGAATTTTTATGTGTGTGCAGTCCAATGCCCCTACACATTTAGGAAATCGAGCCTTCTCATAAAATCCACTTGAAACTTTCTGTATTTCCTCATGCTCAACTGGCATTTTGATTACCTGAGGACAGAGCTCAGCTAGAGCAATGGACACTTGCTTAACCACTTTACTGGCTGTTGAGTAGTGAATGCCACCTAACTCGGCTATGTTAATTAAGA
The DNA here is from genome assembly GCF_028750875.1 of Macrosteles quadrilineatus. Lineage (NCBI taxonomy): Eukaryota > Metazoa > Arthropoda > Insecta > Hemiptera > Cicadellidae > Macrosteles > Macrosteles quadrilineatus. Next base: position 14,480,784 of record NW_026542602.1, read on the forward strand.
ATGTCCCTGATGCAAAAAAACGTAAAGTTGTTAACACTTTCACTGCTGGAGACAATGCACGGTTTTTGTCCGTACGTGAAGATATTCTATTTTGTATCATTTCAATAATAATATTGGCTGTTCTTTTGTGAATTCGAAATCTGTCAAAGAAATCCAGTTCTTCCCACTTTTCAAAATGGTCAGTTCTAAGCCTGAAAATAGTTGGGCCCCTATTTCTCGGTAAAATGGCATAAAAATCTTCATCTTCAACTTCACCTATAACTTCCAATATTTCTTCCATTATAGCGTACCGGTAATAATTAAATTTCAAACAGAATCTACTAGTTATTGAGAATAAAAATCTATTTAACAAGAAACAATTTTAGGGTTATATTATTGTAAAACACAAACACACCAGCTGTTCTTCTTCTTCCATGCTGAGCTTAAATTAAGCCTTGAGTTAAACCTACTGTACAGGTGGCTTAAAATGTTCTTCGGCTTAAGCCTCATTCAAAGAGTGGGGAAAGTCAATATTGAGCTTAAGCTGTTACTTAAGCTATACATCTAGCTTAAGCGGCGTTGGGGAAAGCGGCCCTAAGTAAATCAAAAAACCACAGTACCCTAAAATAAAATGTTTTAGGGTACTGTGGTATTTTGATTTACTTAGTAATATATATATATATCCGTTAGCGTGATAACTCGAGCAAAAATCATCCGATTTTGATGAAATTTGGTACAAACGTGTATACCTAAGTTTATTCAAACGAGTTCGCGAACCAGCATGATCGCACTATGGGAACAGGGGTTTATGGGGGTTTTATGGGGCAAAAATTGTTTTTTCCCATTTTTGACCCTAAAAACTTAAAATTTAGCATTTTCTTTCCTAACCATTTTGTAGAGCTTAAAAAAACAAATAATTTAGTATATTGAAGCGTTATTATGCGCCTAATGGTTACGGAGAAAATTCCAAAAAACTGTAAATTTAAAATTCCCATCATGTTATTCTTATGGAGAATGAGTAAACTGTTGTAGTTTGCTTGTTTATGATCATACTTTGATAACATTTGGAATATGCATTAATTTAATACTAAACTACTAACATTTTACAAATAACACCTTTTTACCCACCCTGTTCCGTTGTAGCAAACCTAAGTACCATTAAACTAATGTTAGGGAATAAATGTGATATTTTTATGGAGACATTTTAGTGTTAATCCAATCAGGCAAATGGAAATTTGCTTAGTCTGCAGGTTTTCTGCGGCTGGGGTATTTTATAATTGTAACAATTATATACCGTTCAATTATTGTAACACAATATTAATTGAATCGGTTCCACTAATTAACTAAAATTAATCACTTCGTAAACAATAAACATATACTCCCTTATATTAGCGAATTTCCCTATAGGGAAAAGTAGTTATTACACCGTAGGTGGCACAGTAAGACCTAGGCCCGGAACCGATTTACTTTTTTTCATTTAGATGTCCCCAGAGGCCAAAAACACCATCTGTTCAAAACTCCATGTGTCTGTGAACGTGATAACTTGAGTATCTCAGCCTGATTTCGATGAAATTTGGCTTGAAGATGTAGGACAGGATAAACTTGGATGAGTTCACCAAGTTTGCGAACCAATGATCGAGCAATGGGAACGGATTTTTTGGGGGTTTTGGAGTAAAGATTGGTTTTCCTCCTTTTTGACCCCCAAAACATACAATTTCCCAATTTCTCTTTAAACCATTTCAAAGAGCTTAGCAAAATATAATTTAGTAATTGAATTGTTTTTTATGGTTATTCAAATCAAATAATTTTTATTATCATGGACATTTATCTGGCTATATGCATTAACTACTGACGATGTCATTGAAGCAGAACATAAAATTTCAATGTGCATTGTCTAAATATTCAGAGTTAGGTATGAGTGGCTAGGAAAGTCTGTTGAATTATTAATACAAATTCCTTTCAACTAGGCCTACAGGGTTAACAATCACAATTGAGTCAATAGACTATAAAACAAATTAATGATTAACAAAATTATAGAAAACAAAAATATACTATAATAGAAGTATTTAGAGGTTTAAAGTTACAGACTTATCACAGAGGTTGTTCCAGGAACTCTTTAATAGTGTAAAAAGGGTTTCATACTTATTTACATATTATATTAGCCTTATTATTACCTTTCTAACATTATTATAACAACATGATTATTTTAAATATTTGCTCGAACAAAACGTAGTAAGCCTTGAAGGTAACCGTTGATTTCGACGGGTTTCACCTAGGGTAACTTATTTGACCCCTTATTGTGTATTGTGTAGGGATCTTCATTCAGGACTATGACTGGTAGTGTTTTTAAAGAATAAATAACAAAATATAAACGTTAGCAAGCAGTACTTAATTATTGATTGAAAAAAAGCAAAATATGCCATTCGGATATATTCTAGCGAGTTACACAGTGTTTCAAACTCGATTGTGTGTTTTTTTTTTGTTCTTTATAACATATCAGAGCTTGCAATGGATGGAGATAAATTAATTCTTTAGCTATTATTTAAAAGCTAAAACCAAATGTGAAAAGACTAATTTACGGATTCTCAAAATGGTTTTGTAAATACTCAAAGAAACAATTACAAAATTTCAGTTCATCCGAGGGCGTAGTTTGGACATTTGTGTATATATTAATAATGTCACACCAGAAATAAGGTTCTTTTTTGTAGGATCATGTTTACTTGGTAACCAGCCAGCCGGTGGTACCCTCTTGAGGGAATATTTTAGTAGAAATCCAGCCAGGTTAGTGAAATATGCTTAGTCTGCAGGTTTGCTGCAGCGGGGGGTATTTTTAAAATTAAATTCTTTTAAAATGTATTGAAATATTTACATTTTGGAACATTTACTCGAGATTACAATCATGTTTTTAAACTAATATCTAATTTTTTTATTATTAGGCAAGTAATTCCCGTAGTTTAATCAATTTCATTCAATTCCAAACAATCCTAAAATTATAAGGATATAATACAAAAATACCTAATCTAAATTCATCCTGTTTTATTTTAAAATGCCATCTTAAATAGTGAACAAAAGTCGCAAAGTCATACAGCAAGACAATAGGTAGGTACTGTACTTCAACCTTTATCTAGGATCCAGATAAGGATTGAAGTGGAAAGCATTTTCTAGTGATAACTGAGATATCTTTCCAAAGCTGCCAGTTGAGCCTGTTAGTGTGTGTTAGTGCTGCCATTGTGCAATACTGGTTGTCTGTGAGTAGATAATTATAGACTATTGTTTCATTCATTCAGTTCAGTTGAGCTATTTTAGTACATCATTGTACATCGGGTTTTCTTGTGCTATAATGTCAGTCACCTTGTTAAAGGAGGTTATACTGCCAGCAGCATGTTCAAAAAACGGATTCAAGTTAATTGAATGCTCATTGGATTCTGAATACAAAGGAGGAGACCAGTTTCAATCTAACGTTGTGTTTGTAACAGCCACAGTACTAGAGGGAAGTAACAAAAAGGACCTCCCATTGGTGGTAAAATTTGAACCTTTTGACAAAGAAATACAAAGAGAGCTGAGAACAGCTATTCAATTTCACAACGAGGTATTAGTGTACAACGATCTATTACCATTGTTAAATAAATATAATAAGATTACACAAATATTCCCAAAATTTTACCATGGCATAAGTACATTGACTTTGCCCGAAGACGATGTAATAGTCATTGAAGACTTGAGACCTAAGGGCTTTCAAATGGCAAAGCAACGAGTAATGTTGGACTACGAACATTTGAAGTTGGCAATGGAAAAGTTAGGAATTTACCACGCTTTGTCATATATAACAAAACACGAGAGACCAAATGAATTTTACAATCTTGTCAAAAATCTGAAGGAAACCACCTGGATAGATGATGGTTTGGTAATTTCCCCAGTCATCAAGCATGCCTTCCACAGAGCAATGGATCCTTTGATAGCAGCTGATAAACATTCTGCGATATTGCAAAAAGTACTCTCCCGAGTGGACGAAAGTGTTGTGAAATTCCTCCTGGAACTAGTTCATCCTGAAGAACCTCTGGCTGTCTTGTGTCATGGTGATTTCAACAGGAACAATATGCTCTTTAAGTACAACCAGGACGTCCCTGAGAGTGTAAGGTTCTTTGACGTCGCCACTGCTCGATACTCTTCACCATCAATCGATATTGCGTTCCTCCTATTCATGAATTCCACCAAGGAAGTAAGGTCAGCTCACTGGGATGATTTACTCTCAGTCTACCACCAGTCTTTGACCAATAATCTTGGTGCCATTCATGGACCTTCGATGCAACAACTACAAGAAGAGATGAGGCTGAAAGGAGTCTACGGTTACGTTCACGCGTCGTTCTTCCTCCCCATGATGCTGTTTGAGAGTGACTTTACAATGGATGATCTTTTGAACTTGTCTCCCGAGGAAGTCGCAGTGAAGCAGGCTAAGATCGGAGGAGAAGAAGGAACAAAGATGTTGATGGAACTGGTGGAGGAGCTGGTTAGTAGAGGATGTCTCACTTTGGATCATCCGTTTTTGATGCAGTAAGAAATATAGTCTTGTTTTATGTGAACAATGGTTTCAATTAATTTTATGTTTTTAAAAATTTGCAAAAATATGTTTGACCAACAATGTAATTTAATTTCCTGTAGAGAAAGACCGATTTTCCAATCTTCTTTAAGAAAGTGATATATAATTTTTGAAAATTAAGTATAATTTGTAGACTTGTTTTGATTTTTGTTTTAACCACATAATAGAAAACGAAAATAAAAATAATATTTATTTTTCTTCTCGTGTTTTTGACACTTTTTCATTTGTAAAAGTTGTACCTAATTTACTTACAATACCCATAAAAATATATCAACTCTACTAAAAATTAAGACTTTTATTTAAAAAAATGGTAATAATTTAATCTAACCCCACAAAGAGGTTACAAAAACAATTCTGATATTTTTTCTTTGTTTTACAACCTTTTGAATGTAAAACAGGTTGAATTCATCTTTTGGTAATATTGGAAACATTGTGAAAGTTTTATTTTAATTGGTATTAAGAAGTTTAGGCTTTGCAAAAGGTACATTTGTTACAATAGTCGTTTAACAGTAAAGTTATTCAAAAAGTGCAATGTATTACTTCTTATTTAACCTTGGACAACTATTTCTTTACAAAAAACTGGGTTAAGAGTGCATGTTGATTCTTAAAATCTCCCTTTTTTCGTTATTTTAAAGTCAAATGAGGTCTAATATTATCTTAACTGTATCTAATATTCAATTTTAAATTTTCCTCATTCGTAAATGTAATTCCAAAGCCCCCTGCCCTGTGTTGGCAAAACAATTTGATGTGAAAAAGTTAAACTTACACGTCAAAATGACAGTGTGTCTATGTAAAAATGTTCAAAATGGTTTGAGTTCAAGCATAGACAAAGAGAATTAAATATAGACTGTCAGCCGTGCAGTGGTTACCATGGTTACCATAGGTTTTCCGGGGCACACAGCTGGGAGCTGGGGTTCGTATTTACGTAGAGCGTAGGCCGTAACTAAATGGCCCTCCCAGTGGTGTGCGCCAGAACCTATGGTAACCGCAGCACAGCTGACGGTCTATATTTAATTCTTTTTGTAGTAATTTTATAGTAATTAATTACAGTATGTGGGAGTATCATCTCAGTTCAATAATCAGCTGTTTTGACAATTCTGACAAAACCTGAAGCCAAATTCAATGAGTGTAATGAGCTTCGTTGGTTGATTAAGTTAAAGATAGAAATTGTGTAACATCAATATAGTATTTATTTCAAAATAAGTATAAAAGTATAAAACTAGATTGCAATATGCGTTTAAAACATATAAGATAACGGATAAAATTGTTACTCTATAACAATAAATTGATTCCATTTGCACACTGCAATGTTGTATATGTTTGGAACACTTGAGTGAGTAGTTGCCATTTTTTACACATACTTTCATTATTATTTATTTCACCCAGTTCAACACAGTGTATAACTAACTTCAACTATAATTTAATTTAACTATTTTGAATAGTAACAATATTAATTTTATAGACTACAGATTTATAACAAATGAAACTGTGTAAAATTCACAGGTAACAGAATACAGTAGCACCAGGAGGAACTAGAGGCTATAAAAATACTCAAGCAACGAATTAAGTTAAAAACAATCTTAAGTTCTTAATCCAACTTTGGTATTGTACTATATTATCAATATTCTCACTATAAGGCACTATCACTATATCACTATATTTCTAAAAGGCATCACTTTGTTACTTAACAATAAATTTTAAAGTTTACAACATTCCAAATTTAATGATGACAAAGCACAAGTAATTCTTCTATTAATTATTGATTCTTATCAACTACAATCGTAGTTGGAACATTATTACTATCCTGTGTTTTTATAAAGCTACTCATTCATAGAATAATGTTAGTACTTTACCACCAATAAATCTCTAGAAAAAGTTTAAAAATCTATAAAACAATAATTATTTAACATCTAAGTGAGAAAATACAAACAACATTCATAAAATACAATAAATAATCTTAGCATGTAAAAAATAAACAAGTAACAAGGTAAGACTACTACTAAGGTTATTTAGGTTATTCTCAAAATCACAGTTACGTGTAGAAATCACAGTTGATCTGAGCATCTCTGCTCTGTTCATTACGCAAGGCAGGTGTGGATATATCTAACCGTTGAATCCCAGCCACACGTGAGCCAGCATCAGATAGGCTGTTGCGATCACAAGGCTCCACAACATAACAGGAAACCCTATTCTGTGGAATAAAATTTAATTTCAGTATTTCATGACTAAATTAAGTTTAAAATATCTTTTTATTCAGCATAACCTTGCATCTTTTATTGTATGCTGATTGGTGTAAGTAAGATAAAAAAATATCTATATATTAATAGGCAAGCATGTTTCATTAAAACCTTTTTCTCATCTCTTGAGCATCTCAGGGGAAATCCATGAATACTGATAGAAAGATATTTTCCTTTAGATGTACAGAATTCTTTATGGTCGAGTTTTCGACCATTGGACGACCTCTAGTTTAATTTAATGATGGACATAGCTATATTACAATTTACTCTGATACAAGGCTGTAAAAATAAATAAAATACCCCCGCCGCAGCAAACCTGCCGACTAAGCGAATTTCCATTTGTCTGAATTGATTTTCAGTTAAATATATTTTAATAACATTAGGTTTAACGAGTACCTAGGTTTGCTGCTACAAGGAAACTAATAAAGTGTGTTTTTGAGTAAAATATTGATAGCTTAGTACAAAATAAATAAATTTGCCAAGTTTGATCAAAATATATTCATAAACAAGTAAACTACAACATTTGACAATATTCTCCATAAGAATAACATGGGAATTTTAAATTTACAATTTTTTAATTTTCTCCGTTACTAATAATCGAACAAAAATACTTTTATATACTAAATTATTTGTTTTTTAAGCTCTTTAAAAAGGTCTAAAGAGAAATTGGGAAATTTTGTGTTTTGAGGGTCAAAAGTGAGAAAAACCGGACGCGTTGCAGAAAGTCAACAGTCCCGGAAGGTCAAATAATTTATACCTGTGCCGCTAGGTCAAAAACTACAATGTTTGCAGTGTCTGTAGATCAAAAATCCCAGTAAGTCAAATAGTACAGTCCGGGCTAAAAACGTAGTCTATGTTAAAGCAATTGACTTATTGGGAATTTGACCTAATGCAACAGCAGTTTTAACATAACGAAATAAGATAAAATATAAGTTCAGTTTCGCTGAGTCAACAGTGCCGGAAGGTCAAAAGTATAATCTGTTAAAAACAACGATAGTCCTCTCGACGCATGACTTCAATAATTTCGTGTTTTGGTGTACCTACTTAAAGTTGTGCTAAAATTTTGAAATTTGGCACAGAGCTTCTTGGTTAGTCCTACTCGATGACTATTTTGTTGGAACTTTAAACTATTTACCGATCTAATTAATAAAAATTGAAAAATGTATGGTGAAATAGTTTTAAATCGTGATTTCTAACATGAAAAAGTTAGCATGCGAGATTTTTTTTGTTTTTGGGTTAGAGAGGTTTTGTCTGTGGCAAAGTTGTAGCTAAAAGTGTGGTGCGTAAAATATATATTTTTTAAATTTTTTACAATCAGTGGTTCAATAGATAACTTGGGTTGAAGAGGACGGCAAATTTAGCATTTCGCAACGCATGGAAAGAACTACATCGTACGATGGGACTGCTGAGTGGACTTTTAATTTACACTTCTAAGGACAAGAAAAATATGAATATACAAATCACCAGTTCATTCATATTATTTATAAAACATCTTTCTGTATTACCACCTTACACTTTTCACTTATATTAATAAGAATACATCATAAACAGGGTGTTAGAAATAAGCGGGGAGATATTTTACCTAGTAATTCCTTGGGTCAAAATAAACAGAAAATGAAGGATACCGTAACATTTTTTCCAAAATCGTTTCGTTAACCAGATATCCGCCATTTTGTATTTTTTACATACAAATATTTATCTTTACACTTTTCCAATCGATGTTAATGAAACTTGGTATGTATGTTAAGGTAGGAGAGACCCATGTTATTAAAAAAGATTCATCTCTATTAACCTTAAAATTTCAAAATTTAACACTTAACTACAATATAATATACTTTACCACACCACAATATTTACGTATCACCATATAAATCTTTAATAAAATAAAACGTTCACATTTTTAAAATCCAAAGTAAATCAATACAATCTTTCTTTTATGAAAAATATAGTAAAAAAATATGGCGATGTTAAAATAACGACAGGTGAGTTTCGATCTGGGTGTTTCAGGTTTGAACCTAGGAGGATTTAACATTAATTAACATTATAGTTTAATCCTCCTAGGTTTGAACTGATTGAGAGGAATACATGAAACCGAAGGGGGAGGGATCACAAGTGCATTAGTACTTACTTTGATGGATTTAACAAAAACCTTTTCTATTTCACTTATTTTCAGCTGTTTAATTTCAAACGATACGTTTTAGCTACATCATTAACATGATTATCATCATCATCATCGTTTGAGTTTGGGTTTGCGGCAATGTATTTTTATGAATAAAACCTTTAACTTGATACCAAACTTGACCTCTGTTGCTATTAATTGACTGTATGGACTATTAATTAACACGTTGAGTGCGGGCATCATCAATAGATGATGTCCGACACTAGCACTGGTGGCGGACATCAGCTAAAGCTGACGACATGCCACTCTCTCCACATTAGTTTAGTGTGAGCTCAGCCATTGCCGGGGAACGTTATAATCGTTGCCAGCCTGTAGCTTAGATTATGTAGCTTTAGTCTGGTGTAGGTTGGTACTAAAATTACCCGTAAAATCCCGTCTAGCAATACTTTTGTCCCGGTTCCGGCAATTTTCTCTTTTCGAGCCACTTTACAAAGACACTGGCTACGAATCCAGGCAGTGCTGCTACCTTTGGGTGTTTCAGTGAACTACGTCTACTCTCGGGCTAACACAGCACAATAACCGCTGCTCTTTTTTTATTCGTCAGACTGAAATATTTGAATGCCAATTGCGTTCACCGATTCAGTTGCGCTGCGGGGCTTCGCCCGGGCCTCGCCGCCATTATCGAGCGCCTGTTTGAAGGTATTCCGCACTGAACGTGTTAACAGCTGTGGACAACCTTATACGAGTGTGAGTAAGTCCGAAAACAGAGTAAGTCCGAAAACAACTCTAAAAAACAATAAGCAATAAATTGCAAGAACCGTTGCTTATATCATTGTGTGTAAACCACATACAGTACACCTGTATTCTATCTATTTTACCTTTTATTTTTCCAAGACTTTATAGAAAATCACGCATTACGTGATCAGTGAAGAAAGGCTGTATCCCATGTGTTTTATAGGTAAAGAAGACAAGGGCGGTCCTAGACATATATTTTGGGGGGGTCACCGGGGGCCTGGGGGGTATTGAATACCCCCCAAAAAGGAGGGGGGTCCTGGGGTTCCCCCCCGGGGAAAATATATAAATAAATAAATATAGGCTATACAGGTGATCAACTCAAGGAGGCCACCATTGGGATATCGGAAACGGTAAGAATTAGAGAAAACTTAAAATGGGGGACATTCCTTTATTTTTTGTGGCAGTTAAAAATATGATTTTAGTTTCTTTTTTTTACTCAGCCGCCATTTTCCAAAATGGCGGCCAAATTTGAAATTTCTTATGGAACACCCTATATTTTATCATGTTTTCGGATAGAATAGGCAATTTAAAAACTTTTTTATCCTTGACATTTTTTCGATAAACCCACTCGTTTAGGAGTTACAGCCTATGGAAAAATGACTTCCGGTGTACATTTTACATCATGTAACTCCGAAACAAGTAAGTTTATAGCAAAAATGCGAAGAGTAAAAAAGTCTTACAATTGCATCCACATTCCAATAAAGACCATAAAATTCATTAAAAATATGAATTATATTATTTTAAAAATGGCGGCAAACTTGAAAAGTGGAAAACTTTTTATTTTATAGTCTTTAAGGAATGTAGATGCAATTCTAAGACGAATTTACTTTCTGCAATTTTGCTCTAAACTTACTCGTTTAGGAGCTACATGATGTAAAATGTACACCGGAAGTCATTTTTCCATAGGCTGTACTCCTAAACGAGTGGGTTTATCGAAAAAATTTCAAGGATAAAAAAGTTTTTAAATTGCATATGCTATCCGAAAACATGATAAAAAAACTAAAATCATATTTTTAACTGCCACAAAAAATAAAGGAATGTCCCCCATTTAAAGGTTTCTCTAATTCTTACCGTTTCCGATTTCCCAATGGTGGCCTCCTTGAGTCGATCACCCTGTATATATGAATTTGAACGGATGGTGTTTTTGGCCTCTAGGGACCTCAAAACTAAAAATTAAATCGGTCCCGGGTCCAGGTGTTTAGTAGCTTATTCCCTATATGGAAAATTCACCAAAAACCTAATAGTTATATAGAACAATATTACATTCAACCAGCTGTTGGTTAAAACAAATTATATGGGACTAAAACAAATCAATGATTACAAAGATTCCTTTAAAAATTAATTTGAACATCCTACTAGTTTACTATGCATATTTAATTAATCTGTCATCCTCATACCTAAGAATTGAATGTATCAATGGTCAGCATTACACATAGTATAAATAAGTCAACTCTAAATATGTCTTTAAATTTGTGTCACATATGCTGAATGTTTACAGCTGTTATGTTAAGCAAATTATATTGAATTAAAAGCTAGCTTAGAAGGTTAGCGTCGGCTGCTAGACTTTAAAAAAATTAAAACTTAATTTCTAAAAAACTGGTACCCTTAATTATAATTATGGCTTTGAAATTCCCTGGTTCTCAAAATTATCTTTCTTTCAACACAAAAATAATGAAAATCCGTCGACTGGTTGATTCAGAATGTGAAAAACCCCATTTACGTTTTAATAATATATATGATAGTTTGGACAGGTTTCAACCCTTCCGAGGCGTAATACGTTTACACAGTTTATGTGTAGACTACATTATAACTCATAAAATAGTTCTAAAATTAAATGGATCTCCTTTTACAAACGTATATAACAACCAGAAATTTTCAAATCGCCCTTGCGTGTATTTCATGCCACAAATTTTGACGAAAGGCTTTTTATTACATAAACTATACCTATTTACAGTGTTGACCAAACAGTTGGCAAGAAGCATTAATAGATAAGCTATGTACCAAATATGATAATTTTAGCTTTATTCTAATTATGACAAAACACGAAGTAACTAAAAGCGAGTTTTGTTGGTGTAGTAAGCGTTGCAGGAGGTCTACTTTATACTGAATCGACGTTCACTTTTATTGCTTTTGATCTTCCGGCACTTTTGACTCAGCGAAACTGAACTTGTATTTTACCGTATTTCGTTATATTAAAACTGCTGTTGCATTAGGTCAAATTCCCAATAAGTCAATTGCTTTATCATAGACCACGTTTTTAGCTCGGACTGTACTATTTGACTTACTGGGAATTTTGATCTACAGACACTGCAAACATTGTAGTTTTTGACCTAGCGGCACAGGTATAAATTATTTGATCTTCCGGGACTGTTGACTTTCAGCAACATTCCCGAAAAACCTATTTTTACCCCATAAAACCCCCCGTAGAGCCCCGTTCCCATGGTCCGATCGTGCTGGTTCGCGAACTCATTCAAGTGTATCCCGCTTTACACCTTTAAACCAAATTTCATCAAAATCGGACAAAAATTACTCAAGTTATCGCGTTCACGGACGTATATATATATATATATATATAAGTCTATATATATATATATATATATATAAAAATTTGAACGAATAGTGTTTTTGGCCTCTGGGGACATCAAAATGAAAAAGTAAATCGGTCCCGGGTCTAGGTCTTACCGTGCCACCTACGGTAATAGCTACTTCCCTAAAGGGAAATTCGCTAACAGGGTTAACATAAAAATTAATTTTAGAGGTGCGGTCGTAATGTGTATACCCTAGATTTGAAGCGTACGTTCATCAATGAACGTAACATAGCCAGAGCAACATAAATGGAACAGAGAGAGTGTCGCTGATTGTTTGCAGCTGTGAAGGGACTTTGGGGAGTGGAGGGGATTGCCACACTATTGGTCATTATATATCAACACTTTACAACCAGAATAATGAGGTATTTTGGAATTGCAGAGTTTCATTACTTAATTTTTCCATTGCTAATGCAGATATTAGTTATTAAAAATTATTGTTTTCACAATAAAAAATCATTCACATTTGAATTTTGCTGTTTTATTTCTCCATTATTTTACAAACTTAGAGAAGATTAAGTAGTGTGTTGTATTTTCATGATTGGTTGTCAGAATTAACAAATGAAGGTTAAATTATTCATATAATCATTACTTACAGAAGTTCTCACACTTTGTTAAACGCTTATCGTTATCATGTTCCAGAAACAATAATATTGTTCTTCTTAAATGTTGTGGCAAATGCATTCAAAGACTGAAAGACTAAATTTTCAAGAAAATCATTGAACTTTCACACTATCTGTACTATAATTTAAAAAACTAACTTCCGCCTATTAAAATTACTTTGTAATGTTAAAAAATATTACGCTAAAAGATAAATCATCAAATTTTTATGTCGATGCATTTTATTAGGTATTAACTTAATTCGTTTGATAGTTCCCATTTTATTGATTTTAATTATGACCAATAAATCAAATCAGGTCAATAGAAAAAAAAAACATAGGTACGGTACCTTGAAAATTCCATGAAGGTGAACTTGTATCCATGTCTTTCAGCCACACAGGCACAGACTAGATTTGAGGAAGCTCCGATCAACGTCCCGTTTCCTGTAAAGAGATAAGTAAAATATATTATGTTATTATTGTATGAAACTAGTTGTACTCAATATCAGCTACACATATTGGTTTTAAACGTTCATATGTTTATAAAACTAATATTTATAATATAGTATATACATAAGCCTATTTAGAATATTTTCAAGTTCTCTTATAAACTAGAAAACAACAAGCAATATGAGTGATGCTAGAAAATATTTCAGTACTCTTTATTTATTTTGTGTAATATTTTCTGTTAATAGAATATAGAAATACAGTATGCTAAATAAACACTTCCACCACAGAAAACCTGTAGACTAAGCAAATTTCCATTTGCCTGATTGGATTTTCACTCAAATATCTCATTAGGGAAGGGACCTTAAAACGAAAAAAGAAATTTATTCTCGGGTCTAGGTCACTAGGTCTTACCATGAGACCAACGTTATATAATTTATTCTCTATATAGAAAATTCGCTAAAATCATAACTTATATATTTTTTTAAATTGAAGTCACATGGATAACAAATTCCACAATGACTGCATGTAGTTTAAGTTGTTATTGCAGCAGCATAACGAATAATAGATGTTCAACATTATATAAGGCTTCAAATCCATCAAACTATACCTAATAAAGCTTCTTACCATAACGAAGGAGTTCCTCGTGCGTTTGACCAACACCATTTCATCTTATTTACATTACAACACGGCCTTAATAACTCTCACTAAGGATAAATTTGCATTTCCAAAAGATTAAATAACTCTCAAGAGCCTACCTCCAAGACAAGAGCCGATGGCCAAGGACCACACCAGTGGCTGCAGTGGCAGACCCAACTCTTCGTTCTGACTGAGACTGACCACTATCCGGACCATCATTGTGGTCAGAGGGATGTTGTCCAGGAAGGAGGAAGTGAATGCTGAGACCCACAGGATCAGCCAGATACTCGCGGCCAGACGGTATTCCGGGTGAACAGACTTGACTACCTGCTCTGTCTGGTGTCCGATGAAGTCTATTAGCCCCAGGCGGGAGAGACCCTGGAAATAGCAGAAAGACTAGAAAACAATAATAGTGACAAGTTGCCTGCGTTTACCATCATGTTATGCCATAGAACCATAACCCCATGTTCCCATTGCTGTAAAAATTACGGTTCAAACGTTATTGAAACATTTGTGATTTTTTATTTTCCATATAAAACTTCATAGCTACTCCCACCCATGATAAAGGTTGTTGACAAGCTAATGGAAGAAAGTATGTGTCAGATTTATGATACCTTTTACTTTTTTGGTTCTTCTGTTGCAAAGCACAGGTAAATAAACTAGTACCCGATAAATATCCTACACACCTCCATTAAAATGAAAAGTGAGGTGAAGAACAATAACGTGCTCCACTCGACGCGAGCTAACACGTCGACAATGTCCTCCCGGTCGAGCAGTAGCAACAGGAGAGCTCCAAGGAAAGCAATGCTGCCCATGGACAGATGTAGCTCCAGCATAGACTGTAGAGCGAACGTGACGATCACGAACATCAGCGCAAGAGTCGACTTTAGCAACAGCGGCTTGTCTCTGATGGGGAACTGAAATGAGAAAATAGTGTTAGGGAATAAAAATGAGGAATATACTTTAGGCTAAAGTAGACACCACATTTATAAATCCATGGGTAAGCTTTAACTAATTTTTTAAACTCAAATAGAACCTACTTTAATGAGGCTCTCATAGATTGCCCTAGTGTTGTAACTCTGAAGTTTTACTCCCCTTTAAAAGATTTGAGTAGCAAATGGCAAATGGCTTAGAGCAAAATAAAAAAGTGATCAAATAGTAACCACTGGTGTTAGTAACCATGGTTGAGAGGATAAACAAGGAAATTGCATTCCTTCTCTAATAGAAAGTCTAACACACAAAATATAAATTTTTTTCACATTCACAATTAAATGGATGGTAATTTTACAATGCCAATGATAGTAGCTAACTTAATTGTTTATTTTTTCATCGAAAAATGCTCCTATTTCATATTTAACCAATTGATAACGACTCGTATGAGTAGCAAATCCCTGCTTTTGCGGTAAGATAGCCCACTGAGCTAACCAACCATAAGTAGTTTGTCGAATCTAACCTGCGAGCGTTAGTGTTGTCGTGTGCTTATAGTATAAATCGACCTTTTCATCTGACGGCAGCATGATGAGTGTAGTGTCTTTCTACATCACATCCACAGGTTTGAATTCCCTACATGTGAAATCCATATCGAGCCTTCTAATGTGTGGCTTTTAGCTGGTGTTGAGCTTAAATAAACTTAAAAAAACAGTGTCCAGCTTGGGTGCAAGTTGACAGCATTGGTGGGTTTAATAAGGATAAGCCTGAAAATACCATCAGTTGTACATTATGAAAATCGAAGTTGAATTTTCCTTGTAATTAGAACATAGCTTTCTTTGACCAACAAAACTGTTTGTCAGAGAACTACTCTCTACGCCTACACAGTATCAAATTTAACTACTTCAAAAGCACAACTTGTTTATTTTACACTGTAGTAAATGAGTGAAAATTTAAAAACGTACGTTTTCAGGAAAAGCACTTTTAAAATTTCTTGTTCCGTTTTTTGAAACTTTTTTTATTTTTTTAATTTCATTGACATTTGAAGTTTCATAAAATGTCCATGGTAACGCAATATCTTTGGTGATTTTTTATTAATAGAGCATCTTTGATGGAAAAACACGAAATTATGTCACGACCATCACGGACATCAAACTGAATATTAAAAATAGTTAATATTATTTTTGTAACTATGTTTTGCTATTAATTAATTTACTTTTATGACCATCATAAAATAAACAGCTCACTAAGCTTTTGGTATATATGGTCTTTCTATACAAAAATAAAAAAAACTCAAAAAGTTGAAAAAAGCCAATAAAATCCTTTTAAGTTTGTATAACTCCGAAAAAACTTACCTGAGACCCGAAAAATCGTTATGTTTTTATAGAGGTGTACTTCTTTTGTGTATAAAACATTGAAATATGATGATATTTTAATTTTTGAAATTTTTATGATAGAAATCATCAACGTGATGGTCAGGGACAAGCGGTACGGTCGTGAATTGTCTGAGAAAAATTAAATCTTTGTAAACAATCCTTCAACTATACTGTTAGTTATAGTAAAAATATGTGTTTCAATTGAACTAAACTGTTCAATTTACAATGATATTTAAGTTATTGTCACGACCAAACACAGTATAATCCATAAGGCTGGATTGGTCGTGAAAAAACCCGCGATGGTCGTGAAACTTTGGTCGGGACATTACGTGTTATTTGGCTCTGTTCTGGCGGTAGCCCTGCACCTCATGTTGGAGGATACAAAGTGGACTTCTAGGTTAATGTAGCAATATAAATATCATATCAACAAAAATTAACCCCACGTCTACTTCATCAAATGACTATGTATGGTCATGGACACACCAAAATTACAAAAGACACAAAATTACCTTTATTAATCTTGTAACTACTTCTTTCAACACAAAACAACCGGCACAACAAACTTGACGTACACCCCGAACTAGTCTCTAAAACGAACTGACGCAATCGACGCCAGGCTTGCCACTGTCGTGCTCCAAAGTTGAAAATTTTTCCCAAATGGTCGTGACGCCAAATCGAGGGACAGACTTATTTTGTCATGGTAGTCAGTTTGCAATGACACTAAAATTATAATATGCTCCTTTTTTGTAAGTTTAATAACTATTGATGACATAAAAATATGGCTTGATATATTTCGGCATAAATAATCAGTCTAAAAACAGCGTGAAAGTTGGAAAATGTACCCTAGGGACACGTCATGGTCGTGAATTTCGAGACTTTAAAAATACGAAAAAAATACCTAGAACCTATTTAAAACCAAATAAATGTGTGTAACATGTTGCCCCCGTCCCAAAAAATATTAAAATACATAATAATAAACTACAAATCCAGTATCTACGAAGTAAAAGGCCAGGGACATGAAAACGTACGTTTTTAAATTTTCACTCAAATATAGGATTAGTCTTTTATAAATATGTGCAAAAATTAAATTCACCTTTTGAGCAAGTTCTTCTATGTCCTCTCTGTAAGTCTCCATTGCAATGCTGTAAAATGAGTTAAAATGATAATTGGTTATCAAAACGCATACAAAATGAGCTAATATCTTGACAAGGGTAACAGTACTTGTTTATCTTGATTACAATTTACTAAAATTAAACAATGCAAAGAAATAAAACACAAAAAATTGTTCAAGAAAACAAAGAATGTATGTTAACAGAAACATAACTCAAAATGTTCTAATGCAATAAACTAGTAAGATAAACAGTGTTGAACAGAACCTGCCAGTGAGTAGCTTCTTCTTGAGCTCACTGAGCAGTCGTTGAACTTTCTTCATGAGCGTCTCTCTCACATAATCCTCCTCCTTGCTGTAGGAAGATAAAGATGCAGCCGCTCTCTGCCATATCACTATCTCATGCCTCAACTCTGCAGAATCAGAATCAGAAACTGCATCAACCAATCACATTAACATCTACAGACTTACCTCCACTTGGAAAAATATTGAAATATTATTTTTCAAGGATAAGTTGAGACATTATCTTCCATCACGATTACTGATTAGTAAAAATCAAAGTTTTCTTGTCCAAAGACCTCGAAAGTTCTGTGAGTTCTAT
Source organism: Macrosteles quadrilineatus (assembly GCF_028750875.1). Lineage (NCBI taxonomy): Eukaryota > Metazoa > Arthropoda > Insecta > Hemiptera > Cicadellidae > Macrosteles > Macrosteles quadrilineatus. Next base: position 14,498,793 of record NW_026542602.1, read on the forward strand.
GATTCACAGACCTATACCATTGACTATTGGATGTTGAGGTCAAAGCCTATATACAAGTAAAAGGCAGATAAGATTAGATTTAGTTTTTGAGAAGAGTAAGTCCGCTCTTTAAGATATAGGGCCTACTAGTTTGAATCATTTTCTGATGACTATAGATCCCTCAGCTCACACATCTGGTCACAGCTGGTTGTAGCTGTTTTTGACTATTGAGCTTTGGACAAATTACCTTGCCTAGATAATCACTGAACTTATAGTCTGTTCACAAAATTTAGGCGGTTTGAGGGGAGGTTTCCCCACCAATTTTTTTTATGCTTAATGTATGTTGCTCAGCTTTTGAGCTATTATTTTAAAGGTAAGAGTCAAGTGGAAAGGATAGAAGGGGTAGTTGTCTGTCAACTACACGGGAGGCCTCTTGTGGGCTGGCAACTCCGAGGTACCCTACCCAAAACCCAGATCATTCTCTTCTTTGTTCTGGGTTCTTCTATGGCCAGCATACTTCTGCTTCTTTTGCAGGCTCTTCTTTCTTCTTTGCTTTCCTACAGGAGAACTCTTCTCCCTCCCTTCTCTTCTTTTTCAGCCAAACCTCAGTGTTAAGCAATCCGTGCTAAAGAGGTGAATGCTACCGGGCTCCCCATCGGTGTTTTGTACGGAGCCTCTAGGATACCAGGCACCCTCCTAGAGTAACTGTCTTACCCAGGCATGCGGGACTCTGCCTGGGCTCGACCTTTGGCCTCACAGCAGTTGACTGGTGAGAACATTATTGTTACTTTGGGAATCATCAATGACAACCAGGAGTGTCGATTATGCAATCAGTCTTATGAGACTACAAATCACATAATTCTGGATTGCCACAGACTTGGAAATAGGGGAAAGGCACTGTTTAGCGAATAGCAGAAACTTTTTTAAAATAACACCCATTCAATATCGACCAATAAAACTAGAATTATAGTTATACACGACTTTTAGTTCAACTTCTAAACCAATAATTGAAACGTACCTTGAACATCTTTTGGATCTGTATACTGCAAGTCCTTTATGTTTCTGAACATGTACCTCAGTTGGAAGTGCACCAGGATCATGATGATGGTGAGGGGTATACCCATCCGTGTAGTGAACACTCCAAAAGTAATTCCCTGAAAATTGAAAGCAATGATATTATTTTAACCTATTTTTTTATTTTATAGTAATAAAGATTATTGCCTGACAACAAAAACCCTTCAGTTATTAAGAGTGTCTTACACTTCAATACTAAACATTTTTAGCAGGGGTGCCCAGAGGGGGGGTACTGTGGCGCGTTTGCGCCACAGGAATTTTTGGGGGGGACTATTTTTAAGGGATTTTGGGGGGGATAATTAATTTTTGCTAGCTGTCATAATGGCTGTATAATTTTGTACAAGCAGTCCGAAAAAGTGTTTCTCACTAAAAGTAGCTCACTATCAACACCAACAACATTTTGCCATTCGTAATTAAGATTGCTTCTAAGAATGGTAAAGCACCTTGTCAGACTAGAATTTTACATGCTACATAATGTTTTGTTGGTTCTTTAACTCCACCATAGTCAGGACTTACAAAAGATCCCCTTCTGGAGGTGTCATCAGAATACGTTACGTTACAAACATTTAACACAAAACACGAAACGATTACAGATAGGCTTATCAATTCACGCGTGTACGTTGCTGTCGGCAAGACTGGAAGTAAACTGAATCGGGTTCAGGTTATGACGGACCGATGTGGTCTCTGAATTGTCGTCTGCGTTTTCAACAGCTGATATTGGACTATTGTAGTGACTGAGAAGAGTATTGAAAATATAAGGGGTTTCATAATTAATTGAGTGTTTTCACTCAAAAATTTTGTGCTGTCCCCAATTTTATTTATTCATATATTTCAAACTCCTCAAAGTATTTAATAAATTTCCTTTCGTGCAGTACTGTAGAATTTTGAGACCATCATTTATATCCAGCATATAAATTGGTTATTATTGTCAATAGTTTTGAATGGAAAACTCAATTATGAATCCCATTACATTTTCAACATACTTTCCTCCGTCACTACAATTAGTCCAATATCAGCTTTTGATAACGCAGACGACAATCCAGAGACCACGTCTTTCCGTCATAACCTGATTCAGTTTACTTCCAGTCCTGCCCGCGGCAATATACACACGTGGATTGATAGGCCTATCTGTTATCGTTTCGTGTTTTGTGTACAAACGGATTGTCTGACAAGATACGTTCCTACCATTTTAGTCATAAAAGGCAATCCTGGGGCTATCAAAATGAATTATAAGATTACTTCGTCACAAAAACATTTTGTTCTGGTGACATGGTATTTTGCCCGGCGATTTTTGTAGAAGGCAGCCTGGAAGTGGCGAGCAACAAGTCTAATTTTGAAACAATTAAGATACTTTTTGCCAAAGTATTATTAATACACTTAAAGCTGTTTGAATTCTTAATACCCTCTAAACATTAAAAGCCACCTAATATATTGTACAGTTACAGTACTGTGTTGGAGTAGAGTAATTCACCGAGTATAGGCCTATTGTTGAACGTGTTGAAGACGTTGTCTATAGCAATACTGAGCACATGTTGGCTGACAATTCAAATTCGGAATTTTGTAAATTGAAAAACTTCTAATTCAACCATTAGTTAGATATGTATTGTTAAATGACGTTTCCTATTAAACATTTAATTTTGATTCTCAGTCAGCAAGTTTGTTTTTTATACCTCAAGTTTACTAAATACTTTAAATACTCGTTTTATGAGGTAAAGGGAAATTGTCAGATAAATTGGTGGGGGGAGGGTAGGTTTAAATAGACAACAACATAAATTGGGGGGACTACTCCTTTGGCTTGGGGGGGGGGGGGGATTGCGCCTCTGGGTTTAGGGGGGATGGGCACCTCTGATTTTTAGTAGTGATAACATAAAAGATTGAAAGATATATATATATGTATAGGACAAGAACACTACAGATTGCTAATTCCAGACTATTAAACCAATTACCAAATCGAGTAAAAAATGTCAGTCATACACCCTATCGTTTAGTTGATTTACTTCTCTTTACGATCTATATCTCGTATAATTCATCTGTCGCATGTCACACAATGTAAAGATGGACAGTGTGCTTATAAAATTGTAATAAATCTTCATAGATTTTAAAGTAATATTGATTATTTGTACCCTTATGGTTAATTTTGTTATCGTTTTTATATAGCATTTTAGCAGTAATCAGTTACACACAAATTTATCAATTTGACACAAAAAAGGTTGGTTCTTTGCTATATGGGTACTAAGGTAAAACTATTTATGTTACACCAAAGTCATTGTCTCTTTACAAAAAGATTTTTAATCCCATGTAAAGAGGCCCAGTTTCAAATTTTGTGTGCAAATGTTTGGGATATTGAAAAGTTTTGTTATTATTTCTCGTTTGATAGTTATGACTTAGTTCAACTTTCTTCGAGCAGAAAATGATGGAGTGGAAAATGTGGCACAAGATCCGATTTAAAAAATCTTCTAGATTTACGACTGCGATACTGGTGACTGTATGTGTAAATATTTGTTGTAAATACAAAATAGACTATAGTGTTAGTGATAAGGTGATAAGTGATTAGTAAGACCCCTGAAGATGCCACACAAGGTGGAGAAATGCATAGGGTAACAAACATCTTACCTTCAAGAACTCTGGCAACAACAAAGGTGATTCTAATATAATCCAAAGTTCTTGAAACTTGGAAAACAACAAAAAATATTAAAATGAGGGCACCATTTTTTTTGTAATTTGTCCATGTCGTGTAACCAAATGTTTCTTATATCAAATATATAGATGGATCTTCTTTACTCAAACAATTTAACATGCTTATCAAAATGATCACAAAGTCATTTTAAAACTTGACACACTTTCTGTGCTACAAAAGGATCTACACAGTCTGAATAGTAGTAATAGGTAGGTACTATACTATGCATTTTTGGAAAATCTAGTGGTAGAACTCAGGGCTTTATGTATGAGGTCCCTGGTTGTTCAAATCCACTAACTAATGGTTTGAGCTACGTGATAATGATCCTCCTAGCCTGAAGTAATGTGTAAAAATAAAGTCCGAGGCTAGAGCCTAGGGTCCTAAGATTAGAATGTTGGACATAAAAAGTGGCCAAATTAAAGTTGATAATCGATCAAAGTATTCTCCTGTATCTTACAGCACTAACGATGTCCTTGTTGTTGGCGATGATAACATTTGGAGGGTCTCCAATCGGAGTGATGGCTCCTCCAATGTTGGAGAAAATAATCATTGCCATCAGAACCGGTGTTGGGTTCAGCTCCATCACTTCACATAACCTTTGAAATAAATAAGAAAAATTATTACTGTCCCAACATGAATGTTCAATGCTGTAGTGTTAGCGTGATGTGAGATTTAAATAAACCTGTAGCGGCGATAGCAGGCCCGCAGGGCCCGCGGTGCGGGGGGGCCTGCGAGCTAGAGGAGGGCACGTGAGCCTTGACCGGGATTTTCGGCAAATTTTACTGGCACACGGGCCCGCGATAGTGTGACAGGCTCAGCCACACGGGTCCCCTATCATAACAATATTTATATAAGAATTAAAACACGTTTTTTATGATGAAAATTTGTTCAAACCTATAGTTCAAGTAGTTTACAACAGCTAAACTAACACTATTACTTGACCGATCGATATAAATTATCTACCAACCTAAGTAAAAGAATTGTCATCAGTTATGTGGGTTGCATTAACTGTCCTCGTGGATTGTGTGAAGGCGCAGTCAAAATTGGTTGCATAATAATTAGGGCGGTATTTATAATCAATGTGGCCTCTGCCTCTGGCCTAGGAAGATAAAACATTAATGTTAATCCTCCTAGCCCACAGCGGGTGACACCATAGAGGATCCTCTATGCTGATTCGACTAAATAAACTTGACAATTTTGTTACGACCAAATCGGCAAATTGACCTAGGTGGCTAGGGCACTAGCTAATAAATAATTCCATTCTTTCATTGATGCTAAAGAAGGATTTTCATTTCATTTCATGTCTTACTATTAGGAGGCTGCCCTTTAGATTTGTTTACTTCACACTTTAGATGTGATTACATCGAGTCAGGTAAAAAATGTTACTTACCTAAAACCTCAGGCCAAATCAGATCGGTTCAAAATCGGGTTGTTTTGGAAACGGTTGATTTTTAATAGGCCTATAATGTCGATTTTTGAGCCGAGCAGAACCTGGACTACAAGCTTGAGAGATCAAGCACAAAGTCAGAAAATCAAGCTCGAGCCGATTTTCTCAGTATTCAATACAATAATGCACAATTAAAAGTAAAAGCTTTTATATTTGTGAGGATCACGCTCAAGAAATTGAAAGATTAGGCCTACGCTTTTGCCGCGATCCCAGAAGACGATAATGACGTTTCTTTTTTAGAGAGAGATATATCTAGGATTTAGCTGCGATTACGGAAAAATGATTTACCCGTCACCACCGACGGGTCGTGGGGAGATATTAGGCCGTGATATTAGATTGGGCTGTGAACGTGGGAGACGATGATGCTGCTATCTATAATGATGTCATAGGTTTGGTTGCATTTGCAATGACAGTAAACTATGATAATGTTTCTTCCATGACTTATGACTACACGGGAAGTATTCACGATTTTTCCGCGATCATGGAAGACGATAATGACGCCTCGGGAGATGCCTTGTCAAGTTTATTGCAAAATTGCAAGTTTAGGCGGTAATACATGGGAAAACGTTTTTAAAGATCATTGGGAGAGGGGGGCCCGGTGAACAAACTTGCGGGGGGGGGGGCCGCGGGTTCTTATTGCCGCCACTGAAATAAACCGTTGTGAAAAGTTTGTCTGTCATTTAGACAGTAAATGCTGTTGATAAAGATTTTTTTAAATAAACATCAAACATCAATATAAGCTCTGTTATGTTAGACAATCAAGAATCACCCATAACCCACCCCAATTGCTCGCAATAGTTGGGGACACACTAGACTAAATTTTTTTTGGTACAATAGACTCCCTCTTATCAGGACTTCTTGGGACCAAGGCCAATCCAGATAACCGGTTTTCCGGTTAAACCGACGTCCCCAAAAACTCGTTATAACGTAATACCGTTTACCGTAATATTCTACTTAAATTTAGGAGAGCATCCTTATATATAATACGTGAAGGCGATTTCTACAAAACACTACTCCTCCGATAATAATGGACAGATTTTTACAAACGACGTGTCAAAATAAAGTATTTTTTGTGTAGACGCCCCCTTTCAACAATTCCTGTAATAAAAATCCTCGGGCTTTGCCCCACAGGCCATCAAAGTTGGAGTTTCTCCCATAAGATTAACATGGGGGAAACTAAATATTTAATTGGAAACTTTGTCCACACTAATTTGAGAGAACGGCTGGGCGTAGAAACTTGGTAGAGGTATCCAAAGAAAGGTCTTGGTCTGTAGATGAGTTATCAAAAGAAAAACTAAGCAAAATCCCTTTGGACTCTGCCCCAGAAGCCTTTAAAGATCCCTCCACAGAGTTGTTTACATTTTGATTTTGGCCATGTGAATAATACTTTTTTATGAAACATCTGTTCATTTTTAAATTGTATTTCAAACATCACACTTTTTGGGAGTTACTGAATTCTACCAAAAAAGTATTTGCAATGTTATTTTCTGATTTTAAAATTGATTTTCTTCTTTATCATGTCATGTTTTACAATATAACGTTCCATTACGAAATCAGTGGAAAATCCTTTTATCATAGCAATTCTTAAATTATTTCTTATTGAACTATCTTATATCTATTGTACGGATTGGTGTCTGCCTTTTTCACCACTCTTGCCTACATCTAAATACTATAATCCCGCATATGTAACTCACTGGGGGATACAAATTCTAGACCACTTCTAGATGAGCTAGAGACTTGAAATTTTCGGTGTTTTGTAGGTCTAGTGCTCAAACCCTCGGAAAAATTCCAAAAAGTGACATTTTTAAATTTTAACCCCCCCGAAATTAAGGGTTTCCCCCCATGTTATTCTTATGGGGAATAACATTAAAAATGGCCGACTTTGGTGTGCCCATCTGAACGGTTTAGAAACGTGCTAGAGACTTCAAATTTGCGTAGTATTGTACTATGGGATCTTAAATTAACGGCGAATTTTGCAAAAGTCCCATTTTCAAATTTTAACCCCCCAAAAATCCAAAATGGCGGACCTCTGAAAACGAGAAAACACGTTTTTTTCAAAGGGATATAGCTCGAAAACGGTAAGAGATAGAAAAGATTTGAATGTAAATCCAGGAACAGGAATTAAATTTTACACAAAATCCAAAAATCGCACTCCTTCAGCTTCAAAAAACGCCCTACTTTCAAAATTTGGTAAATTTTTATTACATTTTTACCGGTTTTCGCCATGTTTTCATACTTAAATAATTTTGTTTTTCAAAAGTTATTATTGCTTTGTATTCTCCTTACTTTACTTTAAATTTTACTTACTACATGTTTTTTCGTAACTTTACTCCTTGACCCCCAAAACTTAATTTTAATCTCAAAATTTGAAGGTTTTTCGCCACTTTTACGAGCCCCGTGTTATTCTTATGGAGAATAAGATTGAAATATAATGACTTTGGTATGGTCATATGAATCGTTTAGAAATGTGCTAGAGACTTGTAATTTGGTAGTATTGTAGTAAGGGATCATAAGCTAATGGTGACATTTTCAAAAGTCCCATTTTCAAATTTTAACCCCCCCAAAAATCCAAAATGGCGGACCTCTGAAAACAAAAAAACACGTTTTGTTCAAACGCCTATAGCTCGAAAAGGGTAAGAGCTAGAAAAGATTTGAAAGCATCTTAGCAAAAGAAAATTTTATTTTCTACAAAACCCTATCAGGCGTTTTCCGAAAATCGCACTCCTTCAGCTTCAACAAACGCCCTACTTTCAAAATTTGGTAAATTTCTTTCAAATTTTTACCAGTTTTCGCTTTTTTTCATACTTAAAATTCCTTTTCGCAAATATTATTGCTTTGTATTCTCCTTACTTTACTTTAAATTTTACTTATACATGTTTTTTCGTAACTTACTCCTTGACCTCCAAAACTTAATTTTAATCTGAAAATTTGAAGATTTTTTGCCACTTTTACGAGCCCCATGTTATTCTTATAGAGAATAAGATTGAAATTTAATGCCTTTGGTATTGTCAAATGAATCGTTTAGAAACGTGCTAGAGACTTGAAATTTGGTACTATCGTAGTAAGTTTCATAAGTTTTTGGTGAATTTTGCTAAAGTCCCATTTTCAAATATTAACCACCCTTTTTTAATCGCCTACAGCTCGAAAACGGTAAGAGATAGAAAGATTTAAAAGGATTTTCATGAACGGGATTTAAATTTTCTACAAACCCCTTTTAGGCGTTTTCCGAAAATCGCACTCCTTAACCTTCAAAAAATGCCCTACTTTCAAAATTTGGTAAATTTCTTTAAACTTTTACCGGTTTTCGCCATTTTTTCATACTTAAATAATTTGTTTTTGCAAAAATTAATATTGCTTTGTATTCTCCTTAATTTACTTTAAATTTTACACATCTCGTGTTTTTTCGTAACTTTACTCCTTGACCCCCAAAACTTAGGTTTAATGTCAAAATCTGAACGTTTTTACGAGCCCCATGTTATTCTTGTGGAGAATAACATTTACCCCATAAAAACCACCATAAATTTCCCATTTACCCCCAATGTTATTCTCACAAGGCGCATAATTCTAAATCACGTTTACCCATTTCTAGATTAACTGGATATCTGAAATTTGGCATGATTGTTGATCTTGCGCCCTTTTCTAAAAGTGACATTTTACAAATATAACCCCCCCCCCCACGAAAATTAAAATCCCCCCCCCCCAATGTTATTCCTACAGGTGCATCGGTCTAAATCAATTTTACACACGTCTAGATTAGCTAAAGATCTGAAATTTGGATCAATTGCAGGTCTTGCGCCATGGCCCATTTCTTTTTACCCCCAACCAAAAAAGGGGGCCTGGGGGCGGAGCCCCCAGCGAGCCAAAGGCGAGTTTTATCATATCATTCTACACATACCAAATATTTATGTAGAAATATCTGCTCTTATAGTGTCTAATAACATCTGAACATAGAAACCTTGCCTAAAATGGTAGCCTACCTATATTGACAAATTATTTGAACCTACCTATACTATGGACTTTGGCGCATTGGGTTGGTAACATTAATGAAAATAACACGTCATTTTGGCTGTAAAATATGGTACAAAGAGAAAATACTATTTAAGCAGCTCCTGTCACAATATTTTATTCATTGAATGATCACCAAATTTGGCAACTAACTCAATTAATATAATAATTTTTTTTACACCTATTACTCTTTAAACAATGCAAAATGCTCAAAATATGTATATTTCACCCAATTTATTGCAGTAAGATGAATTCAAGAATCAAGGAGAATCAATATTTTTATTCCGTTAATTAACGTAAGCCTTGAAAGTAACCGTCGATTTCGACGGGTTTCGCCTAGTTGTATTTAGACACATGAACACTGGTCTCAAATCTTTCCCACGAGGAACAGTTGTTTCAGTACCGCCCAATTCCTGCCGATCAAGTCCGGTTAAACCAATGTGCTGATAAAAATTGTCCGGTTAAAAAGATGTCATTTTCGCGGTTAAACCGATGTCCGGTTAAAAGGTGTCTGGATAAGAGGGAGTCTGCTGTACTTTGTTTCCTATGTGTATATAGTTTACTTTGCCACCATTTTACCTGATGGTGACTGGAGTCATTAACAAGATGGTGGTGACATTGTCCAAGAAGGAGGAAACCAGAACAGTGTTGATGCAGAGGATATTTATCAACATCCAAATTCTTCCTCCCATCAGCTTGAAGAACTATAATAATACATTAAAATTATTGAGTTGTTCTTAGAATGAGAACACATTTCCTAGGCATTGCACGGATTTTATCTTTGATCTCCCAGAATTTTACTCTATATAAAAAATCAAAAGTCATATTTTGTTAATTTGGACTCCTATACTACTTTCCATGTGCAAACTTTGAAAATAATCAGTAATCTATATATATATATAATTCCGTAAGTCAAATTTTTGTAAAGAAATTGTGAGTGACTGGATGGCCGTAGAAGGATGGGAGGGGTCTTATTTTAAAGGTCTTGACGTGAATTTTGAGGGAAAACTATTCATTTTTCTTATTTTTTTAACCATAAATTCGCAACAGAATAAAACTTTTCCCATTAAAACAACATGGGGTTTAATTTGTTTACATCTTTTGAAATTAAAACAGCTGTGCCACAGATTTGAAAACAGTGATCAATACACGCATTTGGTTTACTTTTAGCCAGTCAACTATGAAATGTATACTATAATAAAACTGAAATATTGAAGATTAGTCGGAAAAACGTCTGCATTCTTTGTTTATATTTAAATCATATACTCAAGTTTCATTTTTTCATGCTTTAACGTTATTGTCGTGTTAAAGGAATAAACGACATAGAATAAATATTCTGTATAAATAATCAAAGAGTCGAAATTAAATCTAACTTCTGTTTTGTTTTTATTTTTAAATCATATGTTCAAGTTTATTTTAAATGATGTTGTTTTCTTTATATTTCTACACATTTTAAGGTTAAGGTTGTGTAAATATATACAACTAAAATAACCTATAAATGTTATTGGTTCTAAAATGGTGTATTTGCATTCCTTCGTAAGTAAATTTTTTTAGTGCAGTGAATATACAACGTAGAGTAATCATATTCGATCATACTTTTATAAAATCACCCGGGATTCAAGATGTTTTGGTATGTAGGCTGCTGGATATATATTCTTTTCATTATAAGTACTGTAATTAATATGAGCGCCAGGGGAATACCACAAAGGCGGGGAACTGTTCATAGGAATGACAGTGCGCGTAGGAGAGCAAGAGTAGATAATGACAAACTTAATCAAGATATGTTACAACCCCTTTTTAGGAGACCCATGGTAGACGAGAGAAATGTAAAGATCCATGATGCAGGATTATTGGACCAAGAGTGCATTCAATGTAGTGCTCTTCATTTTAGAGAAGAACTAACGAATAATCATTTTATGACATGTTGCCATAACGGACTTATTAACCTTCCTCAGTCAAAAACTAATGTAGAACTTAAAAGTTTGTTTGAAGAGAGCCCACAACTGTATAAATTCATTCGACAATGCAACAGTGCGATGGCTTTTGCTTATTTTTCAGCCAGTAAGAAAGATATTCCAGGAAAAGGACCATACTGTTTCAAAATTCAAGGACAGATTTATCGTTCAATCTCAGATTTGCTGCCTCAACATGATGAAGACCCCGTGTATGGCCAATTGTACATTATTGACACATCAACAGCAAGAGAAATTCGTCAAAGGCGTCGAGAAAATAGTGACTTAAAACCTGAAATATTGTCAAAACTAGCTGAAATTCTATTAGAAAATCCATTTGCACAAATTTACAAAAGAGCTTCGGAAGAAATGGTTGTACAAGGTGACAGTGAATTAGAACTTAGGTTTGTAGACAGGATAAATATGGATCGTCGTAGGTATAATAAGCCTACTGCAGATGAAATTGCAGGCGTCTTCAATTAATCTGAAGGCGAACCTCCAATGAATTTTTAAAATTCCAAACAGGGAAGCTTTTATTTATCCTCATTAACCACAAGACCAAAGCTACCTTAAGTAGTAAACCAGTATTTATTCACATACAATGATATGTTTGCCTTTTCATGTTAAACCACTGGAGTGATTCAAATTATTTATTGAAAATGACATCAACAAAAGCAAACAAAGAAGAACAACAAACTGGTTTTTACACAAAAGATATGGTGTAGGGATGCCTATTCTGACACATAGATAATGTTATTCTGAGTTTGTTTAAATAAACTCAAAAAGTTGTTTTACATTTGAGATTTTTAGGGACTTATGTTCCTACAAGCCACTAGTGGGATTATGTTCTGTTAAAATAACATTTCTGAGAAATAAAGTGCAAACAAAAATGGAAAATGGTTGCACAATATCCCAAACAACTTTACCACTTTTGGGTTGTAAATCTTTAAGTACGCAGGTCCACAAATCTTGAACCTCTTTTTACCCATAACAATTGCAAGCTATAATTAATTACATCATTTTACATTTTCTAGATCGCTACATACCTTGTACTTGGTGGTTAAGTAACAGCTGAGCCTGTAAGCCACCACTGCTAAGTAGTCAAAGACTCCAGTCTCCGAGAATATCGCAACAAACACCATCATGGAAAAGAGCAGAGTCAAAGTCTCGAGGTCCACCCATGAAACTATATCCTGATGGCTTGGCCGCTGCAAAGTGAAACAAATAAATTTACAAGATTTATGCAATTAATTGGCATAGACTATTGAAATATTGACAGAAAGATATAACAGATCATGTTTTACACACTATAAACTTATAAATAGGATAAACTTCTTATTTATTTTAGTTATTAGCCTAATTGTAAGTGAGATTATCAACTCACCTCTCCAAACAAAGCAAGAACAGCCACTGAGACAGTTGCAGCAAGCATGGCCGCCACAGTGCGGTGAACTATCTGTGGCACAAAATTAGTTACATATTTTAATAAAAATTATAAGATTCAATATAAAGATAATTAGTTGCCTATTTGGAATGAATTGAGTGTGGTTATGTATGTTTAGTGAACATATGGTGTATAGCAATAAATCAGAGGTTATATAAAGCCTACTTTGCAATGTCTGGTGATTGTTCCAGTAGCAATTAGTGGATATTTGAGGCAAAGCTCGCTGATAAATATGAAATTGAGGGGTTACTTTCCACACTGGCTAAATACCAGCTCATTATCAGCTAGATTATTAACACTTGATTGGCTAGGTAGCTGAGTGGTTATAGTGCTCACCTAGTAATCAAAAGGTCGCTGGTTCGATCCTGAGAAAAGTCAGTAGCTTTTTGTTGGTTCGAAACTGGACCCAGCTGTTCCTGATCATTGGGCTTTAAATAAATGATCCTGACTAATGAAACCGGTGATCTTAGTCAGTAACAAAGTAAACAGGTCATCACACACCATTCTACACTCATCCTTAACTCATATTTGGGTTAAAATACTCCCCATCTCAAATGATTGATAATTCATAATATACAGACTGTCCCAAAAGTCCCGGACCGGTTTAATATTTTCTAAACGACAACAGATAAATCAACAAGATTTGGTACATCAACATCACACCTAAAAATCTACTTTTTTATGGAAATATAAATTTTCTGTCACATCATGGGGACGTCCCGCAAGGAGTCAGAAGGAAATCTTAAATAGAAGCATAGGTTGATTTGTACATCAAATTAAAGGTCTTTACTAGCAGAATATAATGCTGCAAATTTGAACTCAAAAGGACAACCAAGTCAAGAGTAACAGTGGTTCAAAGATTCATTTAATTTGCATTTGGGGGCACAGCCCTAGGAATCGGAAAAAACTGTTAACGCAAGCATAGGTCGATATGCACATCAAATTAAAGGTCTTCACTAGTAGATTACAATGCCGTAAATTCAAGCTCAAAAGAACGCCTGAGTAAAAAATGGCAGTCGTTCAAAGATTCAAAATGGCAGGTTCAAGAAATCTTTGAACGGCCACCATTTTGTAACGGGTGATCCTTTCGAGGCGCGGTTTCCAGCATTGAACTCTGCTAGCTAAGCCCTTTAAACTGATGTGCATATTGACCTATGCTTCTATTTAAGATTTCCTTCTGACTCCTCGTGGGACGTCCCCATGATATGACAGAAAACTGATAGTTCCTTAAAAAAATAGATTTTTAAGTGTGGTGTTGATGTGCAAAATCTTATTGATTTATCTGTTGTCGTTTAGGAAATATTAAACCGGTCCGGGACTTTTGGGACAGTCTGTATATGGACAACCGATATTTTCTATAACAGAAAACTTTCTCTGAATAGTATAAGTTATAGTTAGTTTAAAATTTACTACCATATATTACTATCAACATTTTCTCTCTTAAGTGAACAGTGAACATTTACTGATTTTTCATTCAGAAAATCTAAAGTTTATGTGGTCACTTCCCGTATCTTTACCTTCCACAAATCAATCTTCTGCCATGTCAAACCCTCAAGTCACTAGAATCTCAATACAATCCACTCATGTTAAGTCAAGGTTGTCTTTTTTGGGCATTGGTCCAAACAACAATGTTACTATCTCATGCACTTCCTACCTCTGTTATGATGAGGAAGTACAGTCCCAGCAGTATGAAGGCTGCATACACGATTCCATCATCTGTGTTGATTGGAGACAAGTCATAACTAATAGAGATGGGGAAGCTGGCTGCGAGATTGGTGGTGAACTGTAGACACATTAGGCTGTTGGGAATCATCCTGTAAAGAAAATTCTAGAGTTAATCTTAAAACAGGCTGCTTATTTCAATGACCACACTACAAAAGAACTGAATAATGTCGTAGAGGCAGCAATTGACCTTTAGTACTTGGAGGAAACCACCCGGAAGACTTGGGAGTATATTATGAATACACATTACATTAACTTATAGATATATTTCCCTAAAAGTAGGGGGCTCAAGGCGGGAGACATTCGCCACCAATGTATAAAGTATACCATTTTTAAATTAATTCATTTTAGAGTGAAAATTTAAAAACGTACGTTTTCATGTCCCTGGCCTTTTACTTCGTAGATACTGGATTTGTAGTTTATTATTATGTTTTTTAATATTTTTTGGGACGGGGGCAACATGTTACACACATTTATTTGGTTTTAAATAGGTTCTAGGTATTTTTTTCGTATTTTTAAAGTCTCGAAATTCACGACCATGACGTGTCCCTAGGGTACATTTTCCAACTTTCACGCTGTTTTTAGACTAATTATTTATGCCGAAATATATCAAGCCATATTTTTATGTCATCAATAGTTATTAAACTTACAAAAAAGGAGCATATTATAATTTTAGTGTCATTGCAAACTGACTACCATGACAAAATAAGTCTGTCCCTCGATTTGGCGTCACGACCATTTGGGAAAAATTTTCAACTTTGGAGCACGACAGTGGCAAGCCTGGCGTCGATTGCATCAGTTCGTTTTAGAGACTAGTTCGGGGTGTACGTCAAGTTTGTTGTGCCGGTTGTTTTGTGTTGAAAGAAGTAGTTACAAGATTAATAAAGGTAATTTTGTGTTTTTTGTAATTTTGGTGTGTCCATGACCATACATAGTCATTTGATGAAGTAGACGTGGGGTTAATTTTTGTTGTTATGATATTAATATTGCTACATTAACCTAGAAGTCCACTTTGTATCCTCGAACATGAGGTGCAGGGCTACCGCCAGAACAGAGCCAAATAACACGTAATGTCCCGACCAAAGTTTCACGACCATCGTGGGTTTTTTCACGACCAATCCAGCCTTATGGATTATACTGTGTTTGGTCGTGACAATAACTTAAATATCATTGTAAATTGAACAGTTTAGTTCAATTGAAACACATATTTTTACTATAACTAACAGTATAGTTGAAGGATTGTTTACAAAGATTTAATTTTTTTCAGACAATTCACGACCGTACCGCTTGTCCCTGACCATCACGTTGATGATTTCTATCATAAAAA